>NC_065520.1:17614409-17644027 GCF_006386435.1 Epinephelus moara
GTCCACTAAACAAGCTTTTTTTCCACAAAGACCGCCTCATATCGTTAGGATAAATGTCAGAGAACATATAGAAAACGACATGTAAATGTGTTGTCTTACCTTACCGGTGTGCTGCCATGTTTGTTTATCATCTAGCTCTGCTTTCCAAAGTTAAAGACATTTGGCAAATCATTAATATATAAAGAAAAAAGTATGGGTCCAATAGGGATCCCTGTGGAACTCCCAGCTATGTTACACTGTGTGCCCAAAACAAATTTCCCGCTTGGGACAATCTCTTTTTATCTTATCTAATCTTATCTTACATAAGAGTCTAACATCTTTCTGACATTAAATTGACATGCGGTATCGGCTGAGCTGCTGCACCTGAATTTTTGCCTTTTGATAAAAGGGGGTTCGACATATTAGTAAAGCTCATAACACAGCAAAAAACACCGAACACATACCGTATTATTAGCCTTATGTGGCTACATATTTTGGCAAATAAATGCGTGGTTCAATTCAACGCCTGGTCTGGTGGCCAAGCAATTCATTTTTTAAATTTTTTTTTTTTATAGAAGTTCTTCAGGTGTATAAAAACAGGTTGTTGGCTACCCTCTTGTGCTAACATTAGTTGGCTGCCTAGATTGTGCATACAAATATAAATGTTAGACTTTTGTCAGTATGGAGATGCTACATATTGTTAGCTCAGAGAGATTCTCCACAATTCAATC
Organism: Epinephelus moara; assembly: GCF_006386435.1. NCBI lineage: Eukaryota > Metazoa > Chordata > Actinopteri > Perciformes > Serranidae > Epinephelus > Epinephelus moara. The sequence goes on from NC_065520.1 coordinate 17,615,120, forward strand.
GTTCACTTTATTTCAAGAAAACATGAGTTTTGGCTCACCAGCAGAATATTGAGGACACACCTTTGGTCTTCGATAGCAGCTACGGCCTGGTGTGTAACTCCTGTCTTAATAATTTCAGCATTTTTGCAAACTAACATTGACTTGACGCTCCCCAGTGGGGATAGAAAAGTTTTTATAACCCAGGTGTTTTGAATAAGTGGACACTGGAGCCCTGCGGTGTGTGAGCTGTTTATTTCATGATGTGCTCCCTGTCAGCTCAGCACCTGCCCTCTTTGCTTTGGATCCTACTTTTACAGACATTTTTTCGTCTTGTATTTTGGAGAAACCGAAAAAGACACATTTTTCCGGCTTCTGAAAAACCCGACATTTCCACGATACAAGGTTTCCACCTGACAGCAAGGGTGTGTTCACCTTTGATATCCTAACAGGCATCAGCACACACAGTCCGCCTGTTCTGACTGCATTCATCACCTTGAAAGCATGTCTCCACCATCCCGCAGTCAGCTTTCACCTCTGCAGCCCGAGTCAAGACTGATGTTATTACCTTATCAAAGGTGGAGGTGTCTGCAGCTCCGGGGGGAAAAGGAAAGAGAGACCAGGAGAGGGAGAGAGGAGGGGGGGAGGCGGGAGGGGTGGACGCTTTCCTTTGACTGGTTGGCAGCCGACGGGACACCAGGCGTATTTATCCCTCGCCGCCGGCTTATCAGCGGGGCCTGTAAATCTACCTGACAGGTCTTTACAGGTGCCGTTAATCCCGCTGATTCAATTCATTTTGCTAACTGCTCGGATGCGGCCCCTCTCGGCGGGGAAGATCAAACCCTCGCTCCATTCTCGCCGAGTTAGTTTGTGTTGTCCTCGTGATGGAAAGCCAAATCCACTCTCTCTAACGTGGAGATGAAAGGTGTAAATGCAGCCTCCGTGGCAGTCAGATTATTCCTCCAAACATGTTTGTGCTTCTTTATTTGCTGCACACTGGCTCTCGCTTTTTCCCTCACTGTTATTTACAGAAGAGAGATTTGCTGTGCAGGTATGCAGTTTTTCAGCTACACGCTCGTATTTATCTGTAGCTCGGAGCGGCCCTGTTACACTCCAGCCCTGCAGTACAAAGCTGTAAAGGTGCAGCTGCTGAGAGAGGAGGTGATTCATTTCTTCTCTCTGGTGTTTAAATCTTTACTGTTATTTCACACGCTTAAAAACTCTGAGACTCTAGTGGCAACGCAGACGTCTGAAACCCAGCTACGTTCTGCTGCCTCTCTGCCTGACGAAAATGTTTTTACAAAACTGCTTTTTCTATTTTTTTGTCCTCTTTCACTATCAGCGATCTGTCAGACGGTGCACTGCAGTGTCTCAGTCTGTGTTCACACTGTGAGCAATAACATCCCCAAATCCCTGGTATCAGGGAAACACGAGGATGACCAGCAAATGTGTTGGAGGAGCAGGTTTTGAACTTTTCACCTTCAGCACCTTTACACTTCTTCATTTCATGACCACAAGTTTTCTCTGGCCCTTTTTTACGCAGAGATCAGGCTATAAAGCTGCTTAGAAGTCCTGTCATTTACCTAATTTGCAGACATTTTCAGCTGCTGTTCTTGTATCTTGAGTTAGCTGCTAACTGCTATCAGACGCTTTTTAAATCTCCCACGGAGGGTAGCACGCATTACATGTCGATTAAGGGTGAGGAGCTCCTGAACCTCATCGTTTTCACAACTTATAGACATTCTTTCATTGCTGTTCTTACGTTTTGAGTTAGCTGCTAACTGCTATCAGCTAATCATTAAGTCTGCGCGGAGAGAATCTCCCACACAGAGTTGCACAAACATGTCCTCAAAGAATAAGGAGCTCCCGGACTTCAATGTTTTCTTGTTTTGCAGACATTTTTAGCCGCTGTTTATTTTCTTTTAGTTAGCTGCTAACTGCTACAAACTACTCACTAAATCCTCAACGGAGGGTTGCATGCATAACATGTCCTCTAAAGCTAAGGAGGTCCTAGACCTTATTGTTTTCCCAATTTGCAGACATTTTCGGTAGCTTTTCTTCTTCTTTGAGTTAGCTGCTAACTGCTACTCACTCTCATTGTATTTCCAGTGGAGGGTTGCATGCATTACATCTCGTCTAAGGGTAAGGAGCTCCCAGACCTCCATAGTTTTCCCAATTTGCAGGCATTGTAAGCCGCTGTTCCTTTTCTTTGAGTTAGCTGCTAACTGCTACAAACTACTCATTAAATCACCTGCAGAGGGTCACACGCATAACACATCGGCAAAGAGTAAGGGGCTCCTGGACCCCGAGTTAGCTGCTAACTGCTATTAGCTACTCATTAAATCTCCTGCAGCAGATTGCATTTCCCAATTTACATTTTTCAGCCATTGCTCTTCCTTTTTTTGAGTTAGCTGCTAACTGCTACAAGACACTCATTAAATCTCATATGAAGAGTTGCACGCATAACATGTCGTCAAAGGGTGAGGGGCTCCCGGACCTCACTATTTTCACTATTGTGGGTCGCAGGCAAAAACAACATCGTCTTAGAGTAAGGAGTTCCTGGATCTTGTTGTTTTCTCATTTTGCAGACATTTGTGGCCACTGTTCCTCTTTGAGTTAGCTGCTAACTGCTATTAACTACTCTCCTGTGGGGAGCTGCATGTATAACACATCAGCGAAGACCAAGGAGATCCTGGACTGCATTTTTTTCCCCCCAATTTACAGAGATTTTCAAGCACTGTCCTTCTTTCCTTGAGTTAGCTGCTAACTCCTACTAACTACTCAGTATCTCCTGCGGGTAGTTGCACTCGTAACACGTTATCAAAGTGTAAGGAGCTCCTGGAGCTCATTGTTTTCCCAATTTACGGACATTTTTCTTATTTTTTGAGTTAGCTGCTAACTGCTATCTTCCACCTTTTAAATCCCTTGTGTCAAGACATCACACCTGTCCTGTCCGTGGTCCCATTCTGCCGCCTGTCTCTTTTATACAGACCTTGTTTCAGTGCTACTACCTCCGATGCAGGCTTAAAGGCAACTTCGTCCCCCGATTCTGCGATTGTACCGTTTACACAGACCAGCAAGGTGGCATAGCAGCGAGAAACTCCTGTCTTGAAGAGGCAGTGTAAAAGGAGCTTCTGTCAATCAAGGTGGAGGAGAGGTTTATTCTTTCCACCTCTCCACAATTTTAATCTGTGACTACTGTATCATGAGCAGCTGGTCAGAGGAAAGACGCCATCATCAAACTTTGCTGTCATGGCAGAAATCAACTTTAAGACGTTTAGTAATAGTCGGAATTTCCCTTCATGTGTCCCACTTTAAGACAGGACAGAAGTCATGCACAGCTGCACAACAGCAACCTTGCAGCTGTCCTGGTCAAGGATGCCTCTAAAGAAAAAGGTTTCAGAGGCTCCAGGAACATGTTGCCTCTTTGTTTTACCTCAGGTTACCCTGCCAGGGTTTGCTGAGCTCAGTCGTTTCGAGCAAGGCCTTCCTCGATCACACCGCCCTCACGTCTACATCGAAAGTAAAAACCTTTCGTACGTATTCTCACTTCCTTCCTAAATGCAGCTCCAAGCTTCCAGTCAAGGCCTTCTTTTTTTTCTGATCTTGAGAGGGGCCACTCATGAGGAAAAACAAGAGTAGATTGAATCTTGGCAGGTTTGCGTGTTTAAACGGAGTGGCCACCTCCGCCCGGCTTCCTGCTGCAAACATCAAGCACCAACCTTATCGTTTCCTCGCGGCGATTAGGCCGCTTCCTGGTGACTGCATCACAGGTTCAAGTTCATTTATGTTTGCTGGGCTTCAGAGAAATGTTGCTCAACCTTCGGTGAGTCATGCAGTGATTCCTGCTCCGATCAAAATGATGACCTTTGAAAGTAATCACGACTTTAATTGGCGGTTTCCCTCAAACGATACCTAATCTGTGACATCTGTCTGTAGAGCCAGGTGTACACAGGCCTGTATTTTTTCCCATGCTGCATCAAAACAGTCAGAAAAATTTGATATGTGCACATTAGTGCTGGTGCATTTCTACACATCTGGTTTGGTATGCAGTTACAAGGATGCACTGGTTGGTTGGCATTAAGGGAAGACATTTGCATCCAGCGCTGGGATTTTCAACCAGCAACCCTCCGCTCGTAGACCAGTGCGTCCGACCTCCCGTCCATCGCTTGCCCCCTCAGCGAGCTGTTTTCCTGTGCTTTCTCCCCGTCTCTGATGGGACGTCCTCTCGCCGGCTCAGAGCTGCGAGGGGCGTTTATCTCTGACCCGCAGGTTCGGCCCCGCTGTCTCAGCTGCCAAAACAGCCCCATTCAACATTGTGCTGAGTTCATCAATGCTCCGCTGACACACACACACACACATACTCTCTCTCTCACACACACACACACACACACTGGGAAATGCATACACACAGATGCACGCTGCAAAAAATGTCAAACATAAACTGTTAATCTGAGATGCAGATTTTTTTTAAATATTTTTTTGAGGTGTTTTCTCACTGCTTCCAGTGTTTGTTAATCAAATATTATGGGCTGGATTCTTGCATCTTCTAATTTTGGCTTTCCTGCAAATGAAGTTTCTATAGGTGGTGCTCTTTTCTGTATGTTTAGCTGTATTTGCCGACATGCCAAACAAACCAAAAATTTATTTAATTTAATGTAATTTAATGTAATTTAATGTAATTTAATTTAATAAAAAAAATAATAAAATAAATATATTTAATAATATATATTACATATATTTTAATTAAAACATATATTCTATTCAATATTAGTGCTCCAAATAATTATTTATTATTATTTATTTTATTTTTTCATTTTAATTTTATTTACAATTAATTATTTAGTGATTTTTATTTATTAAAAAATTCCCAGAGCCCAAAATAATGTCTCTTTGTTGCTTGTTATGTCCAAGCAATAATATATATATATATAAAATATATATATATATCAAACAGAGAAAAGTAGCAAATCTTTATTCCTTAATAATTACTTATTAATTTTCTTATCAATACTACATTAAAAATATATAATTAATATAAATTAATTTAAACATATATTCTATTTAAAATTAGTGCTCCAAATCATTTTTTATTATTAGTATGTATTTTATTTGATTTTATTTTTTCATTTTAATTTTATTTACAACTAATTATTTAGTGATTTTTATTTATTAAAAAATTCCCAGAGCCCAAAATAATGTCTCTTTGTTGCTTGTTACGTCCATTTTATTATTATTTTTTTTTAGTTAATTATTTGATTTTATTTTTTCATTTTAATTTTATTTACAATTAATTATTTGATTATTTTTATTTATTAAAAAAATCCCAGAGCCCAAAATAATGTCTCAATTTTGCTTGTTATGTCCAAGCAACAGTCCATAGCCCAAATATATATTTTTTACAAAAATATAAAACAGAAAAAAGTGGCAAATATGTATGACTTAATAAATACTTAATAATTTTTGCACATTTTAATAAAAAATAAATAATAAATAATGTCTTCCCATTGATATTAAAAATAAATGGCTTTAGAAATGCAGATATTTTTTGTAGTGTACACAAAAACCCCACAAATCCCGGGCAGGAAAGAACAGGACAACCTCAGTCCTTTTGGCTGCATATCTGGGGACCTCTGTGACAACTCCACCGCCTCGTGCCTATCAACCTCCGACAGGTCAGGTCCCTCGCACACATACGCCGAGGTCCCACACCCGCGACCTCTCCCCTGTCACAACTGTCACTTGACTTCAGCGAGCAGAAACCGCTTTTATCAGAGAACCTGAAGCGCTGCTCTGACAAAGCTGAGGAACTGCCAGAGACTGACCCCTGTGTATATTTAGCAGCAGCTTGGCAGTCGCCCATCCCAACTGTCGAGGCTGTCAGAGCCTCGCATACACACCGAGCTCACCCTCCTCCCCCTCCTCACTTTGATTATGGAGAGAGGGAGTCGCATGGGGCGCTTTCAATGCTCGTTTAATCACATGCATTCAGGTAAAGGCGTGTTTTATACACAATTAACACCTCCGCCATGTTGGAGCGACGACTCTTCTCAGCTGTAACACCTGAAAGTACATTACAAGCGTCTTGTAGACTTACTGTCAGTGTTACATCCTCTGCAACTACTTATTTGTTCTTTTTAAAATTAGGAAATAGGGGTGTGAAATGAGCTGGCGAGCAAAGTTTCCCTGGTGTGAAGTTTGAAAGGCCCTGCTCAGTTTTGCAGCCGTGTTGCATCATGCATTTAAAGAGACATTTCGCAGATTATCGGCTTTCACATTGCAAATTCGATGATCAGAAATCTTTCTCGTGCACTTTGTCTCACCTGTGAGTTCTCACCAATTCTTCTCGGCGTCTCAGCTCCTCCGAACTCGCAGGCCAAACCAGAGCCGAAGTCTCTGTTTCAGAACTCCTTCAACTTCTTCTTCTTCTTCTTCGTAGACTTGTCTCCCTTTGTCGTTTGATGATTTTTTTCAAGAGCGCTGCAGATGTCACTTCTTTCAAACGGTGAATGTCTGACCATTTCATCTTTTATAACCCTCATAACCCCATAACCCCGCAGTCTTTTGATGAAGTAGGCCAGAGCAAGTGTCTAAATTAGACATTCAGTATCAATGCAAAATGAACGAGGGACCCCTGCGCACTCTGACGCATCGACTCGCTTGTAGAGATGTGATATCAAAAAGTTTGCCTGCTCTTTGTACTGCGTGCACTTATTTCTGGAGCAGAACATGGCGCCACACATGACCGTGGAGGAATGTTTTTGTCTTTTTGATGTTTTCGACGGCGCCTTTTCTCTCCATATTGATACAGCCACGTGCACCGGCTGCTAGATAAACTAAATTTGAAAGGTCTGATTATTTCCATGTCTGAGAAACTTTTGTTTTGCCTCATCATTCCAATCCAGCATTATCCTCCAGCTCTGAGTGATTCAGGACTGTGTGTCATCTACCAAGCTCGTGAGTCAGAGTGCAGCTTGTTTTGAAAAAGGCTCCGGTGTATTAGCATACCTTTGTTTGCCCTGTTGCATTTTTATGTGTCAAATTGATGCTGTGCGACATGTGATTATTGTAGTGTGAGAAAACGCGTGAGGTCTCCCTCGCTTACCTTCGTCTCGGTAACCTTCACGCAATGAGCAGTGGTGCAGACTTTGAGCTTTAGATGACGTTGGAACTCGTAGGCACACGTCCTTCAGCAGGAGGGGTGGTGTGAGTTATTACACAGCATGAGATGTCGTTGACTTCCTCTTCCAGCACTTCTTTTTGTCCTCTTCTTCTCCTTCTTCCACCTTTTCCTCTTCTTAGTAGCTGATGGCATTATGTCTTTGGGTTGTCCATCCATCCATCCATCCATCCTATTCTTGTGAACACAATATCTCAAGAATGATTAGAAGGAATTTCTTCAAATTTGGCACGAACGTCCACTTGGATTCAACAATGAACTGATTAGATTTGGTGGTCATAGGTCAAAGGTCAAGATCACTGTTACATCGTCTGTCTCATTCTTGTGAAAGTGGTATATTTTGTTTGTTTGTTTTTTCAAATTTGGCACAGGTGATTAGATTTTGGTAGTCAAAGGTCAAGGTCAATGTGACTTTGTATCTGTCCCATTCTCTCACTAACCCCTTGAAGGAATTTCTGAATTTTTGCACAAATGTCCAATTGGACTTAAGGATAAACTAATAAGAATTTGGTCGTTGAAGCTCAAAGGTCAAAGTCACTGTTACCTTGTCTGTCCCGTTCTTGTGAAGGCGGTATCTCCAGAGGGAGTTTTTTCAAATTTGGCACAAACCTCCACTTGGACTCAAGAATGAACCGATTAGAAGGTTAAGGTTACTGTGATCTTACATCCATCTCTTTTTTTTTTGTTTCTAAAACTGAAGAATTCATACGCTAGTTTGAGTGTGTCTAATGTGGAGTAAAATAATGATCTGAATACATTTTATATCCAGAAGGTCAAAGGTCAGCTTCACTGTGACATCATAAATTGATAAAATTTTGGTGGCCAAAAGTCAAGGTCAGTGCGAACTTGCATCCCTCTCACTCTTGTAAAAGTGATATCTCAAAAATACCATGAGTGCATTTCTTCAAATTTGGCACAAATGTTGACTCAACAATGATACTGAATTATTTGGTCAAAGGTCAAAGTCACTGTGACCTTGTCTGTCCCATTCTTGTGAAGGCTGTCTCCAGAGGGAGTTTTTTCAAATTTGTCACAAACCCTCACTTTGACTCAAGAATGAACTGATTAGAATTTGGTGGTCAAAGGCCAAGGTCACTGTGACCTTCCATCTCTTTCTATTTTTTGTTGCTAAAACTGAAGAATTAATTTGCTAATTGCTACAAAATTTCACACAAATGTCTAATAGTGTAAAAATAATGATATGATTACATTTTATATTCAAAAGGTCAAAGGTCAGCTTCACTGTGACATCATAAACTGATAAAATTTTGGTGGCCAAAGGTCAGAGTCAGTGTTAACTTGCATCCCTTTCCCTCTTGTGAATGTGATATCTCAAAAATACCATGAGTGCATTTCTTCAAATTTGGCACAGACGTTGACTCAACAATGATACTGAATTGTTTGGTCAAAGGTCACTGTGACCTTGTGTCTGTCTCATTTTGTGAACACAATATTTAAAAAATGCTTCGAAGGGGTTTCCTCAAATTTGGCACAAACATCCACTTAGACTCAAAGAGGAACTGATTAAGATTTGGTGGTTGAAGGTCGAAGGTCAAGGACACTGTGACCTCACAAACATACAACACATTTTAGAAGGGGAGACATTTGGTCAGGTACCGAAATTGTGACACTAATCCTGAGGTCCACCTTGCTGACGTATGTGAAGCATCCATGTTTTCACAGGCACGAATGTAAACTTTAACTGAAACTTGCATGCATACAACCGCAAGGCTGTAAATCTAGTTTCTTCTTTTTTTGACTTCCTTTCGTTCCTCTGTCTTTGTCTTCTGCTTCTCTACATTTTAAGAGTTAAAATAAAGATATAAAGTAGTCTTAGGTCGAATCTACAAATACTTGATTTTGCTTGTAGTAAAATATACTTCTATTTGTTTCACAAGGATGTAAATTATGCATAACATTAGCACATTTATGAAGAAAATTACTTTTGGGTCAAGATCATGTCCAGTTTATTATGTACTGCAGACAACTTCTTGGAAATTAGACAGCAATAATTCAGAATCATATCGCTATGATTTGGTGCTGTGCTCAGTGTGTTCACAGTCTTCATGATGAGTTACCACTCAGGCCTGGGTTAAGTTCACACACACTGAATTTCAGTGTATTTCAGCGCTGGCTCTGGCTGAGTGCCATGCACTGCTTAGCGGGAATCTCAAATTGAACCTAATCGGTTCTCCAGTCACCGTGTTTAAATGGTCTTTTCGCCAGGTTAATGGGATTTCCGCCGAAAAGGTCTGCACTCGACGTCTAAAGTGCTCGAGACAATCGCAATGAGCTCTGAGTCAAGTGTGATTAACCCGCTGACCCGCCTGTAGCCATCGCGCCTCTGCTGCCTCTCAGCTCCACTGGAACTGTGCTCAAGTCAAGTCAGATTTACTTATTGGGATGTACACAAGGACGTGGGGTAACAATATAATATAATTTTCCTTCACTTGATCGTGACTGATATGATGACCAGAGGCTTCACAACAGAAACTTCCTAACTCTAACTAGTGCTGTTTAACGCAGGCTCCTGGTAGTGTATTAAGTGTAAGCTATGGAAAGTGAAAGTATTTAAATGGACCGCAAGTTTCATGCATTTCATGTCATGATCAGGGGCTGCACAAAATGTTTCTGGGGGTCGCCATTGGCTTTCAAGCACCACTTTATGCAACTATATCATAGACACAGTCCTAAACTGTTGTTGCTGTATGGCAATGACATGAAGATGGGGAACAACACTTATATATTAAAGGCTACTCAAATTATGTTTATTTTACGTATTTATTGGACGCCCCATCTTTTTTACAAGAGAAAGCTGGCCAAGATAACTGCCATGCAAAACTACAAAAGTTAAATATATAAAACTTGAATATCACATATAAAATGTAAAAAAAAGCAAACAAAACAAAACTTCGTCATCATGTTCTTTCTGGTGCCTTTAAATTTTTTCAATGAATATAGAAGTTTTTAATTTTAGATCTTTTTGCAGATTATTCCATGTATATAGGAAAATGCAAAAAAAAAAAATCAAATTAAATTAAATAATTAAATTAAATTAAATTAAATTAATTTAAAATAAAATAATTACGACATGAACTTCCGAAAAAAGGTGCAGATTATTGCTTCCAGTTCCATCTAACTTAATTTTAAAGCTCATCTTTTTTGTCTATTAATAAAGACAGAAACAAAAAAAACAACCACATGAGTTCGTCATCATGTTCTTTCTGGTGCCCTTAAATTTTTTCAATGGATATAAAAGTTTTTAATTTTAGATCTTTTTGCAGATTATTCCATGCATATAGGAAAATGCAAAAAAATAAAATAAATTAAATCAAATTAAATTAAATAACTGAATTAAATTAAATTAAATAATTAAATTAAATTAAATTAAATAATTAAATTGAAATGAATTGAATTGAATTGAATTAAAATAATTATGACATGAACTTCCGAAAAAAGGTTAATTATTGCCTCCAGCTCCATCTAACTTAATTTTAAAGCTCATCTTTTTTGTCCATGATCCATGTCCATGATCCAAGTGATTGTCGTTAATATTACTCGAGTAGCCTTCCGGTACATTTTAATCGAAGATACAGACAATCTTTTGTACATGCTAAAAACATAGATGCGGACATGGCGGGACAAGTGCTGATTGAAGAATCAATTTTACAGTTATAGTTTGACTTCAGATGGGAGGTTAAGATAGGAGATCTGAGATCAGAAAGGACACAGCCACAAATTCAGGAATCACGTCTGCAATGAGAAGATAGGATTTTTCCTAGCTTTGAAACAATCAAGTCAAACAACTTAAGACAAGACCGGCAGGTACAATCAGAACTACAAAAGTCAGACCCAAAGTTTTCCTGTCACTACTTTTCATAAAGGCTTGTGAGACCGTTTTTCATTTCCTGAGCTAAACCGTCACAGAGTCCTGACTCCTCGACATTCAACTTTGTATTCAGCTTATTAATGTCTCTGTGATATTCCCCCACATGACAGCTGATACAAACAGCCACACACTTGTTTTTTAACACATAGTATGTTGTCTAACTACCCAACCCTGATAATGGAGCGAATTGTTCCGCATCGATCCACGCGCCGCTTCCGTCGTGGTGGTAATCATCCGTTTGTGTGGGTCAGTGTCTGTAATGATTTCTCTCGTCTTCTGCCCTCTGACCCTCACGTAGTGTAGAAGTGTGTGTGCAGTGGTGTTTTTATTGTTGAGCTTTAGCCAGTGAACCGTCTTTTGACATGTCACAGAGGCAGAAATGAGCGGTGTCTTCACCTCTGATGGCTTCTTCTGACTGAGTGTGCACTTGTTCCTGGTTCAGTGTGTCAGTGAGGCGTTGCTGCCTTTGTACATGTGTGAGCACACTTGTTTGTACCTTTGATGTTGATTTGAAACCTCCTAAATGCGTCTTTTTCTCTGTTTCGTTATCTACTGCAAATAGTGCCCTGTCAGTGTAGGCGGGATTCTCATGTGATCACCATAGCGACACCATGTGAAACTGCCATTACCTCATCTTCAATGGGACACTCGCTGAATCCTTTCGTTCGCAACCAAACGGAGGAACGTCTACACTTTGTCAGCTGTACGGCGTAGTTTTGAGGGCTGCCATTTTTTAAAATCTGGGTCAAGAGATTAGAAAAATGTCGGTTAGTATTGGCGATGGTTTGGTTGTTTTAGAAATGGTGGGTTTGTACAGGATGTTCAGGGCTCCCACGGTCATGGAAAACCTGGAAAAGTCATGGAATTTCACAGTCACATTTACCACGCCTTAAAAAGTCACGGAATTGGTAAAGTTCATTGAAAGTTTTGGGGACGTCATGGAACTTTGTTGTGTGTAATGAAACTGTCACAGTAATCGTCCATGGACCTTCCACATAATGTAAAATATTGGCAAATTTATTTTCTGTAGCTGTCGATGAACCAAAGGTCTAATAGGCGTCAATGTGCGACAGTGTGCGACACATATGTTTCTTTCTTTTCTCCCCGCGTTCCACCTCTCTTCATGTACACCAGCTAGCTGAAATTCTGTTAGTTTGAGACTGATATGGGGCAAGTGAAAAATATCATGGGTTCTTGGAAAGTCATGGAAAAGTATTTAAATTCTGTCTAAAATGTTTTGGAACCCTGGGTGTTTCCGTGTGACCAATTAGACCAACTCCACCTTCAACTCCCTTGGAATCGCGTCCAAGTTGGTACCAAAAAATGTGCTAGGCGCTTCCCACAACTTTGGCTAATGGAAAAGTGAGCCAAGTTGAGTAGAGCCGGAACAGACCTATCCACATCCTTAGGACCCACCTGACCTTGCAATCCCTCCAATGAAAGGCATTTGCTAACCCAACCAACAAGAGCACAAAGCTGGATGCATCAGATATACCGAAGTCAAACCCATTGGGTCTTTTCAGGTGTGGTTATTTTGTTGTGTTAAGCTTTAGGCTTTGGTAGAACGCTAAAACTCACAGGCTACTTACTTTGAGGTGTTTGTAGTGGACCAAACCCAACTGGAATTGGGATCGTATGAGGTACTTATCCATAATTCGTGCAATACCTGCAGTAGATGGCGGTCAGCAGAAAGGAGTACCAGCACAAAAGCTAACATATTTTAGCCACCTAAGTTTATGCAATATTTGGAATAATATCACCACTTTACCTTGCCGTCAGACAGCCCTTTCCAACAGGAAACTAAGGTCGTTAAATCACCCTCTTCGTAGATGCCAGACTCCATTGACAAAAATAGTAATTTTACCTTGCAATGTATTGAACCGTGTGGACCTTGAACTGTTGACTACGGAGTAATCTGGACCCCATGAATGGACCAGCTGGAAACCACTGCTCTAAATATGGTGTACATTTGAATTGATATAGATTTTTTTAGGTGGCTAAAATACATTTTGTCCACAGCATTGCTAAGCTTATGTGGTGATACCCCTCCCTCCTACTCCAAATAGTACCTCATACAACCCCACTGTCCCCCTAATGATAATTTGCATATGTAGCTCCCACTTCCAGGAACTAACTTTGAGTTTTATCTAATACGACTTTTCCATAACAACCTATTTTTTATCCAAACCAGCAGGAGGTAAAGATATCAGGTGAAATCTCTAAAGCCCAGAGCATATAAAACATTTAGTCAGCCAAAGACACACCTACTTTCCGTGGAAAATTGCCATCATTTGTTTTAATTTAGCACTTTTTGATGTCGCTTCAGTTGTCAGTGGATATCTCGTTTGGGAGGAAATCTTCACATGTTCACTTCAAACGCTCCAGGCAAAGGATTTCTCCTCCCTTTTTGTCAAAAGTAGCTTGCTTTAGAAATTAGGGTTGATTCTGTGACAGCTACAGTACACGTGTGAGAACTAGGTCACATAGTATTTAGAATACTTACTTACCAGTGCTTAAAGAGGTTACTCATGCCCACCTAGAGTGTTTTTAATAGCATCTGAGTTATTCCATCAACTCTGACTGAGCGGTCTCACTTCAAACAAGACACAGCCACATTATGTTGTGTTCATGTGCTGGTGGGAAAGTCGTATGTCCAGGACTTCCTTGCCGGGGCGTCGGTGGATGTTTGTGCTCCCGCTCGACTGTAGTTCTGGACCGAGACTGTTTAATTCTCTCCAGCTGAAGTCAGCCGAGCAGCTTAAGTATAGAAAAGGATTTCGAGTCGAACTCCCGAGCCAAGTCTGCTGTATTCAGTTACTAATGTTTGCGTTGTGGCTCGGAGCGGGTGACATAATATTTGACATGAGATGCCAAGTGTGAGAGAAACTGTGTGCAAGTGTGTGTGGGTTTTGTTCTCCTCAGGGTGTGAAGGTATTAAACCAACTGGCAGGGTCGGCTGATGGGCCAGAACAGCTGCACAGGTACACACACACACAGAGGCACATTCACAGGAGGATACACATGCATATATTATATTTTCTTTTATTTTGGTGCTTTGATTGTTTCCTACATTATAATTTCATATGGGGGTTAGATTTTAAGGACATGTTGGAAAGTGTTACCTTTATGGGCCTTGACAAACCAGGCCAACTGTCGGCCGTCTGTCAATATCAGGCCTTTTGTGAGTGTCTGTCGCCCTAGTTTGGTGGTGTGTCCCACACTGTTGGCACTATTTGGCCCTTGATGTTAGCTTTTCGGCTGCTTCAGCATGTTGAATCAGCAGCATAGCCCGTCATTTCCTCAGATTTGTAGTTTGTACAAGACGAGAAACGTAAGTGAGGAACGTAAACAAACAGCTAAAGTTGAGAGAGCGAGATTGAAACAAAGTTAAATTACTTTTTTTTGCCATTGAGGTCTTTAGCAGAAACGGTTTGCATTTGTCTGTTTTGTTGTTCACTAGCACACTAAAATATAATTGGTTCTTTCAGCGTTGGGTTGTGTGTGCTAACTGGCTAACTGGCTAAGTAACGTCTTGAATCTGTCCTGTCGGTCTTCCTGTTTCCCTTTCTGAATGACTATTACAGACTACTGCTGTCTACTGGTGTGAAGAGTTATTTCCTCTCATGCAGGCGCAGAACGTATGTGCTAGTTGGCCGTTGGCTGTACTCTTTGCTGTGTTTAAGTGCAACTTTTTGACCAAGACACACGCAACATGAAGCAAAGCAACAATCGAACTTCATTGCCATTAGTTACCTGATGTCTACTCGTTGTGTCTGGGCCTTAAAATAAATGGTTTCTTTATGTTGTTTTGCTACCAAGATAGTTTTGGCTTCTTTTAAAATGATTCATATTTTCAACGTGTTTTTGTCCCAACTTGTCAAACACATTTGTCAGTGGACCCACACGTCAAAATATGATGCACTTGGTATCCTCTTGCATCAGTTTTGGACGTTCACGGATGACCTGTCAATGTACAGTTGTTACATGCATTGTGTCTTTTCAAAGTAGTTACATGCGTAGGTTAGCACTTTGTTTTTAGGTTTACTTCCTGTAGGTTTAGGCAACAAAAGTACGTGGTTAGAACACAAACAAAAACATGATGATTTGGCTTAATTCTTTGAAAGCTGAGCAAACTGGCTTTTAGATACATGGAAGGAAGGCAATGAGCAACAAAAGAAGAATCGACCCAAAAAATTTGCAAAAAAAATAATAAAAAGAGAAAATTAAAACAAGAAAATTAGTAAAAAAAAAAAATAATAATAAAATAATTTAATTAAAATTCATTAAAATAATTCTGTCACATAATTTTAAGATGTAATAATAATAATAATAATAAATATGTTTTTTCCCCAGCTTTTTTCTTTTTATTTTAAAATAATTTTCTAAATCTATTTTTTTTTTTGTAGTTTGTGGGATTTTTCTTACGCCTTTTTTTCCATGTTTTTGAAAGATATAGCATCAATTAGCTCAGGGTTCAAGGGTTTAAATACTCGTGATAGGCGTCTGAAAGCAGCACAAGAAGAGAAAGAAAAGTGATGTCACTCCAGGTTTCAAAGGATTAATAATAAGTACCGTTGTTACGAACGTATTGTCATGTTACGTGACAAACATCATGTGACATATGTCACAGGCGTAGCATGCTCTACACGTGTTAGCACAGTGCGTGGTAATTAAAATAACTCGATTGACTTATGGTTTCACACGGGAACAAACGGTGGGTTGCCAGGTGAAAGTCTGGAGTTTGTTCTACCCATCCACCTCCACTCCCACCCACCCTATACAGACTGTATCGCTGTATCTACTGTGGTAGTTGCTGGCTGCGTCATACAACCTGCCGCCAAACTACCGATTCATAGCGCCGTTAAAGGTTCTTGTATGCATTTTAAGTGCTCGTGAAGACCTAACTTGACAACACTCACTCTGTAACTCAACCCTGAAGTGGTATCCCGAGGCGTCGATGAGCCAAGGTGTCATCACGTACAATGATCGTCCTTAAAATTCCTGTGAGGAAAAATTCTGAGGGCACAAAACCAAGAACACACACAATCTTCCATGCAACACACACCATTTCCCAACAGGTGCAGAGGAAGATCAAGTTGCAGCACTTTTCCTTCTCCCCCCTCCTCTTCTCCTTCCCGCCTCTCTCTTTCTCAAATTAATGCCAGCGAGAGCGGCTTTACAGACATTTCTGACGTGTGTGTATGTGTGTGTGTGTGAGGGAGTGAGCAGGAAGGGAGGGGTTGGGGGGGGGGGGGGGTCGCTAATAACCAGGCAAGGTACACTAATCTCCGATGGCAACATTTGGTTTACCTTAAGCTGGAGGGACAGCTGTATTAAAAGCAGGAATTATCCTAATCAGTTCAAACTCCATCCTCCTCCCTCCCCTCCTCCCTGCTTCACCTCTTTGCATATAAAACTTCCACATTAGGCTTAAGAGTACAACGGCTTAGCTGCCGTTCGCCCTACATCTGTCTTCTCTCCACGACGACCAATCACAAAGGTGGATGGAGGGATGAAGAGAGGGAGGAGGGAAAGGAGGAAGATGGTTCAAGAAGGAAGAGGAGATGGGGAAAAGATGGAGAACGGTGAAAGGGAGTGGAGTGAGTTGAGAGGATGGAGAGACATGAGGAGAGGGATGGAGGAATTTTCATTTCACAGTTTTAATGGGCAGTTGAGAGCGCTGTGTACGTACGTGTATCTATACCTCCATCTGTCCCATTCTCATGAGCGCAGTATCTCAAAAACACCTTGAGGGAATTTCTCCCAATTCGGCACAAATGGCCACTTTGAGTCAAGGAGGAAGTGGTTAGAATTTGGTGGTCAAAGGTCAAAGATCAAGGTTACTGTGACCTCATCTGTCTCGTTCTTGTGAGTGCGATATCTCAAGAACACCTTTAGGGATTGTTTTTCAAATTTGGCACAAACATCCACATGAACTCAATAGAATAGAATAGAATATCTCTACTTTTATTGTACATGTACAACGAAATTGAATGCAAAAACAAACCATAACATGTACAACACATACAAAAACAGCCATACGAAGCACCGAACCGCTGCGTCTATGCGCGCCGCCATCTTGCCAACTGGACCAAACATTTTATGCACTGATTACATTTTTGTTGTATAAAGGTCAAGGTCACTCTGGTCTTCCGTCTGTCTCACTCTTGTGAATGTGATTTCTAAAAAATTCCTTGAGGGAATTTATTCAAATTTGGCACAAACGTCATCTGAACTGATCAAAAGTCACTGTGATCTTGCATCTGTCTCATTTTATGAACTCAATATCTCAAAAAGACCTCAAGGGAGTTTCCTCAAATTTGGCACAAACGTCTACTTGCACTCAATAGAATAGAATATCTTTATTGTCATTGTACTTGTACAACGGAATTGAATGCAACTCCCTCCGTACAAATATGAGTAAAAAAGAGCTTATAAAAATAATAAAAAACCATAACACGTACAACACATACAAAAACAGCGCCGCCATCTTGTCATCTGGACCAAATATTTATATGATCTGATTTTTTGTTGTCTAAGGTCAAGGTCACTTTGAACTTGCATCCGTCTCACTCTTGTGAATGTGATTTCTAAAACATACCTTGAGGGAATTTCTTCAAATTTGGCACAAACGTCATCTTGGACTCAACTAACTGATCAAGGGTCAGTGTGATCTTGCGTCTGTCTCGTTTTGTGAACTCAATATCTCAAAAAAGGCCTTGACGGAGATTCCTCAAATTTGGCACAAACGTCCACTTGCACTCAATAAAATAGAATATCTTTATTGTCATTGTACTTGTACAACGGAATTGAATGCAGCCTCCTCTGTACAAATATGAGTGAAAAAGAGCTTATAAAAACAATAACAAACCATATCAAGTATCTTCTTCCACCATCTTGTCATCTGAACCAAACATTTTATGAAGTGATTGAATTTTTGTTGTCGAAGGTCAAGGTCACTTTGAACTTGCATCCGTCTTACTCTTGTGAATGTGATTTCTAAAAAAATACCTTGAGGGATTTTCTTCAAATTTGGCACAAACGTCATCTGAGCTGATCAAAGGTCACTGTGATCTTGCGTCTGTCTCATTTTGTGAACTCAATATCTCAAAAAAGGCCTTGACGGAGATTCCTCAAATTTGGCACAAACGTCTACTTGCATTCAATAGAAAAGAATATCTTTATTGTCATTGTACATGTACAACGAAATTGAATGCAACCTCCTCAGTACAAATATGAGTAAAAAAGAGCTTATAAAAATAATAACAAACCATAACACGTACAACACATACAAAAACAACCATATGAAGCACCGAACCGCTATGTCTATGCGCGCCGCCATCTTGCCATCCGGACCAAACATTTTCTGAACAGATTCGATTTTTGTTGTCGAAGGTCAAGGTCACTTTGACTTTGACTTTGTCGTGATTTAAATTAAATTAAATTTGGCACAAACGTCATCAAGGAAACGCCTGATGAAGGTCACACTGACCAAAACGCTGCTTAAATAAAATTAAAATAAGAGAGTGCGACAGTGTGCGGGAGCCTTTTTTGATTCTTATATATTTTGGGGTTGCAGCCTCTCTCCTACCTGCTGTTTTTGGATTTTTCCATACATTTTGGTACAAACGTCATCTGAAATTATCAAAGGTCATTGTGATCTTGCGTCTCTCTCGTTTTGTGACCTCAGTATCTAAAAAAAGGCCTTGACGGAGATTCCTCAAATTTGGCACAAACGTCTACTTGGACTCAAACCGGAATTGATTAAAATTTGATGACTAAAGGTCAAAGGTCAAGGTCACTGTGACCTCACAAAACACGTTTTGGGCCATAACTCAAGAATTCTCACACTAATTATGACAATATTGTACACAGTTGTCCAATGGTGACATTTTATACCCAAAAGGTCAAAGGTCAACTTCACTGTGACATCATAATGTTATGCAAAAACACTTTCCTTGCCATTATTTAACGTCATATCTCTGGAACAGAAGGGACATTTTGTCAGATACTGAATTGGTGACTCTGATCTTGGGTGTCCAACTTGAAACTGTGCTGATTGTATAGATCTGTGTGTGAAGCATCCATGTTTTCACAGACATGGATGGTTATTTTATTCAAGACTTCAGAGATTAATACTGTACTTTTCTCTTATATTTGTGCACATATCTGCATGTCAAGTTTCAATGTTTGACATTAGGTGGTTTCCAGGTGTGATGGATTTCCCAGGAAGTTTAAAAACTTACAACAGTACAAGTTTTTTATTGATGTATTTTACTTGATTATTCCAGCAAAGCGAGTTTTCAGTGACTGACATCCTAAACCTGTTTTTCTTTATAAGAGGTATGTGTTTCAGACCTGTTCCGGCTGCACAGCAAACAGCTTCTATCTGGCTTTTTTTTTTCCTTTTTTTTTTGCCTCTCTCCGAGGCCCTCGGCACCATAAATCCGACTGATTACTCCGCACCCCTTTTGCTTGACTGAACCTTCACAATCAGCCGTGGCCGCCAACAATGAGGCCCTGATGAATCAAACATCCATGGCATTAGTTTCACCTTGCTGCCCCTTTCCCATGCGCCGCCGCCTCTTTGTCAGGCCCCGGTTTGATGAGAAGGACTACTGACACTGGCTGCACCTATTGATAGACAATTCTGTAAAGACGGACCCCAGCTACCCTACCAAACCGCAAACGCTCCTCCCTCTTCTTCCCCCCCTTTTGCCCCCAAAAATAAGCAACAAAATTTGATTGGGGACTGCACTGAAACCCCTGCTGTCTGGTTTGCAGGAGGCTTTGTGTTTAGGTTTTGGCTGCAGGGGTGCTTTACTGCAATGTCTCAATTAGGCATGGGACGATATGAAAATTTCGTGTCACGATTATCTTGGCGCAGTACGTTTAAAACTCTTAAAATAGGTTTACCTTGCTTTTTGTATAGAAAGACTTCTGTTGCATCACAGATAGGAGGTGCATCTTTTTTAAATGAAAAACAATCTTAAAAAGCCGAACTTTTCAATTATTTGAAATTATTTAATAGATAAAATATGTCAATGCTTGATTAAGATCTTCTGCATTTTTAGAGGTTGGTGTTGATGCAACCTGTTTTTGCAGAGTCCCTTTTACTTCCGGTTGCCCTGCAGTGTCTTTAGGTGCTGCTGGACATCATATTCAGTATCATCCCAATTACGATCCGCAATAAAATCGTTTATCCTCCTATACCTAGTTTCATATTTGTCTTAATAAGTGTCTGTACTTTTGTGAGGTACCCCTTCAATTAGACCATCCTCACCAAGACCAAGTCATGATGAAGACCAGACGTGAAACATGCACACTATAGGCACAGATCCACATTCCCATAGAAACACCCACAAACACCAAGAACACTCCTCTTTATTCACCTCTTTATTGCAATACTGTGTATAACATCCTTGCAGTGATAGTCTTGACCCATCTTGAAATAAAATCTGGAGTCCTGTTTGTCTGAGTCCAAAACAAGACCATGTAAAAATCCAGTCGAGTCCGACAAGACCTACAAAACCTACCTTCAACACACATCTCTTTGAGATGCCAAACACTTTCAAACCAGGTGGCATGAAATCTTCAGATGAGCACGATGTCGTCAAATGAAAATATGTATGTTCTATCAGATAAAGGGCATGTGACAAGAAACAGGAAGTAGAATGTGTGGATGAATGAAAACATCCACCTTCAAAAGCAACAGCACAACTTAATTTCTGAACTCGAGTCGAGACGCACTTTTGTAAGTAGCTTTAAATTCTTCGGCTGTTGCAGGTGTTATATTGTGAACTCAAAGGTGAATATGTTCTCTTAAAGGGATAGTGCACCCAAAAATGAAAATTCAGCCATTATCTACTCACCCATGTGCCGACGGAGGCCCTGGTGAAGTTCCAAGTCAAGTAATGGGCTCGTCGCCTAATTTAATACCATTTTAACAACAAGGTAATCATTTGCTATATTTACAAAAAAATCAGTAATGCTTTTTAAAATTAGTTTTTTACAAAGTTAAAACAAGGTTGGAAGTTGTTGCATCTCCGTCTGTAAATTTCCAACGTATCCTCATAGAGCAGAACATGCGGACACAACAGTTTGTATAATATCCTACAAATTTACACCCCACGAATGACGTTACGACTTTAATGTACGAATAAGTAATTAATGTTAAGTTATGGAGGTTAGGTTTAGGAAAAGACGCATGGTGAGTACCTTAAAATGACTCAGAGTTCACATGGTTCCATGGTTTTTGTGACCCGTCTACAACCCCAACCTGCCTCCTTACAAGATTGGTCAGGACTGCTTCCTTGTTTACGCCCGTCAGCTCATTGGTCATGTGATCGCAGCCTTTCAAAATATGTGTGATATGCACGACTATGGGTGCCTTACTTTTTGTAGGAAAATGTACAGTTTGTGAGAATGTTTTGCACACTGCAGTTCGTCTTTTGTTGACCACCACATCATCTTTGTACACAAACAAAATTCTACATTCGTATCATTTTTCCAGCTGGTGCTCACGAACATAATTTTAGTTCTTCATCGTTCTTTCTTGCAACCTGATCGGATGATGTCGGGCTGGCTTAAACAAAGTGGATCATCTGGGGCATTAAGTGTCGACTTGCTTGAATGGCATTAATGCTAGTTGATACAGGAAATGAAGGGAAATTAATTTATTTGTAAGGGAGCGATCACACCGAGATGAAACGCCAGAAACGCGACGCCAGTAAAACCATTGTTTTCCTATGATACGGCGCGTCTGACCGGCGTTCAAGCGTCTTTGTAGACGCGCGTAGACGCTGAAAAGTTAAAATATTTTCAACTTTTTGAGCGTCAGACGCCAGTAGCTAGCGTGCATTGAATAAGCGCTTCCAGCGTTTCAAGCGTCCGCATCTCTAGCGTCTCATTTCTGTGTGATCACCCCCTAACACACTTTTTAAAAAGCATAGGTTTCTTCTTTCATGTATCACTTTGATTTGAGCATTTAATACTGACTCCTCTTTTTGGTCGTTTTCAAAAAGGTACAGGTACAATGCATGGCAGAGCACACCCACGCTGAACAAATCCTTAAACTTAATACAGTCTTGGTTTCTTAGCATCAGTCTGACATCAAA
The DNA here is from genome assembly GCF_006386435.1 of Epinephelus moara. Lineage (NCBI taxonomy): Eukaryota > Metazoa > Chordata > Actinopteri > Perciformes > Serranidae > Epinephelus > Epinephelus moara. The sequence continues at coordinate 17,637,282 of NC_065520.1, forward strand.
CAACACTTCTTATTAACCTCTGCAGCCAGCACAGATGTGAGTTTCCCAGCTACAGACAGAAGTGGTCTTCTGTCTGTTTCTATGGTTTTCCTTATACAGTGTGGAGCAGGCAGCCCGGCCATGCTGCGCCATCATATCACTAGCAGAAGATCAAACCCTAAATGTACTGTGAAACTGTTTGGGGCCACTAACAACTAGCACAGAGCTTGGCAAACACAAGTGTGTGTGGGGAAGGAGAGAGAGAGAGAGAGAGAGAGAGAGAGAGAGAGAGAGAGAGAGAGAGAGAGAGTTGCTATAATGCTCAAGGCTGCTTCTAATGAGAGAGAGAGAGACCCAAAACACTCTCAGCAGTGAAAGCTCATCCAACGTGCTACTCGCAATGTTTTATTCATTGAGATATATTTGATTATATTTGAATTTAATTGACATTTGGAGATAAATGAAGAGTTTCGTTCCAAAATGAGACATCCACTATTTAACGAAATTAACACCTCTTCTTAGAAAGTGATGACTGGCATGAAAGTAAAATCACATTAAAGCTTTTTTGTTGAAGTTAGACGTCTTTTTTTAATGTTGTTTATCGGCAGAATTCAGCTTTAAGTATAAAGTCATGAATCAAGTGACTGTTGGGAATATTTGGCATGAAATTAGTGGATTTATTTAACAGACAGTTAATAAAAAAATTAAAAATAATTTTTTTTTCTCTAGATAGTTTTGGTGTGAGTTGTGTTGGAGAAATGTCTGCCTTCTCTCCAATATATGGCACTAGATGGCACTCATTTGAAAAAATCAACAGATGTCTCTCTCCCGAAACCATGACCCATTTACTCAAGATAATCCACAGACCTTGCTGTGAGCACCCGATCTCACTCTCAACTTGTCAAATACGGATGCTAGGTCGTACCGACGCACTGAGGCACCGTTTATCGATGGTATCAGCGTTTATTGATGCTCCGAGCAACTGCCGTCGTGTGAAGAGCGAGAAAGTCCACATAGGGTGAGTGGAAGGGGTGGTGGGTCGGTCAAACAAACTCTGGACTTTCACCTGGGACACTGCTGTTAATTTCCCGTGCAAAACCAAAGGTCAGTTATTTTAATAACAACGTAGTGAGCTAGCGTATGTAGCATGTACGCTAGTGACATATGGGGCATTACGTTAGTGACAAACATGTTCATTTCGACTATGACATTTAATTGGACTACTGTCCTTGACCCAGTATACAAGCACGAAAGGGGAATCAATTTATTGACCGACTCCGCTACGATAGGTGGAGATATGCCCCCGTTCAGCATGTTAGTATCGGACCTTTTTCCTGTTGACCTATTACGTCACAGGCCACACAATCGACCAACAAGTTAGCTACAGTTAGCTAGCTGCTAACTGCTACCATGGTGGACAACTTTACAGCTTTCGTCCGCCCAAAAAGTCACGGCTCGGGATCTAGAGTTCTCCATGTTGTTACCGGCTTCTTCTTCTCTTACACATTTAATGCTATTTGACTTCCTGGTCAAAGCCTGGGGAGGAAACTGTGGAGCATGCTCAGAGCGCCTCGGCCAGTTTGGGGCCAATTAACTGTATACATGCAGGAGGAATTGGACTCGCAATATTGCAATATCTGGGTGTGTTAGTCCGACTTTTAGTACAATTCCAGCTGGACGTACATGTTTACATGTATTTCAAAAGTCCGGTTTTAGTCGGACTAACACAATAAATCAATTTTATCTAATGTGATGTAAACGTACTGTAAGAAATTAAACCTAAAAATGAAGTTGTTGTTTTGCTTTTTACCTATGTTCTGAGATTACTTTGCATCTACCAAGCAAAAACTCAGCATTTCCTGTGAAAACAAAAGTTGATTTTGAGAAGAAACGATGTCCGTAACAAGCGTAAATTGATAAACCATCCCTGAGCATCCAAAACTGACACTGTAGGGGCACTGAGGAGGGTCAGAGTTGGATGTGCACTGACCAACCGTGTGAGCAGTTTCATGGAGGAACTATTTTGTGTTTATGCTCTTTAGAAAGAACGACTAAACATGGAAACCAGCTGCCTTCACCTGTATGCTAAGCTATGCTAAACAGGTGTTGGCTTCACTTCTGAATTTAATGCACAGACGTGAGTGTGGTATCGATCTTCTCATCTCATAGAACAAACAAACCCTTTTGCAAAATGTAAAACTACGTCTTTAAGACACAAAGTCTTCTGATATTTCTGTCCATGCATGTCAGAGCTGATATTCTGCAGAGGGGAGTTTAGCAGGTACATGCCCAAGAGGTTGAACTGGACAAATACAGCCACCTCTCAGCTGTAATGAAGTGATTTTGCCCTTCTTCAGGTGAATCGTGTCCGGCCTGCATCATTATTCATTTGCCAGCATTCCCCAATTTACTCACCCGGTCCGTCCACTCTTTATTGTGCTGGGCTCCAAATTGCTTTTGCAATATTGCAGGAAATATTTGATCAAATTTTGTCATTTCTTCCTGGTCAGATTGTCTAACTGGAGGTGTGCAGGTTGGTCTCTGCAGAGGTTGTGGAGAAAGTTATTTCAACAGGACAGAAAGTAAGAAGCTGGTTTCATTTTCTTCTGGGAGATGTGTCAGAGCACATCCAAGGCTCCCACGGATCATTTTGGTAAGAAAAAGGTGTGACTTTCGATTAACTTGCCATTGAGAGCTTTGTGCAATGTGAAAGTTGGATGTATAGCTTTGAATATGGACAAGAACAAAGACAACATCCCCAACAATGGGACTCACTGACCGATATCTGCCGAAGTTTTTCCCAAACTTGTTCTTGAGAACGACGCTAAGCTTATTTGCAAGAGTTGAACATCAGCGACCGATTCGCGCCGTGATAGCCACCCAGCATTAAGTTTCTCCAGGGATGCATGACAAGTTTTCATGTCTTTTGGGCACTCGTGTACATGTGATTTCATGCACATATGATGCTAGTTATTTCCGCATACCACGCAAAAATTCACATCTGGTTTAGTGTGAACTAGGGTTGTCGTGAGAACCGATACTTCGGTACCAAGTCGATGCCAACACGCAAAAAATACGTCAGTACCTTTTCTTTTCCCAGTACCGTAAGTACCGGATGCAACTTTGCCCATCTGTCGGAACTGATGGGGGCAGTATACGCGCCGAGGACGAGCGCCGAAGAAGAACGCCTGCTCTCCATCGTCTACGCTAGAAACAATGGCTTTTACAAGTGCTGCTGGAGCCACAACACCTCGGCTTGTCGAAAAGTCAGGTAGTAGGAGTCGTGTGTGGAGAGGGTCTCATTTACACCGCATGCGATGCGTTTGCGTAGTGCTCGTGAACGGTCGCTGTTTCTCGCGTTTTCATTTCGGCAAGCACGTTAACAGGTTAGAGCATTCACACCACAGCTGCTCGAGTCGCGCTGCTTTCGCGACGCCGATATTTGCGCGAGGCACGAGCGAGTGGTCGTGGTATTCAACAAAAAAAAAAAGTTTGCGTATGTTGTGACCTTTCTCTGCCACCGTAGACATCTCGTCCTTGACCAAGCCAGACGTGTTTCATGTACTTACCCATTTGTAGTGCTAAATATTAATTCTCCAAGCGTTGGAATAATCACTGGAGCGTGAACCTGTCCACCCTGGGCTTTGGGTCCAACCTCACTTCTTCTTTGGGGTTTACTGGAGATTTGCAAACACGGTGCGCTACCGCCACCAACTGGTCAGGTGTGGTTTGTATTTTGACGCGTCGGTTTTGGTGTGAATACATGTGTGCTGCCACAACGCTTGCGGTGTAATTGAGGCCTTGGAGTTAAAGATAAAGTGTGAAACAGTTTTAATAAAGTAGTGAATTTACAAATACGAGTTCTGTTTTTTGATTTTTATCGTGGTATCGAATGAGTATCGAGAATCGTGGAAATTCACTGGTATTGGTATCGACTAATAATAATGATATTATTCCATGGACAAAGTGGTTTCAAGTTTCAATTATAGTAATAAAACATTTACAACCAACAGTAACGTCCATTTTCATTCTATAAAGGGTCATTCTGACTGGTAATAATAAAAATTCTGCGACACTATGATGCCATGAAACACGGTATCGTCAAGAATACCCAAAGGGAAGTCTTAAGAGGTTGGAGCACCGGGCTCCGAAGCCGGGGTACTTCTGCAGGAAACCTCAACAAACTAAACCTCAACTCAGGAACCTTCTTCTTAGGAACGGTTGGCGACTGAGGCCCAGTGTGACTTCGGTTCTGCTGCAAACCCTTTAAAAACCTTTTATACAACGGCCCTCTGTGGCAGCACATGGATTGCTGGAGCTTACATGCAGTCAAACTGTTTTTGTAGCACATTCACAGACATTTGGAGTACTTCCACGGAATAAAAAATCCCTCTTTGTTCGGGATGATGGCTTCCCTTCAGTCTCAACATGTGTCCGGCCCAGTGAGGTTTAAATCTGCCCACCTGTCCACACACTAATCCTCCCAGCCTTATTACAAAACTGCGCAATTAATTAAAGGCTCAATCGTTGGGATTAGTAACCTACATTTAATTTGATACTCGTATCGGTAACTCAAGTATGTACAAAAAGTGTGTTTTCCAGGATTTAGGAGGAGACGACGGGCTCAAACAGAAAACTCTCCAAATGAGTGTCAACTTTGAATCCACGCCAGGGACATGATGCAAACACAAAACAACTCGAGGTGGTTTTAGTGCAACAGCAGTGCTATTCTCGTTTACAGTGGCATTATGGAGATTAAGATTATCTCCGCTGTATGTTTACAGCATAATGAAACAGGCCTGATATAATGACCATCAAATCTGGATTAGGTCATTCACAGCAGAAGAGGGAATTTATTCCAATGATTATTGTGAGCAGGTTGCACCGCGCCACAATCCCTTTCTGGGGCTGACGTATGCCTGAACACCTCTCACACACACACACACCTAGGTCCACACACACCTAGACACACACACACACGTGGGTGGGCTTGTGTTTGAAAACACACTTTGTGTCATGTAAAAAATGTGTTCTGTTGCTCATTCACATGTAGAGCCACATAAATACACAGAGAGCAGATGCACTGCTGTAAAAATAAAATAGCAGGACAAATAAGTGCAAACTGTGTGTGTTTACATGCGTGTGTGTGTGTGTGTGTGTGTGTGCAGGGCCGTTACAAAAGCAGGTTACGGCAGCACAGAAATGACACGGTGCAACAGATGATGGGCATTATCCCATCAACCTGCTGTTTCTGTACACACTCTGTCCCCTCTATGTTCCCTTTGAAAGGACAGCAGGACTGTGTGTGTGTGTGTGTGTGTCTGTGTGTGTTTGAGATGGGTGAAGGGGGGCGGAGGGGGTCCTTTCACACACCCAACCACACACACACACGCTCATGCACGCACACACTCTGCACCTGTCACAAACAGCCTGTCAGAGCAGGAGAAAAGAAACTTCAGCCATGAGGAAGAGCAGAGGGAAGGGGTGTCTGCGCGAGCCGAGATGAGTTAGGCCATAACTGATTAAACTCAACTCGTTAAAGACGGGAAATGTGTTGCTGTTAAAGCTGCGGTAGCCACGTTTAAACACTGAATTTTGAGTTTAGTACCCATAAATCCTCCAACATGACGTCACGATACTTCGAGTTACATTCCAAAACCCAGACGAAATCTTATAAGAGCAGGTTTGACGACGAGAATTTAATTTGGGAAAGCTGTGAGCTGGCAAACCAATCATCAGGAAAAAATGTTGCAGTTGTATGTGTCTGCAAACCAAGGATACGATTCATTTGTACGGTATTATGTGGTGGGTAATTGATACTGTAACACAAAAGGGCTTCTTTGATTTCAAACGTGTGGTTAGGTTTAGGCACAAAAACACTTTGGTTATGGTTAGAAAAAGGTCATGTTTGGCGGCACAGTGAAGAAGCTGTCAGTGTCTCTGTACAAAACAACTGCTTCTCTTGGCACTGTCCAGGCAGGAAACACACCAGTGTCTTGGTAAAATCCAACTGCTTTTTGTGGCACTATCCTGGCATTAAATGCAGCGAAGTCTTGGTATGAAGAAGCACTTTTTGTGGAACTCTCGTGGCAAGAAAATACAGAAATGTCTCAGTAGGAAACAACCACTCTTTGTGGCACTGTCCAGGCAGGAAACATGACGATGTCTTGGTGGAAAAAAACAACCGCTTTTTGTGGCACATCTTTGGCGGGAAATGTAGCAACGTCATTGTAAGATAAAAGCGCTTTTCTTGGCACTGTCCCAGCAGAAAACACAACGATGTCTCGGTAAAAAACAACCACTTTTTGTGGCACTATCCCAGCAGGAAGTGCCACAATGTCTTGGTAGGAAGCAGCCGCTTTTTGTGGCACTATACAGGCAGCTAACACAATGGTGTCTCAGTAAAACAAAAAAAAAAACTTTTTGTGGCACTATACCGGCAGGTAATGCAGCAGCGTTATGGTAGGAAACAACCACTTTTAATGGCACTATACCGGCAGGAAATGCAACAATGTCATGGTTAGAAACAACCTTTTTTTGTGGCACTATCCTGGCAGGAAATGCAGCAGCATTATGGTTAGAAACAACCACTTTTTGTGGCACTATCCTGACAGGAAATGCAGCAGCGTTATGGTAGGGAACAACCACTTTTAATGGCACTATACCGGCAGGAAATGCAGTAACGTCATGGTTAGAAACAACCTTTTTTTGTGGCACTATCCTGGCAGGTAATGCAGCAACGTCATGGTAGGAAGCAACCACTTTTT
>NC_065520.1:17646779-17809485 GCF_006386435.1 Epinephelus moara
ATGCAACAACGTCATGGTTAGAAACAACCACTTTTTGTGGCACTATCCTGGCAGGAAATGCAACAACGTCATGGTTAGAAACAACCACTTTTTATGGCACTATCCTGGCAGGTAATGCAACAACGTCATGGTTAGAAACAGCCACTTTTTGTGGCACTATCCCGGCAGGAAATGCAACAACGTCATGGTTAGAAACAACCACTTTTTATGGCACTATCCTGGCAGGTAATGCAACAACGTCATGGTTAGAAACAGCCACTTTTTGTGGCACTATCCTGGCAGGAAATGCAACAACGTCATGGTTAGAAACAGCCACTTTTTATGGCACTATCCTGGCAGGTAATGCAACAACGTCATGGTTAGAAACAACCACTTTTTGTGGCACTATCCTGGCAGGAAATGCAGCAACGTCATGGTAGGAAACAACCTTTTTTTGTGGCACTATACCGGCAGGAAATGCAGCAACGTCATGGTAGGAAACAACAACTTTTTATGGCACTATACTGACAGGCAGAACTTGGCATGACGTTCCAAAACGACCCATACCTTGCACGTCGTATGTGGATGTGGAAAGTCCTTGACCAAACATTCATATGTGGCAAGGTTGGAGTGAGAATGAGTTGAGTTGAAAATGCTGCTGGAAAAACAGCAAGGTGTCCTGAAAACACGACTGGTTTGGTTGCATGTTGGTCTCGATCAGTGGTCTGCAGCTTGGCAGGCGTCTTCCCTCGGTGTCACAGCGTCCACCTCCAGATGACAAAGGTCAGCTCGTATACTACGTCACTTTGGAATTGTTGATATCACACGCATGTGCAAAAGTAACTGAAACTTGAGCTGTTGTATGAAGCATGTTTGATTCAAATCAGGACGTCCCAGTTGAGGTCAGGGTGGTTAAATTCAGGCGTGGTAACCCTCTAACAGCAGGAGAGGCGTCGAGGCACCGTTACAGTCCGGCCCTACCTGCCTGACAGATATCCAGGTTTGGATAAAAGAACAAAAGTGTATCAGCAAACACAAGATGTACACATATACAGGTGTAAACCTTGTGTGTAATGTACCTTGCCAGAAGGTTAACTCCACCGCCTGTAAATTGCCACCGCCCCCCACCACCATCACCGGACAATAGGCTCAGCAGTGGCCTGGTGATTGCCTCCTTTCAAATGGAAATGCCGGTCGCCTCTCTTCTGCCAGGTTCCCCTAAGCAGTGTACAAATTACAGTTTACAAGGCATGGAGGAATAAAAAAAACAAAAACGAAAGAGAGAGCAGATAGACAGAAAAAGAGAAGGTGGGAGGGAGGGCGAGCAAAAGCAGAATATCTTTTCTCTCGCTATTTTTTTTTTAATTCGGCAAAGTGACATGTAAATTAGCCTTTAAGTGCTCCACTCGGGGACTGTGATCGTGCCCTAATTGTCACAGTCAATTGTGGCCAACAGTCTCTTCAATCCAGGCAGCTTTTGACAACAAGCACGCCAGGATCAAAAGACGAATCATCGACTCCCCTCCCGACGCACACACACCAGCACACACATGCACTCTGTCTGTGTTTTTAGGCGGCTACAAAGAAAAATGGTCAAAAGCGAGAGGTGAGAGTGATGGCTTTACTCGCCAAGGATAGAAAGATGGCAGGAAGTGGTGAACACAACAGCAATTTGCTTCCTACATTGCTTGTATCAACATCCCCCCCCAAAAATCCTTTGAGTGTCAAGATAACAAACGCCACGGATGACAATGCAGGGAAGGATGGTATGTCTAAAATGAGCAGTGGAGGTATACAGCGCATCCAGCAGACCGTGAACTGACTTTCTCCAAGTCCTGCAGGGCCATAAACTTTAGCAGAGGATGAAACAGATATGTTTGTGCGAGGGGGCGCTGAAAAATAATGCAAACATTTGAAACCGCAAACGAGCAAGTTGCAAACTCTGGAGTCTTATCGAAGGGGCCAAGGGTTCAAAGCTGACTTCTCTGCAAACTTCTGCCACAGGAGTTGAAAAAAAAGCATCAGTTTGCTGCCATTTAGTTTGTAGTTAGTGATTTTTGGGGGCAGATACACACTCGCACTTGTGTTCGCCATGTTCGGAGGCAGTGCACTGAGTTAAGGCAAGTCTTGGAAGTCAGTTTGTTGTGCTGTACTATGTGCTGATTACTTGTATGGTGTCATGTTACAGAGCTCAGTGATTGAATTTGAAGCTAGGATCTGACATAGTACCATTTTTTTATTTAAAACTAGTTTCCGTATGTTTTGTAAGAAATGTAATACTGCCCACTTTATGTCTTCTATCAAAGCACAAATTCCTCTCTCAGAATTTGCTGTATGAACAATTATCCGACATTATCTGCCCCTAAATGAAATCATGATTAAGGTTCTTACAGTTTTGCTGAGACAACTCAAAGCACTTGTTTAAATCCAGGGAAACGAAGGGTGCTTTCACACCTGCCCTGTTTGGTTCGGTTCAATCAACCTCAAGTTCATTTGCCCCCTAGGTGCGGTTCGTTGGGCAGGTGTGAACTTAGCAATCATAGTAAGGTGTGCGCCAAAACAACCGGACCAAGACCTTCGTAAAAAGGTTGTCACAAACGAACTCTGGTGCCGCTTGTTTGTAACCAGACCAAGACAACCTTTTTACGAAGGTCTCGGCCCGGTTACAAACGAACTCTGGTGCCGCTCGTTTGTAACCGGATCAAGTCCGCTTTTCACAAAGGTCTTGGTCCGGTTACAAATGACCTCTGGTCTTGGTCCGGTTACAAACGACCTCTGGTCTTGGTCCGGTTACAAACGAACTCTGGTGCCGCTCGTTTGTAACCGGACCAAGACAACCTTTTTACGAAGGTCTTGGTCCAGTTACAAACAAATTCTGGTGCCATTCGTTTAACGAATTACCCACATTACACATCGTCAATTCTAGTGTGCGTCATATGTCTGGTTTGGCGCCTTGTCCTCTAAAAACACCACTGGCGATGGCTACAGTTGTCTTGAGTCTTCCGAGCTGGGATAGCTGTGGATGCTGAATCCAAAAAAGAAAAAGTGTGAGGCGAATTTTGTTTTCTATTTTGGCCAGAAATGTCTCTTGATGGAAAAGGTTGCCGACCCCCTGGACTAGAACATATCGTCCAATTTTAACAGTTACTGGTAAAATACCAGATCTCAGATGAGCACAAAGAGATCTTTGCTTTTTATAGAAATTATATGCAACATAACTCTCCTTACGATATTCAGTTTTGACGGGAGCATATTCCCGCCACACCCCAAAACAAACAAACAAACGAACAAAGGAAAAAACTAATTAATAGTTAATAACATGAACGTTTTGTTGTTGTTTTTCATGTCATAACAAGGTATTTTCATGTTATTTTGTCATACAAACTTGACATTATTAAAAAAATTTAAAAATCCCGCAGAGCACTTTTTGAACTGAGCTTCTGAACGATTGGTGCAAAGACTTTAAATTATAATTATAATATGTTATAACCAAACCGGTCTCACTCCAAAGGCATCGAAATCCGGCGCTTGGTCAGTGGCTTTCAGCGTCAGACACTGACAAAAAAGCCGTCGGCATGACACATGACTGGTTGCCATTATTGTTTAAAGGCGCCCAGTGGCGTCAGGGGGAAATGCTGCGGGATAAAAATGAACGTTGAGGCAGCAGAAGGCCGAGGAGAGTGGTGGGAAGGGTGGTGGATGGGTACAACAAACACGGACTTTCACCTGGGAGGCAGGTGTTTGCTTCCTCAGAGATTGTAAGGCCTGTTCTTGTTGCCTGAACCCAACCATGTGCGGTGTTGTACTGACGTAGTGCTTTTATTTTGACAATTAGACAATGCATGTAACAGGCTGAAGTTGACACGGCGTCCCAGGACGATAACAACCGACACACCCAGGGTACCTTGGACGTCGTATGTGGACGTGGAAAATTATTTGATTTTGGGGTGGACTGTTCCTTTAACTTGCTGTTTGTTCTTGTATCTACATATGTGTGCATACATGTTGTATCTGCACTGTTACACGTGATTGCAGATCTTGTTTTTATCAACACACACTGAGTGTACATTTCCTCTCCTCGCAGCGAATCACAGCAGCCGACGTCTCGAGATCTGACTGAGTGGAAGATCTCTGCGAGCCGGACAAGGTTTCTGCAGATGTAAGTCAGATCTTTTAATTCCATCCTTGTGTCCTGAGAGGATGTAAACTCATATACAGAGGCAGATATTAAGAGCACGCCGATATGCAAATGTCTGTCGAGATTAGAGCTACAACAATTATTCAAATGTTTGATTAATTATTCATCGGAGACGCCGTCAATTATTAATTTCAGCGAGCGATAAGTCGTCTTTTTTTATTTTTTTCCCCCCCCTCCACTTCTTCTCAGAGTGAAAAGTTTTCTTGTGGGATCTATCAGAGTCCCAATCAAAACCATTTTATTTGTCAAGTACAGTTAATGTGCAGGAATTGTTTTGGTGGCGCAGGCATTAAACAGACTGTACATGTCACATCAGATATATGTGTGCACACTCTCCATTGATGCTCGGACTCTTTCTACTTGTGATCAGTGAGCATTTTAAAGGCTTCGGCCTCTGTCTAAGCAGTGTTTGCACATTCAATCAGTCTGCTATTACATGTTCACATTTCCAAATATTTCCACTCCTGTGTCACGCTGGCATCAACACACCAAACGAAATTGGATGCTATTGAGGAAGCAGAAGTTATCTCCTGTAAAGCTCGATGGATACTTGATTTTGAGGGCATGCCGATACCGATATAAGAGAGTACAAAGTCCGGATATTGGTATATTGGCCAAAATTCGAGGTACCTACCTTCCTATCTATCTACAATGCAATTATCCGTAACATATGGTTCTCAAAGATGATGGCAAAGATAGGTAATGGAGGTAGAATATTTTATTTTACAGTACACTAATCTTTGTTCGATTGAGATTGATCATTCTAAAATACTACAATTGTCTTCTTTCTGGATTTTGTTCTGTAAAATAAATAAATAGATAAATTTTTACATACGTGCAGATACCATGAGAGGCCGATATCGGCTGATGTATTCGGCCAACCCATACATCGCTCAGGCCCTTATCTCCTGCCTTACAAACCATTTACAAATCTAAAGTTCTGGGAGTACTTTCGCAGCAGTATTGTTTTTAGATAGACGTCTGTTACAGATTCTTTTGTACCGAAGACAAATCTTGCACAATGATCAATATCTTTAAATATAACAGGAAGTGGTCATTGTTAGTAGTGGTCAAGCAGCATTTTACATGAAGTACTCAGTGTTTGACTTGGCTTTAAATTACCCAAACTGATACTGATACTCAGTTTCTGTACCCCTACGTTCACCTTTGGGGGTACCCCACCTATAAAGGGATGTCTCCCGCCTTACCTCTCCTATTTTGCTGTTGAACTCAATGGGAGAGAGTTTTTAGGAATGAATGGACATCGCCTCCGGAGATATCCACAGTCTGGGCCGCTTCATGAGCCGGGTTGGAGCCTTTGGCGGACCAGTTTTGGCCCCCGTATATTTGACACGAGGTTTGCAACGGGATGACATTTTAACGGTACGATAGCTGTATCAAAAAATGTTGCGGTTTCACGGTATTTCAACAAGAACAGAACTCGGTGAAACAGCTCTCTCTTCATATACACCTTAAATCTGGAGTCACGTCCACCTTTCAACATGGTTAAAAACCTTTTAAAATCAAGCATTACTGAACAGTGTCACTGCTTGGTGCCTTTCAATAGTACGTCTGTTTTGCCTGAGAGTAATGTGTTCTCATTGACTTTGTGTTCCAGTATGTTTAGTATGTGTCCATTGTCTTGTCCTTTGTGTACTTGTGACTTTTGCCATCAGTCTTGGCCAGGACTCCCTGGAAGAAGAGTTACTGTGACTCAATGGGACCCCTTTCCTGGTTGAATAAAAATTCAATTAAAAAAACAAAACAAAACAAAACAGAATCATTTCATCATCATCAGGTACAGAAATGCTTAAAAAATGAAAACAGGAGGTCTTTTTTTTGCTTTGACACAAACACTTTATTAATAGAATTAAAATTTGAAAACATTTTTCAATGGAAATATGTGTACAAAGTCTCACTTTTTAAACCAAGTAGATTTTCTCCTTTGGGTCGCTTTTTTGTTTGGGTTTAAAACTGTCAATGAGCAAATACACACGACATGATAACTGTGATTTTTATCCCATTGTATACCTTGAAACCAGTACAGTGCTGCAGCCCTGTTTGACACTTCCTGCCTCGTGTTTTAAATGCATCCAGTGCACCACAGCATCCCATGTTTGACTCTGGCTCGGGAGTTTTGTCGCATGTGCATCACCTCTCTTTGTTTTACTGTCAAATAAAGACAAATACCTTAATTAAGTGAGATTTACCAACATAATCTGCGCCAAAATGTGTAAATTAAAATCCATCCTTGAGTATAATTAAGTAGAATTCAACACCATCACAAGCTGCCGCCTCCGAAATGTAAAAATAAATGCAGGACTTTTGTTTTGCGTTGGCCTCTGCTGCAGGTGTACCTAATAAACTGGCACCTGAGGACAAAAAAGCAGCAGGAAATTCATTAGAAAAGCTCTCAGAAAAGGGGTCTCACATGTGTTAAGACGACTCCTAACTTTAACACGGACACATAACGAGCTCCGCTTTCATGCCAGCAATCGATACGGGTGAAAGAGAGACAGAGGAGGAGGGAGGACGAGTGTTTGAACATAAGTGTGAATTTCTAATCACATCAGTTCAGATGTGATTTAACACAGTGTGTGTTTGGCAACAGACAGAAAGATGTAAACTTTAGAATTTTAAGTCGTGATTTCTTGAAATGCTCGAGGCTGGGAACCACGATTAAGACAATAGAGACAAAAAGAAAAATTCAAAAGAATAAAAGCAGAGATAAAGTATCAGGTAGCGACTGAAAAAGGAAAAGTTTTTATTCACTTGTCTTCCCCAACTTGTTCTGTGGGAGCCGCAGAGCGTCTGACCTCTCTCTACATGAAAAAAAGACGAGGAGAAAAAAAAGACGCCTAACACATGATATGTTTGTCTTTTTCTTGTGAGAGTCTCAGTCGAATAAGTGGTCATTTGTAGAAGCCTCTGCACAGTTTTCAGCTAACAAGAACAACATAAAAAATCAATACTTTTTTTCGGTGCGAGCATTTGTTTCTGCAGCAATCTGCTATGCAGCAATCTTGTTCTCTCCGCTTGCTTCCTTGTTCGACTGAGAAAGATCAGAAATGCTCAGAAAAGAGGGGCTTTTTTTTTTTCTCCTCCTCCTTCTTCTTCTTCTTTTCTCTGCTCTCTCTTGCTCGTGGCAAATGTAAACTAAATTCATTTTGCATGTTTGAGGAGTTCTCGCAGATCACACGCCCGAGCCTTCGCCTCTCGGTCTTTAATTGTCCGTCAATCTCTGGAGTTGTTGTGGCGCTGAGGCTCTTGCGGTGGCTATCACAGAGCCAAACCCCGTCGAGAGATGTTGAGTTTGATGTTGCAGAGCTTGGAGGAGCCACAAACAAGCAGAGGAGATGTGATCTAGGATACTACGGCTCTCTCTCTGTCATGCATTCAGAAAGCTCTGAACGCCAACAACAACCGTTATTTTAATTAAAAAGAGGCGAAACTCGCTTTCAGGGGCCGGAGCACAAACTGTACGCTGAGGGTTTAACACTCGAGAGGCCGAGCCGCAGTCACTTGACAGCTGTTTTGAATTGTAGGAGTGAATTTTCTAAATGTCCCTCCTCTTTTTTTTTTCGAGGCCCGCTTTCTCTGGCTCTAATTGTATTTACAGCAACTCCTTCAGCTGTTTGATTTGCTCTATATACGGATTAATAAAACATCATTTCATCTTCTGGACAAATCAATAGAAAATCCAGATATTATAATGTGAGCTGCGGGCAAATCTGAGTCATCACAACGAGGCGTGTTACCCTAAACCTCCCCGCTTACTTCATGCATGAGAGACGTCATATGTCAAACGCCGGCATGATGCAACCGCTGACAAAACCCACCCAGCGCATGACGACAAGGTGCCATCAGTGATGCATGTGTTGTCAGGCTGCACCTTGAATTATTTTTCCACCACAGAGTTTGGAGACGAGTCAGGGTTGTTTAGAAGTGTTGGCGCTAAATATTCGACAGCCGTCGTGTAACCCGGGGCTACATCAGTCTGGCTCTGACCTTTGACCCTTTGAGTGTAGCTGCATGTGGCGTCGGAGCAGGAGCTTCAACCTAATCTACAGATGAATGTGAGCTGATAGAAACGTCACAGTCATGATTCCCTCTCTCTTTTTTCCACATGCAGGAGGAAACACGCTCCCCGCAAAACATGGCACACACAAGTACGTTTCTGCGCACACCTCCACCTGTGCGTCACGTCAGCAGGACGAAATAAACTGATGGATAGTTGTCGACACGAGCAGCAGAAAAGACAAGTCATTCAGCAGAAATTATCAAGATGAATTTTTTTTTTTTTTCCTGAGACTGGGCACAGATTCATCGCTGGATGCACGGCGACGTCATGTGACTCCTCACAGATCTAAATTAGGCCAATAATCAGGGACGCCTGGCGGCTGAGTTGTTGAATGCACAACATGTACATGCAACTGTGTTTCAGTCCCGAGGCGTGTTCTGCCGTGGCATCTCTCCTCTCCTCTACTCTCTGTCTCTCTGCTCGTCTTATTTCGCTCTGTACGACGGCTGCGACGACGAGACGGCGGACAGCAGTGTTTTGCTCGACGCGAGATGGGCAGTGGTGTTGACTGCTGACCTGATTTACGTGGGGATCTTGTTTCACTGTGTGTGTGTGTGTGTTATGAAACCTGCTGCGTCTCGAGTGTTTTAATCTTTTCTGGTGAAAATTGCACTTTTACAAAAGAAGAAATGTGAAGAAAATGAAAAGATAATATCCAAATTTGGCAAATTCGCCCCAATAATTTCACATAAACCTGCATGTGAAGCCTTTTTTAAATGACGCACTCATCCTGCAGTGACCTTTGACCTCACTTCTACTTCCTTGATGTTGATTTTTAAGCTTTAAGCGCCTATAGAAAGATTTTCCTGAGCTCCAACGAGCCAGAATGTTGATCTTCGTTGCTCCTGTTGCGGCTGCTGAGACGTTCGGTCATGCACCAGCAGCTGACACACAATGCAGCGGCGAGTGTGTAACTTGACCACTCTATAGTATGCACAAACAGAAGTCATAATTAGACTGACAGATTCTCTAAATACTTGGAAACATTCCTACAGCCCCGCTGCACTGCTGTGTTTGTGTTTACGCTGTCGAAAAACTAAAAGTGGGCCTCTCTTCTCTCACACACACACACTCACAGATACACACACACACACTGAGGCAGAGAGGGAGAGAAAATTAGGATTATAATCTTGGTAATCAGCAGTCATGCCCGAGGCAGACAGCTGCAGAACTGCAGAGCTCCAATTTAGGTGTTGGACATTAAAAACCATTAAACCCAAGTGAATTTCCACTTATTGATTTTTCTGGGGCAACATTTCAACTTCAGAAAATAAGCCAGGGCGGATAATGTGCTGCAAAAAGCTTCATTTTTTTCGTCTTTTATTTATTTATTTAGAGAGGGGGGAAAAAAAGATACACAGATACAAATAACACACAAATTCATTAGAAATAATTTAAATAATTACAAATGTGTCAGCCTGGCAGTTTAAGTTAATTATTCCCACACATAGCAATTTTGAAAAAACATTATAAACATTTTTTATCATTAATTTAATCAGACATTTTTTGCAATTTAAATCCGGAATTATAAATCAGGAAATCTGCACAAAAAATATGAAATCATGCACGTGCTATTTTTGTAGCCCCCTTCCTCTCATTTAAATCAATATATTCATTAAGCACAAGGTCCCCCTATAGGTCACACACCGACTGTAATCCGTTTTCACGGTGAATATGCGGCCCCACGTAGGAGAAGCCTGCGTGCGTAAAAAGAAGGCGAGAGGTGCCACTCCAGACGCGCTTGGATGAATGGGACACAGAGCTGGAGCTACGGTTCAAGTGTGTGTGTGAGAGAGAGAGGGAGAGAGAGGGAGTGTGTGTGAGAGAGAGAGTAAGAGAGAGAGAGAGGGGTGCTGGACTGCTTCGTTTACATGCAAGCACCGTGGCAGTAAATTACGCATGACAATAATTCACCCAGGACTGGATCCACTTTCGACCCGAGCAAAACGGGAGGCAAAGCAGCGTCACCCCACTCCTCCTCCTCCTCCTCCTCCTCCTCCTTTTTTTGTTGTCCGATAAGAAGAAGAGGAAAATAAATGACTTAATTGCATGATGGGAGTGATTCAAATATTAAAGAGAATAAAGTAAACTTACCAAAAATAAAAAGGGCGCTTGAGTCCTCCGGTGCGTCCAGGCAACTTGGAGAGGGACTAAAGTTGAGGAAGATATTTATATAATAATTATAATAATTATATTAATGATTATAATGATGAAACACTGCTGTTTATGGTGTGGTAATAATAAAAACACACGTGATATTCCACAAAAAAAAAGCGGCGTAAAAACACTTTTTACGCAAAATTCCTACAAGAAACGAGTTTGTTGGTGTTGGTGTTTGATTTCTTTCCTGCATCTGATTGTTTGTGTTGGTGTTTGATTTCTTTCCTGCATCTGATTGTTTTGTTTTTTTTTTGGGTTNCAAGAAACGAGTTTGTTGGTGTTGGTGTTTGATTTCTTTCCTGCATCTGATTGTTTTTTTTTTTTTTGGTTTTTTTTTGGGTTAGGGGGGTGGAGGGGGTGTATAAGGAGGGGGGGCATCAACCAGTTCAGCCCCTTGATTGATGATTTAATTAGCCATACAGTGGCGAACTGCAGGAGGACAGGACACAAAATAATGCTTTATTTACATAACCAATCACGTCGCTGCAAAGGTGGAGCTTCCCTCCCTCTCTCTCTTCCTCTCTCTCTCTCTCTCTCTCTCCCTCCCTCTCTCTCCCTCCCTCTCTCTCCTTCACAGTCAGACATGGCTGAGATGGTTGACTTCTTTAATAAATGCGAGATTCATCCTGTTAAGTGGCGTCCAGAACGAAAAATCACTCTAATAATCCTGGAATACTCCTGTGATAGTGCCGTAATATTCCTGCAGGGATTTGCGCCGCGTCCGCGCGCTCTCTGTAGTAACTTTACCGTCACTTTATTGTACTTTATGGTATTTTTTCCAGCCCCCTTTAGTGTCATTAGAATATTCCTACAGAGGCTGCAGCCATCTCGTGTCACTGCTGGGGTTTGGGCTCTGAGCAGTGCGTAATGCGCCGCATTTATTTTGGATTCTCCTGCAGTTGTAAATAAGCAGAATGCAAAAATGTGTGTGTGGAGTTTGCACGCGTTGCTATTGTGCACACACACACGCCTGCCTGCACGCCCAGGTGATACAATTATTTACTTTTACGCACGCGAAAAAAAAGTGTTTTTTTTGTCACATTTAGTTTTAATTTTCACCCAAAAATTGAGACACAAATTCAGCTTGTTCTCTGCGATAAATCCCCTAAAAACAAAGCACATTTTAAAGGAGACACGCGGAGCTGTGCGAGCACATGCAGATTTTTACGCACAAAAACAATGCTTGGATATTTCTTGCAGCGTAGATAAAAAGCCGAGCATCCCCAAACCTTTTGCAGTCGCAGCCAATTACAATAATGAAGAATATGTGGAATTGCCTCCCCACCCCAACTCCTGCATCCTCCCGTATCAACCCTGCCATTTCTGCAAATTAAACGGAGTGGAAATAGAAATAAAAAAAAAAAATCCTTACATGATTGCGGCCGGCGTGGACGCGCTCCAAGTTTCTCCCCCCTTTCTACACCAACACACACACATTCACACGAAGAAAGGAAGGAGAAGAAAACACACACACACACACACACACACACTGTCGCCTGTTCTTTGCTCCGCGTCGAAGCCCGACATAGTTGGTTTCACTCAAAAAGAGAAGAGATGGAGAAAGAGAGAGGAGAGTGAGGGAAAGAAAAGAAGGGGGGGGAAGAGAGAGGAGAGAGGGAGGAAAAAAAAACTTCACGTTCAACCCAGAAGATGCTCACGTTTGGCTCTCCTCAATTATCCCCTCCCGTGAAGATAGGTGGCGTGCGTTTCAGGGGGCTTCTCCTCTGTGTTACACGGCAAAGAAAAGGAGGTGGAAAGAAAAAAAATGTCATTAGAAGAGGCGTAACACGTCAGTCCCTACCCAGGTTTGTTTCCTGGAGTGGGTGTAAGACATCAGTTGTAAACCTGCCCTAGCAGGAATAGCGGTCCCTCCCTCCTCCCAACTATTTCTAAGGCTTTATTTCTAAGGCTTTATTATCACCGGTGGAAAAGGATCCGCTCACCGACGCGCTCCAGTATCATCCCTCCTCGCAACTCCTATCCACAAGACACCTCTTTACACCCCCTAAAAACAGGTACGTGCCTCCTCACTTCTTTTTTATTTCTTGCGCTTTTTGCGAAGGGGAAATGTTGGACAATAAACTTCCGCGCGCAACGCCAGAGTTGGAGCTCAACTTCGGCGTACCTGCACAGGTGGAGATAGGTGCGTTTGTTTTGAGTTGATTTTAAAAAAAAAAAAAAAAAAAACGCTTTCCCACCCGTGTGATGTCGAGGCGTCCTGTTGGTGCCTGAGACCCGGGGAAAGTGTGCTTTTGACGGCGCCGCACAACACCGCTGTATCCTTTGGAGGAAGGGGAAAAGGGCGATAACTGTTACATGCGAGCCGTTTTCAGCTTGTGTTATATATATATCGTCCACACAACAAACAGAAGCGCTTGTCAGCGTCCACTTCTCTGCGCTAGCCGACATTTGAATCTTATCGCTTTTGTTTATGCGCCATTTGTGCCTTAAAGATTTTTTCCTCCTCATAGCGGAGTCATTTTGGCACATTTGGACAATTATCCCCCATGTGTTATTTATTAACTGTCGCCAAGACTGTTTGGATGCAGTTTATTAAACGTAGAAGTGCAATTTTCTCAGGCGAAACCAAGTGTTTATTGAAGTTATCTGACTTTGAATGAGACCACACACTGGAGGCTTCTTCCAAAGCAGCTCTCAGGCTTCGCTTCTCGCCGTCTCTGATATGTAAGCTCCGGGTTTGACCCTAAAATATAACAGAAATGTGATTTACTGCGCTGGGTTTTAAACGCGCGCAGCAATTCTTGGTAGTTTGAGTGGAAGTAAGTGGCGGGTTTATTTTCTGGAAAGTGTAGAAAAATACAAAGCGGCTCGTGAAACTTTTCTGAATGAAATAACAACGCGTGTTTTCGCCTCAGTCCCCATTTGGCGACGTGGATTGTGGTTTTCCCCCCTAATAAGAGAAATTACAATTCCCCTTCCTCCTGCTGCTGTTTGCTTTGCTCTTAATGCCACTAAGCGCCGATCAGCTGAAAATCAAAATTAGATGGACACGGGTGTCCTCAGCGCTGCTTCTCACACTTTCACCCACGGCTCTTTTTTTTTTTAAATCCTCCTTTTATTTTTTTACAAGTTACATTTGTCTTGTACGCGCGTCCGGCGCAAGTGGATCCCCACGCTAATACCCACATTGTTGGTGCTGCTGTGTGTGTGTGTGTGTGCGCGTGTGTGTGTGTGTTTCCCGTTAGATATCAAGCTGAAATCAAGGAATCGAGTCCATGCGAGCTGCCATCTGATCCCACACACACTTATCAATGAAGCAAGAGATCATGGCGGATGGCCCCAGGTGTAAGAGGCGAAAACAAGCCAACCCGAGACGGAAAAACGGTAAGAAAATCACGGGGGAGACTAACCCAAGCAGCCGGGGAGGATGGAGCTGGGTTGGGGGGTTGATCTTTGGATGTACGCCTGGTTTGAAGGTTTCCACTGCGGTTCGGGGGTGTGTGAGGGTCCGCGGCTGGTGCGCATTGCTGCCTTCCTCTTTTACGCAGGGATAAAGGGACCGCTATCCCGGGGAGAAAGTGTGCGTAAATGCGTCCGTGTTGCAGCCCCGCACGAGCATGTGGAGTGTTGAAAAATAGCGGTGTTAAAATGTGTGTTATTTTGCAACAAAAAAAAAAAAGGTGCAGATAGTTGGGAACTTGTGGATGTTTGAAAGTTGGAGCGGTCTCTCGCCGGGACACAAGCCGCCATGGGGGGACTGTGCAGCGGCAGCACACTCACGCTGCTCGGTGTAAAAGTCCAATCTTGTGACTTGAGTTTTGCTTTAATCCAGCCCGGTGGCATGCTCTCCACACAGGCCTTTGCATCACCTCCACAGGGCTCATTTTCAACATGTTCTCCGGAGTGCTGGGATAATTCACAGGAGGTGGCATTTTGTTGTTGGGTTAGTTTTAAAACCCTGTGCGTCCTCTCCACCTTTGTGCCCAACATAAATCGGATGACATGTCCGATAAATGCTGGGCATTAATTGGGTCTGGACTGGCGCGCAGGAGGTGCAGATTTGTAGCTTTTCGTTCTCCATTTGACTGCACAGTTTCCCACAAGAGGCAAATCTGCAGTGACATTTCCTGGCCCCGTTATTCCTGATTATTCCATATAGGCTCCAAACACACTGGCGAGCTGGAGCACTGTGTGTGTGTGTGTGAGGCTGTGATTCAGCTGCTCAACACGAGCCCTTTTTTTATTTGCTTTCCTCACAACAGTTTTTTAATCTCTGCCCCCACAGGTTATTTATCTAGATCAGATTTCATTTATTGATTCCGTGCAATCGATGGCAGACAAGCATTTTGTTCCACACTAAATAGCACAAGAGAGTGGAGCACACACACACACACACACACATATATATATACATGAATATATATTTGTGCATTACAGAATAATAAGACACGTTTGGAGATATGACAGCCTGTTTAGCCGTGGCCACCTGTTTTGGGAGAAAAGGCAGGCTTGGCTTTTGTAGCAAAAAGCTGCATTTGATAAAATAATATTAGCAAAGCAAATATAATTTTCACACCCTTAAAGCTGACAAGAGACGGCGAGCTTTGGCAAGAGTGTGTGAGGAATATTTTTATCTCTATAAAAATGTCTTTCATGCAGGAGCATTTAAAGAAATAAAATTATTAGGGTTTTTTTGTGTGTGTGTGTGTGTGTGTGCGCCCCTCCTCCTCTTCCTCTTCCTCACCCCCAGTCCTCCCCCCCTGGGAATGCAGAGGCTTATTGAGGCTTGGCCACTCTCCTTCTCCTCCTCTCTGTGTCTCTGTCCTCTTCCTGCCTGGCTCAGTGGAGGGATGGCAGGGCAGGGCGAGAAGCGGACAGACGCGCAGAAAGAGGCAGCAGATTTCTGAATTTTTTTTTCCTCAGCAGATGGAGAGCGGCTAATTCCTGTGAATGGAGGTGTATATGTGTTGGGATGTAAATTATAATTTGGGTGCCACCTGTAATTATTTTTGCTGTGCAAAAAAAAAAAAAAAGCACTTTTTTTTTTTTATCATGTCCAATGTTTCCAGCATTTGCGCCAGTTAGTGTTTTGCTCACCAGTGACATTCTCATCCACATGACTGCTGGCCTTCAGGGTTGGAGGTGCTGCAGTAGCTGCGCTCACTCACTGCCCAGGCTGTCATGTGGTATTTAACCACAGCTCATGACTTGTGTGTTCCTCAGCAATATTTAAAAGCAACAAAACCTATTTTTTTCCCTCTGTGTGTGTGTGTGTGTGTTAATCGTCTTCCTCCTCCTCCTTCCTCGCCATAAAAACCCCTCTCCTCTCCTGGTGTGAAACTTGATCCGTGCAGCGTGAAGTGTTTGAGAGTTTGGCCCTCGCCAGGTGTTGCTTGTCACATCCAGCTGTGCGCGCGCAGCAGAGAAGCGCTCGCACACCTGTCCTTGTTTTGGTATTACGCATCATGCCTTTTGGAGGAGGAGGGGAAAAAGATGCTTTGTAATTTTTTGATTTGGGTGTTACGCAGAGCGTTTTTTGCGCATTTTATTTCTGGACTCGGAAACGCAGCGGTTACATAACCGGAAAAAGCAGAAGCAGTTTCATTTAATAGTCTGAATTACGCACAGGATTTTAAAGTGGGGGAAAATAGGTGTGTGTGTGTGTGTGGAGGCTTTCACTCGCAGACAATGGCACATTTCTGCCAGTCCAAACAATTTCTCCATCTCTATTATCCCTCTGCCTTTTAAAAGGACAGTCACCCCCCCTCTCCTCAAGGTAGGGACAGCTTTTTGCCATCGTCACCGACGAAGAAGAAGGAGCAGGGAGGGGGGCAGGTTTCGCAGGGCGCGCACGGACAATTGATTGTCAGTGGTAATGTGTTTCATTTACATGTTTATACCGTCAATAGTGGCGGGGGGTTGTGATGTCCACGGCGCCATACACTGCTGCCATTCCCACACGGGGTGAGCAGCTGAAGCAGACACCTTGTTTTGTTGAGGCACGTGAAATAATCGCTGAGATATGACCGCAGAACCTGCAGAACGCGCAGGTCCCCCTCATGAGGAGGCATATTTGTCCTGTCACAACTGCGCGAGGCCTTATTATTATTATTTTTCCCTCCCTCTCCCTCTCCTTCTCCCTCGCAGTCGTCACGAGCTAAATATATCCATCTGCTCCAAAGTGTGTGAGTCAAGTGTATATAGCCAGGCGCGTAAAAATGAATGGACTTCCCTTCGAGCATGGTGTATAGGAGCAGGAGGATGCTCCCTTTGGAAAAAGGAAGTGTATGTGTATGTGTGTGTGTGTGTGTGCAGTTATTGTAACTCACATGATTTTTATTTTATTGTGTGTCACGGGGAGACAGTGCTCTGATATGTTATTGGACAAATCCTCTAATATGTGCTTTCCACGAGGAATTAAATCAGGAATGCAGCAGCACACATGCACAGTTTTTTCATGCTTTGATAAGGCAGATAAAAGCAAATAGCATGGCTTGTGGCTGTGCACCCCCCCCCCCCCCCCCCAACACACACACACACACACACACTAAGAGAAAGAAAAAAAAAAGCTAATGATCATCTCAACTCCATCCTGGACACTGGACAGAAAACTTTCATCCCTCCTCCTCGTCTTCCCAAAAAACATTTTTGACACATTTTCTCCTTTTTTTTTTTTTTTTTTTTTTATTATTCGTTTTTTTTTCCTCGACCGCCCTGCTTGTGTGAAGATATTTTTCGCCTGGCGGCCAGAGAACACACACTCGCAGAGGCACCGCGAGCCCGGACCCCTGACACCGCGGGTCTTTGGAATGCCTTAGGTACGATTTCACTTTCGCTCACATCAATGCTGACCTGAATGCCTTTCATATCTGATCCGCCGTGTCTCTCCTGGTAAACATCCCCCGGGGGGAGAACAAAGAAAGGAGCTCCTCTTCTTCTTCTTCTTCTTCTTCTCCTTCTTCTTCCCTCTTAATCACAATTCAGCCCCTTTCGCCGCCAGCAGCAGGGCTACACATTTGCATTCAGCATCAGAAAAGGGCCTGAGATGAAAAGGGGGGCGAGGGAAGGGAAAAAAAGAAAAGGAGCGCAAGAGAGGAGAGTAAAAAAAAAAGAAGAGGAGGAAGGGAAAATAGGGAGAGAGGCAGAAAAGGGTGGGTGGGTGCTGGAGAGAAATAACTAGGGTGTTTGTGGTTGTTTGTTGGTCGTCCCCTGGTTACAAGCCTTTTATAGCCTCCCTACTCTAGCAGGGACCCAGGCCCCTCCTGACAGACAGATAGTGTTACGAGATGGCATGCCCACACTATTCGTGGCCACTCACACTTAAGACGAAGAAGAAGGGAAAAGAGAATCCTGGCTGCGACTGGATTGTGCTTAAAGAAGGCGATAAGAGTCGGGAGCAGGTGTCTCTTTTTCCTCTTCCCATGTCTGGCAGCAAGGTGCCTCCGAAAAACTAAATGAATTCGTCACGTAAACACATTTGTATCTGTTGCTTTATCAGAATGATTAGCGAGATATCTTTATCACGCCAGGCATGCAAATGTTGAGCAAAGATGGAAGGGGGTGCGTCGGGTCTTTAAACGGCATCATGTGATATGGATTCCAGTTTTCTTTATTCCCCTTCCCTTTCTTTGCCTCACCCAGAACTTTTTTCTTTTTTGGTTAAGAAGACGGATTATCGGTACACCTTCCCTCCCTCCTCCTCCCGGCCAAGCTGCGCAGGATTTAGGCAGATTTACTTCAGCAAACACCTTTGGACACTGGGGGAAAGTAGGAGTCTGTTTGCAAAAGGGGCCTTTTGTTCCGAGAGGTTCTGGATAATGCCTTACCAGGCAGCCATGATATTAACCCGTGCTTTGGAGAGACCGGGTGGAGGTGGTGGTGTTAGGAAGAAGGGGGGGGTTAACTCTTTGTATGACAACTCTTTGCTGCGTCCCCTCCGTGGCCATCCCTCCTTCGCTTCCCGTCTCTAAGCTGCCTGGGCCTCGCTGTTGTTTTGCTAACTCCAAAATTCCTGTGATTTTTCTGACGGGACATATTGGTTTGGAAAAGCAAAGCTGCAGAAGTTACAGTGTATTCGGGGTGATGCACACACACACACATAACACACACACACACACACACATGCAGAGCAACTGCCAAGAACGATGAAAGCGAGAGCGGTGGCTGGGATCCGTTGCCTGACTAACACCGAGGCATGAATCAGCCAATAGTGAGCCAACTCTGCCCCTGTGACTTCCCTTTATGTTTAAACGGCGATGATGATGTATCGTCCAAAACAATGTGGTGACACAGGCGGCAACGTGGATGCTTTTGACCTTAATCTCTTGATTTTTTATGCAGCATATAAAAAAAAAAAGGGTTGCTTAAGTGCTGGTTTTTACACGGCAGCTGAACTGTTCCTGAACTGCTTCGTCCCCAGAAGGAATCGCCCCAGCTTCTCTCGCCTCCTGATATTAAAGTTGCGAGCTGAGTGATGCTAATGTGGCTGTGCTGCGTAACGGTCAGTTTGTTGCTGCGTCACGTGCGGGGGAAACAGGCCGCGGGCTGGCGATTGTCAGAAGTCGGAAAGGGAGCCGAGATGGAGAGTGATGGAGCAAAGGTGACAGACTTAAAGGTGTTTCTGGGGGCGGCGTTCTGCCTGTCATGCCCCGACCCACCTCCCTCCGTGCCTTCTTTTGCTCTCAGGATTTGACAGGTCGTATCAGCTCCCCTCTCTTTGTCGCCTGCGCTGCGACACGCTCGTCTCAGTAAAGTTGTGGTGCAGTCAGATGTCTTTCTCCTGCTTGCCTGACTTTATTTCATGCCCTCCTTCCCCGCGTCTCATCCCCTTGTTTTGTGACAAAAAGCAAACACAGAAATTGAAACTTCAGTGGTCCGGCAAATAATTGCATGCATTTGGACTTTTCATTTACGTGTGTACACTCTTTACCCTAAGCCGGCATGTTTTATGCATTGCGTAGGAGGGAAATGCATTTTGAAATATCATGCCTCATTTGAGTCTTTCTCAAGTGAAAATGCAAAGTCTTTATTTGGCCCATCCGTTCCGTCTCGTCCTGCTGTTTGCACTTATTCAGTTGTTGCGCCGCGTCTCGCCTGTGATTTTCGACATTTTCCACGCGTCGACTTTTTCCCATTTGCGAGGGAGTCTGGGCGCGACAGACGACAGGTTGCTGAGCAGGTGTAAACTAACATTCGGATTTCATAATCAAATGGCAGGGGGGCAGGAAACAAGTTTAAAAACACCTTCTTTTTTTCCCAACAATGGTTTGTGTGTGCATGTGGCTGCACGAGAGGAGCTCGGGTGGCAACTGTTCCACCAAATGAAATGCAGTTTTAATCCAAGGTTTGCCTTTTGCGGTGCACTTTTAGGAAGCATATTTTCCTGATTTGACTGTGTTTGGTCGGGGTTAGTCGGCGGAGGAATCCGTCCCGTCTTTTTCTGTATGAGTCGCATATTATTTTTCATGTTCTGTCTTAACAGAGCAGCATTGATAGATTAAATCAAAAGAACAAACACATCACAGCTGGTTGGAGCTCGTGTGTGAATGCGCTCCTGCCTCACTCTGTGTGTGTGTGACATATCACTGCTGTCAGCCGTAAAGCAGGGCACAGCTTCGTGACGTTTCCGAGGAAAAGGAGAAAAAACGCAATCACCTCAATCGCCCATTAAAATGATTTTTCCCCCCGTTTTTTTTTTTTTTTCCCCGAGATGACACCTTGGTGCAAACAAGTGTTGAAAGCAGCCTCCAGTTTTCCTGCTCTGATGTCGGCACCGCTGATCTGCAAAGCGCCGCTTGCTGCCACATGTGCACACACATTTAGGGAAACACACACACACACACACACACAGTCTTTGATGTATGTTTGATTGTCGGGTGGAAGAGCTCTTCTGGCAAGGTCACGGCCACGTGGAACAATCAATAACAGATCACCAGATTAAGGCATGGTGACATCTGGAAATCGAGGCCTTTTCCACACACGACTCGGCCCATGTCGCTGCACACCGTCCCACCTTTAATTCGGGATAATAGAACATGCTATTTGATCAGGGCTCGCCGTTCTTACCGTGGTTCATTATTCAGAAGGTGTCCCGCTTCTCCTGCCACCTAAGTGCACCCCTCTCGTTACCTTTTTTTTTTTTAATTTAACGAGGTCTGCTTTGTGCTCCGGTTTCCCCCCGTCTCGCGTGGAAGTAAATTCAGATGTGTTATCTCAATTTAATTGCAGCCGATTGCCAAGCGAGATTAAGGCGAAATTAGGTCATTTTGCGGTTGCACAGATTTCACTCACTTCCACGCTTTCATCTCGGCGTTGATCAAGCACCTTCTTAACCGGAGGTTGCAGCGAAAAGAGGAAATGGTCAGAAATTACAAGCCCGGGCCTCGTTGTTATTCAAACATACATTTAACCTTTGGCAAGAGTGAGTCAAGGAGAAGTGAAACATGGAGTGGAGGTGGTGGAGGAGGGCGGGTGCAGGGAGCACATCTTCCCCCTTTAAATGTCATCTGTGGCGCAGTCAGTGGACATGTGTAGCAGAGTCGACCCTGTTAAAAACTCTGAGAGGTGAATTCACGTGTTAATGGGTTCTGACTGGAGAGGGAGCCCCCGCTCCTGAACGCCTCGTGTCCCGTCGCTGTCAAACGCGAATGTCAAACAAACACCTCCTCAGGTAGCGGGGGGATAATCACACCGACAGGCCTGTCCTCAGCCTTTCTGACATGCAGGACGAGCAGGGTGGGGGGGGTAGTGAGGCTGCGGCATAGAGGAGCTCTCTGTGGTTTCAGGCTGCGAGGTGGTCAAGCTGGAGGTCACTGAATTAATCACTGCAAGTTTGACGGGGTTGGTTTTGGTTTGGATGAGACGCCGAAGCGGAATTCAGGGGTAGATGCTACGTGGTGATTATCTTCATCTACTTTCTGAAGTCATGATGAGGTGATAAAAGTGAGGTCTGTGCTGTTTTTGTGGCCTCGGGAGCTATGGCTGCAGCTCAAGCTGGAGGCCTGGCTGCAGAGGGCTGGATGGGTATTTCCTGACCTAGAAACCTTGTGGGAGACGACAAAGATCGGGTCATTTATGGAGAGCGGAGCTCGGATTTGGCCCTGTGACTCAGCCTGAGACGCAGCCTGGTCATTGGTGAGGTCAAGGCTTTATGACTCGTGGGCTTGAGGGTTTTTTTTTTACATCCCTGAGCTTTAAATGTTCGGTGTGTTCTCAGTTGTGGCCTTACGACCTTCTCTGGGGTTCTCTGTTTTTCCTTGCATGTTCTTTGTACTGTAAAACTTCTGTTCATTCCTGGACCTTTCTGCCTCCCCCCCCCCCCCCCCCCACCTCCACTTCTATCCATCCCAGCAGCCAGCCAGTCAGTCATCTAACCAGTCAGCCCACTCTAATTACTTCTCCCCCACCCAAGGGAAGCTACTTCCTTATCGCCCGGCCGTCTTGCTCCGGCATTCCTGAGATAAATTCCCCACCACTTTGTTATTCTTACTACTTAGGGGTATTGGAATTAGCATGTCCATCAAAGCAGACCTTGTACTCTGCCTTTTTTCTCACACTCCCCCCCCTCGCGACCTTATCAGTGCTCGTACATTACAGCCAGGCATGGGACGTGCCCGCGGGCTGCGGAGGTGAATAACGGACAAAGGTATCGCGCCATGTGTTTGACATAAAAGACTCTGAGGTGATGATCAAGCGGTGCAAATGTGCAGCTCGTAGCTTGCACTTTGCTTTCCAGGTAGCTGCAGCGTCCTTTTCATACCCCGTGTTTGTATTCATCCAAAATAAGCCGAGTGAGCTTTCAGCGCCCTTCATACCTGTTAAAACCGCCTCTCGGCAATTTCAAACGCGCACAAGCATCCCTGGGTAAATAATCAGAGCTCCATTCATCCCTGCAAACCCCACTTTTTTTTTTTTTTTTTGCAGATGTGCGATCGAGACCGAGCGCCCTCGCTTCCTTCCTTCCTTCCGCTCCTCGCCGTATGTTTCCCAACATGGTTTATACCTCAACAGCAAGCAGACGCCGCCTTATAAACTGGCAATCACAGTATCCCTAATGTTATTACTTTTCATAATTAGTTACAGCAACACTCATTCCACGACTGGCGGAAAGGAGTATTCCTTAGTAATTAAGGTAATGAAATATTCATTTATGCTACCTTTTCAGCAGTCTCACAAATGAGCCAGCCATGCTTAATGTCCGCCCTGCCTCTGATTTTATTATGATGGCAGACTGGCACATCTGCAATTAGTACTCGCACTGACAGTTAGCGTTTTGCGCGGGGCGGTAAGCAGAGGGAGGTGAGGTGAGGCGGCAGAGGGAGGGAGGGAGGGAGGGTGCACCCTGGTGCGACTACAAGCCCCCTCCGACACCCTTCCTCCTCCAGCACCCTCTACTCCTCTAACCTTGCCTCCTTTTTTCGCCTTTTTTTTTTTTTTTGTGTGTGTGTGTGTTACCTTTATCTCCTCCTCCCCGACGGAGAGGTTACCTTTTCCCAACGGTGCGAAATCGACTTGACATAACTGTTCATCAGTTTCAGCCCCCTCCTCCCTCCCTCCCTCCCTCCTCCCTCCCTCCTTCCTTCCTTCCTCCACCTCACCCCGAGGTAGTTTGCATCAAATCAGGCCCAGTCAAGCTTCAAGTGGAAATTGGCAGGCCAGAACCTGACAGTGGAGGAAGAGGGGGGGCGCAGAGAGGCAGGCGAGCTGCAGCACTAGAAGCCTGAACTACATCCAAGATGGTGATCGTGAGGTCAAGCTCCGGGGTGAAGTGCTAATAAGTCAAATTCATAATTGAACCGAAGACGACGCTGTTTGTTTGTTTCTCTCACGGAGAGTGAATCATATTAGTGCAATGAGCCGCGAAGTTTCTGCTCACCAGATTTTTTAAAAAAGTAAAATGAAACGCTTTTATTTTGAAGTTTGCGTCACATTTTTGAGGACTTTTTAAATTTATTTCAACAAGGGGCGGAGCTACGAGGAAGCAGTAGCGTGCTGTAGATGTGAAAATGGCTGACACTTGCAAACAGGCACACATGCTGGCCATGTTCTGCACATGGACACACACAGTGTCACACACACACACACACATGCATCCAGATCTGCATATGTGGACGCACATATACTCCGACATATGCAGAGTTAGGGTCACAACATGCTTGCGAAATTTCGACGCAGGCGAAGCTTCAAACCCTAATTTCAGGGTTAGGGTTGCACACACGCTCACACACGCTTCACACACATGCTAATTGGCAGACAGACAGGTCGCAGCAGACGCAGATGTGCCGTGTCTTTCTTCTTCTTCTCCTCCTGAACCTCGCCATGGCCCTCGGAGGGAAGCAGATAAGGCCTCTGTGATGAAACTTTTAGTGCATCTCGCTGCTCCAGTTCTGTCGCTGCCACGTCACTAAGCTCAAAACGCCGCCGCCGCCGCCGCCGCTGCCACCTCACAGCTGCTATATATTCTTATTAAGGTTGAGTGGGAGAGGTATTGCGTTTGTATTCACTCCGTCGGCCCTTCCATACCTTTTCTCTCTTTTATCTTCCCATGTGTGTTTCCCCTCTGTCTTAATCTTTTCCCTCTCACCTCTCCCCCCTCTCCTCCGTCTTATTCCTCCTCCTCTGCCCGTCCCGAGCTTTGCATGTGCTCTGATGGGCTGATGGCCGCTTCGACAGGGCGGCATTGAGGTAAAACGGTGTGACGGCAGAGTTTTGTTAAGCCGAGAACAAAGGCGCAGAGATGCCGGGCCAAGCCATTGTCCTGCGCCCGTATTGGCCTTGCCACAGTTTTGCAGGATTTAATGCTCTGTTTACCTCCAGCCAATCGCCGCTAATATTCAAAGAGGGGAGCTTCTTCCTTTTTAGACGCACCTCAGGGTGATTTAAGATAGAGCCAGGGTGAATGGCGGCTTTGCTTGTGTAGGATTCAGACAGGGAGACAGAGGAAGCTGCACCTTTAAACACACTATCTGTTTTGAGAAATAAAAGGTCGTAAGTTTGCAGATTCAGTGTCTTAAATTTCGTGCATGTGCGATAATCTTTCATTTTATCGAAAAATACTGCGCAGCGAAACTTCATTTTTGTTTCCCACACTTTGATTCTATTTTAAACTGCAAAGCCCTCCTCAGAAAGTGTCTGTCACTGCGACTGCGAGAGAGATATGAAGCAAGTGTGCATGTGTAACACACAGGCAGAGCAAGAGAGGGAAAGAGTGTGTGTGTGTGTGTGTCTGGTCCGTTGGAGTTCCCCTGCATGGTCTTTGGGCAAACTGAAAGCAGCGCTCAGTGGGATTAGGGAATGAGTGTTGCTGGGGGTGGCTGAGGGCGGAGGACACAGCACAGGAGGATTCTGGGAGTTTTTCCTGCCCTGTAGCAGGCTCCAAACAGCTGTTGTTGTGTTTCCAAAAGGGTGCAACCAAACATCCTCAATGCTCCTGGTGCAATTGTTGCTGCATTTCAAGCTCAACTTCGTTTGTGAGCAATATTCCCGATATCTTTGACGTAAAGCCTTAAAATTTTGCTCAAAGTCGCAACTCAAAGCTAGCGTAAGCTTTTTAACGGAAGACCCATTAGCAGCTAAAATGCGCCAAAGTGGTGTGTTTGTGTTTTTTACTGCGACAGTCACTCTGACATCGACATAAAAGCGAAGTTTCGGAGAACAAGGGGCAATAAACACAGTCGAAAGCGCCGTCATCGAACCCAATGATATTTTCACGAGCACATAAAGATTATGAGTCCATTCCAGTAGCGCC
Source organism: Epinephelus moara (assembly GCF_006386435.1). NCBI lineage: Eukaryota > Metazoa > Chordata > Actinopteri > Perciformes > Serranidae > Epinephelus > Epinephelus moara. Next base: position 17,671,905 of record NC_065520.1, read on the forward strand.
CATCTGTGCTTTCATTTGCGACTATATGCTCAGTAGTTAAAGGGGAGGCTGAGGGAGGAGAGGGGGTGACTTTCATTTGGTTAAATAGTTTGTTAAGGTCAGAGGAGATAAGACGAGTGTAAGAGTGTGACCCACACACACACACACACACCGTGCAAAAACCTGCGGTGATTGACAAGCGTAGATGTTTCAGGAGGGGAAAGAAAACAAACCTGCCAAATCCTTTGCATGCTGCTCCGGCGATTAACGGGTTAACTAAATGAAACAATTTGTCAACAAACTCCGTCTATCCAAACCCTTTTTTTTAGCAAAACAATTACAAAATTACAGTAGATAAAAATTGAACGGCGCCAGTATTTATGCAATCAACATAACGAAGAAACAAAACAATTTAATGTGGAAAAATCATCATTCATCTGCATTATAATTGCTTCTCTTTCACATCTACGGGGATGGTTAATTAAAATTGTGATTAAATGCGCCTGCACTGCCTAAGATGTCTTCCCCCTAAACAGGTGCTACAGAATTTAAAAGTAAAGAGAAAAAGCTAATTAGCATTGGAAATTGAGAAATTGCCTGCAAGAATCAGTGTTAATTTCAGTCACTGATGAGGTAATTTATAAAGGGGGAGCGCCGAGGAGTCTGTGCAACACGAGAGATTGCAACACCGGCTCCCCCTCGTCGTCGCCGTCCCTGCCTCCTCCCTCCGCATCCCTGCTTTCCCAGCGTGCAGGTGAAGCTGTTTAGAAAATATTGAGGCTATTTGGTATTCTGTCTTCGTTAGCGTCGCTTTCAGTTCATCTGTGCTCTCAGAATAAACAGCCAAGACTAAATAATGATACACACACACCTTTCCCCTCGCAGAGATTAAAAAAAAAAGTCAGGAAAAGCACTTGCAAGCGCCAAGACGACGACTGAGGAAATGCATGTAAGTCATTAGGAAGAGGTTTATCCAGGTGTGAAAACATACATGACACCGTAGATGCATCTTCTGCTGATGTTGGAGCAAAGCCACACATCTGTGAAGAAGAAAAGAATCATTGACTCGTAGATTCGGCAGTTGTAAACTTTTCAATTCAAGTTAGGGAAAACACAACATCAGGATTGCGGTGGCGTGGGTTTTTCCTATTGGACTCCGATCGGAGCGGAACCCGACGCTCAGGATGTTGGCCGCCGTCCCCCCCCCCCCCTGCTCAGAGTTTCCAGAAACTTCACAGATACTGCTGATCTCGGGCTCTCATGTACGCTGCCCCTAGTAATTACCTGTCATTGTCCATCATTACAGTTGGCCTTGGAGAAATGTCAGGCCTGGAACAAGACAGAGCCAAGCTGTTCCATCATGTTCTGGACTTGGCAGCAGACGTTGTCGCAACTCTCTGAATTCCCCCAATAATCTATCTTGTTTATCTTGAAATATGTACGTTTGCGTCTGTCAGGGGTTCCTCAGCGATTCCTTGGCTCATTTACGGGGACAAAAGCGGCCGCGAAAGTTGGTTTGATGGCTGACCTTTCGTGCTTCGTCACCAGCGTTGATTTTGGAGGAAGTTCAGTGGAAGTGACGGTGACAGCAGCAGCTTAAGTTTCACAGAAATTGGCGTTCTTGAGCCATCTCGGGGGGGGGGGGGGGGTGGACAGGTGGGAGAAAGGGTTGAGCTAGCAGGCCGTAGGTCATTAGGCCTCCACGGCGGTGGAGCTGAAGCATCAGCCAGCACGAGGTGTAGGAAAAAAGAGAGAGAAGGAAAGCCAATTTGCTGAGACATACTCTGTCGACCTTTCATCATAACTGAGGCCTTTTTCTTTTAGATTAAGTCCAGTGAGCAGAACTCAGCCGCCTGTCAGCCCCTTAAGCCCAACACCCCCCCTCCCCCGTCTTCACTTTTTAACAATCGCCTCCCTCACTCAGCCTCAAAGCTCCCCCAACTTTCTACAGCTGCTATGTGACAAATCATGTACTTTACACCCCTCCTGCCGCCTCGCTTTTGACATCCGAGCTGCTTGTTGCAACGCTGCATCAAAACCTGAGGTGTTTCAGTATCTTGTTCAAAGTGGGTTACGTGCAGCAAAGCCTCTCGGAGGTTGGGGTTTGACTCACTTCCTCCGCGGAGTTGGATCAAAACATCCAAAGCAGTCAGGTCGCTTTTGACGATAAGTGCGCGAGACATACTTTAACCTTGTAAACTCAGATGACCTGCCGATGGGTCAGTCGTTCCGAACACTTGCTGCGCAGCCAGACATTGTTCAAACCCTCAGAACTTTATTTTGAATTCTAGCGGAGATCCAAAAGTGTCCAAAGATACCGAAAGTGTCAGGATGAATTTTGGGTGAACGTGTTTAAAAAGACACACAAGACACTGAGAATATTTCAAGTGTAAACATCATATGTCTTTTTGATGAGTTCAAACACGATGATACAGAATATATATGACGTTCCAGCAAATGTGTCACTGGTTTACAGCAACAAACAAGACGAAGGAATTCGTGTGAACTCTTTCTTCCACAGCAGAGCTCCCTCATGATTATTTTATTTTATGATTTTTCCCTCCTCTACATCCTTCCCCTTCTTCCCCGTCTTCTTTTTCCCCTCTCTGAGTCACTCCGCTGAACAGGTCAGGCAGTAAGTGACAAGGTATTTCGTCGTTTTGTGAACCTTTGCCAGACTGATTGTTCGGTGCAAGTGTAGTGTAACTGAGCCGCTTGTAGCTCGCCGGAGTGTGGAAAATAAGATCGAGGACTGATTTTTTTCTTCTTCTCCCACCCCCTCCTTTCCCCTCTCCCTCCCCGCTCTGTCTCTCTCTTGGTTTTACAACAATGTAAGATAGTAAAATAGATATCTAGTGGCTCAGCGAGAGCTCCGGTGCTCCGGCATTGCTGTCGCTCCTCATACATTTCCGTTCCACCTGACAGCCCGCTGTATCGCTCCAACATTTACACTCGCACCGGGATGACCCATGACCACTTGTATGCTATTACCGCCCAGGCAGTAGCCATACTGACTCCTCTGCTTCACCCAGGTTATGAATGGGAGCCATCCCTGTAATGCCAGCACGGAGACACTCTTTAAGTTGTCGACACGTTTCTGCACCAGTGACATCAGGACAAATTCTGTTTCGGGTTATTCCTCGAAACCAAGTGGTGATTCCGGCTATTTTATAGACTCCACTGAAACATGAGTGCATGCTGAGAAAACCCTGAGTTAGCTCAGCATGTACGAAAGTAAGACTAGTTCTGTTTTCAATTATAGTCCGCAAGTATTTTCTAAAATTAAATGTTGCCTGTTACTGGAAAACTCCCTAAACATGTTGATTTTTACTGGGAATTGGTTTAAATCCTTGGTTGTATCCTTGTTTTAACCCAGGTTGCCAAAACTAACCTGGCCCACCATCGGCCCAAACTTGGCATGCTGGAAGAAATAAATTGTTATGTCCTGCCTGACTTGGTTGACTTGGGGTGAATGACGCCAGCTATGATATCTCATGACTGCTGACACTGCCGCCAGGGTTGGTATCAACAGTTACCTGGCCCAGCATCGGCCCAAACTTGGCATGCTGGAAGAAACTAGTTGAGCCGCGTCCGGTTGCCTGATGCCCTAGAATCAGGAAATTCTGGCTGCCGACACTGCCATCACCGGGCCGTAATCAAAAGTAACCTCGCCCAGCATCGGCCCAAACTCGGCATGCTGGAATAAATAAGTCGAGCCGCATCTAGTTGCCAGATTCAGCCAATACCTGGGATGAATGACGCCCCAGAATCAGCCCCTATAAACCGTCCTGATTCCAGGTGCCAACACTGGGCGGTAATCAAAAGTGACCTGGCCCAGCATCGGCCCAAACTCGGCATGCTGAAGGACATAAGTTGAGCTGCGTTGGGTTGCCTGATTTAGCTAATACTTGGGTTGACTGACGCCCCAAAATCGGGCCATATAAACTGTCCCGAATCCAACTGGCAACACCGCCGTTACTTGGCCCTTATCAAAAGGGATCTGGCCCAGCATCGGCCCAAACTCGGCATGCTGGAATAAATAAGTCGAGCCGCATCTAGTTGCCTGATTTACCTGATACTTGGGATGAATGACGCCCCAGAATCGGGCCGTATAAACTGGTCCTACTCTGGCTGCTGACACTGCCATCAGCGGACCATTTTCAAAAATGATCTGGCCCAGTATCGGCCCATATTCGGCGTGCTGGAGGAAGTAAGTCGAGTTTGCTTGATTCAGCTGATATTTGGGATGACTGACGCCCCAGAAACGGGCCATATGAACTGGCCCAATTCCGTCTACCGACACTACCTTCACAAGGAAGGAAGTACAGTTTTTACCACTCCAAACCTGACCCCCACAGTGCAAAAGTCTCATCAACCCTTTATTCTTTATGTAAGCCAACCAGGTTGCCCATACTTCTCCCATAGCTGACCATTAGGAAGTGAACCTGCAACCACCGGAGTCTTGCCGCTCTGCTCACAGCCACAAAACAGTATTTATCTTGTAGCAGATGGAGGAAACCTCTTGTGTGTAGTACTGCAAAGTCGACATTGTTTATTACTTAAGGCGTAGTTGGGAGTTGAGGGTGTATTTATCAAAGAAAATCATCCTTGTAACTGTCTCTGTTTGTGATTTAAGAGGTGAAGGGGATTCGGCATATTGTCCTTTTCTGCTGGATTTAAAATGTATGTTCATGTGGTTTATAACCAGGATGCGATGTGATGCTTGTGTTGATGTAGTGGTGGTAGAGCTGCAATTTATAGGGGTAAAAAGGGATTTCTACAACTTCACAAACAAGCCAGAGAGACACAGAAGAGAGGCCTCCCTAAAGCCCTCCGGGAGAGACTCGTACGACGACACTGGAGGGGAGAAAACAATCGCTAATATTAGGAGGAGAGGAGGAGTGAGGGGGAGGGAGGGAGGGGAGGAGACACACACTCACACACAAACAAAACAAAAAAAAAAAACCTCGAGTTTGTTTATGTGCACATAATGCGAGTCTGTGCGCCCGGTGAAGCGCCGCAAATGGGAGAAGTATGCGTGGGTTTCTCAGGTAACAGGATTACGTGGGCACATAATTGATCCATTTGGGGGAAAAATGACAGGGCTCTAAAGAGGCCTCGGCTTTGGAAATGGAGTTTATGAAACAGGCATTCGTAAATTCAAAGGAATCAATATGTCAATTTTATTACATCTCCGGGCCAGATGGGCATTAAAGGCACAGCTCATCCCTCTGCTGCTCAACCTCTCCCTCTCTGTTCTGTCATCTCGTTCTCAGGGTCTCTCCGTCACTGTCTCCCTTTCTCTTTTTTTTTCTGTCTTTTTCATTTTTTGCTGCATCTCCCTCTCCTCTATTGTTCCTCTTTTTCTCTCACTATCTGCTAATGTTTGTACGACAAAAGTCTGCTCCCCTCCCTCTCGGTTTTATCCTCTTTGTCGGGGCATTTCTATCACTGTCTTAGACTAAATCCACACTAAGCCAGCTGAAGTTGAAAGTGCATCCACCCTAGTGTTTTCAGGTCATTCGTGTGAAGGTGTCCGTCCACACTGAGATGTTTTAATACAGCCAAACTCATGGCTTTCTCATTTTTGTTCACATTTTCTGTTTCTCTACTTCTTTACAAGATGATTTGGAAGCTGGAAACAGTTTTTGGGTGTTGAAACTCATCTTAGTGTGGACGCGAGGCCATTCAAAGAAAAGCTGTTTTCAAATATGCTGACGCAGACGTGCTTACTTTCTTCTTCTGTATTTGTCTTTTGTTTTTCTGCTTCTATCTTCTCTCTAAGCCTCACGTTTTGACAAAGCCAGCTGGATTTGAAAGTGTATCCACCCTAGTGTTTTCGGGTCATTCGTGTGAAGGTGTCCGTCCACACTGAGGTGTTTTAATACAGCCAAACTCCCGACTTTCCAATTTTTTAAATATATTTTTTCTGTTTATGTGCCTGTAAATGATTTGGAAGCTGGAAACAGTTTTCAGGTGTTGAGAACTCATCTTAGTGTGGATGTGAGGCCATTAGAAGAAAAGCTGTTTTCAAATATGTCGACGCAGACGTGCTTATTTTCTTCTTCTGTGTTTGTCTTTTGGTTTTATGCTCCTATCTTCCACCTAAGCCTCATGTTTTGACAAAGCCAGCTGAATTTGAAAGTGCATCCACCCTGGTGTTTTCAGATCATTCGTGTGAAGATGTCCGTCCACACTGAGGTGTTCAAACTCACGACTTTCTCAGTTTTGTTTCATTTTTTTCTGTTTATCCACCTGTTAATGAGGTGGACAGTAATTTGAAGCTGGAAACAGTTTTCAGGTGTTGAAAATTCATCTTAGTGTGGGCGTGAAGCCATTTAAATCCAAGCTGGTTTCAAATATGCTTGCTTTCTTCCTCTGTGTTTGTCTTGCATTTTTCTGCCTCTATCTCCCTCTGAGCCTCACGTTTTGACAGAGATCTCCACCCTCATTTGCCCCCTCTTGTTATCTTTCTGTCTCTTCCTCCCTAATTCCTCGTCCCTCCTCCTTCCTCTCCGTCTAACGTCCTTTACCATAATGTGTACATCACTGAGGCTTCTCTCTCTCTCTGTGTGTTTGTGAGGCAAAGGCCCTCAGTGGCCATTTTGTCTGTGCGCGTTTGCATCCATGCATGTGCGCGTCCACGCACGTTTATGTCTCTATATTTGTGGGAGAGGAAGCTGTGTGCATGTGTGTGCAGGGGTCTCAGCGGTATCAAATATCCCTGTCCGGGCAAATGCATCAGCTGAAATATGTTTGTCAATGCAGCTGTTGACTCGACACTATTATTCTTAAGAAGAAGCCGTTTAGAGCGGGCGGCGGGCACGGTAAACTGTTTCAAAGCTCGGCCAATGGTGGAGCTTTTAAAAGGCAAAAACAGGGGGAGAGAAAGAGGGAGGGAGTGGGAGTGGGAGGGGGGGCAGATTAAGCATTCTGCATTTCCCCAGCTAAAATATTCACGTTTCATTTAAATACAACGGCATCCCAGGCAAGATTTAATTACCATCCAGCGCTATAATGCAAATGAATAATGCAGCAAAGACTGATGCAAACGGATAGAAATATAAGACTCCAGCGCCCGATACATCCAGGGGAATGAGAGAGGGAGAAAGTGAGGGAAAAGGTTAAAAAATACTTTTTGTCGCTTGCTACTTTCTGTCTGAAAGAGATGGACAAGAAGGAGGAGAGAAGGAGAGGAGGAGGAGGAGGAGGAAGGGAAGGAGCAAGGGAGGGAGGCAGCAGCAGCACAATTACGAGGCCCAGCTTCCCCGGCGTTTGCCAGGATTTTCCTTCTCCCATTCCAGTAGTTCATTTTTGGAGTAAGTAAATAATAAGAAGTTGGTGATGCTTGCATTTTTAATTCCACCCCCTCCCCTCGCTGCACTTTTTTCTTTTTTTTTTTTTTTTTTTTTTTTTTGTTCAGTTCACTGACTGACATCTGCTATCAATGCTAAGCAGGTGTTCCCGTGCAAACAGACGTGCCCCTGTTTGTGTTTCGCCATCCCCGCCACCGTGCACCCAAATGAGCAACGTGATTAAGAATCCTGTAAATTTTTGAAAGGAAACGGATGGCTGCCCGGCTAGAACGTAATTACACCGCCGCCGACATCCGCAGCTCACCGCTGCAGCAGCCAGAGCCAAAGCAACAGCAGAGAATTAATAATATATAATGGCATCTTTCCTTGTAATTCATAAATGAAATAAAATGAAGGAGGAGTAACCGCTGATAAGTTTTTTTTCTGTCTTTCTTCTCCCTCTCTCTCTGGGGGGGGAGTGGAGCAGCAGTGGCAATTCTCAGAAATTGAGTCGAGACGATCATCTTCCGCGATGCGTTAACTCAGCTCAGGGTGTGTGTACGCGGAGCAGGGAAGACCGATTTCTTTCCTTTCACTTTCTCCTTTTTTTTTCCTTTTTTCGCTCATTTATTTAGTAGATGAGGCCTCCGCACATGTTCCCTCACTCTTTCACTTTCCCTGTTTTGTCATTATCCGCTTTCACTTTGCTGTATGATCATACATGCCTCCGCAATGGACAATTAGCTGTGATATCTCAAGTGGCAGCTGACTTCCTTCCCTTGAACTTCAAAGGCAGTTGGCACATTAAGTTTGTGTTTCTCCACCTTCGAATGTGCAGGAAAAAAAGTTGGATGATACAACAACAGAAAAAGATTAGAAAATGGAGGAAAACAGGGGAGTGCAAAATCGGAGATGAGATGTGCCGAGGAGGAGGAGGAGGAGGAGGGAGGGGTTCAGATGGTAACCTCTGGGGAGGAGAAATGAGGTGAAGGGAGTGAAGCGGGAGGAGGAGAGAGGAAGGTAGCGTGACACACAGGCCAACTAAAAACCTCTGACAAGACCAATTTTGACAGAATCTGTGTTTCCCTCCTCATGCGAGAGGAAGATGATTATTTTTCTGTTGCATCCATTCAAAGATAATAATCACCGGAGCTGCCAGGTGCAAAATCGCCTCCCTTTTATGCAGCCTGACACATTGATACATGATAGGAACCTGGTGTAAGTGCAAAGGGACGTTGTAAGACATGTTCTGGGACGACGGCTGCCACGCTCAACCTCCACACGGGGATTTGTGGAGTTACCAGAGCCTTGTAATGCACTTTTCACCCAATTTATATCCATTTCTCAGTCTGTATCGCGGCCCAGGCACCTTGGCTACAGTTTCCTCCCACGGCAGCTATTGATAGCGGCTGACAGACATTGTTTGGACAGTGAAAGGTGCGCCTCCCTGTAAACGCTGGCTTGCAGAAGGGAGGCGACACTCCTCTCCTGTCCCCTCTAATCAGAGCCAGAGATGGTTGCATCCTCCCTTTCGGATACACGATAATTACCCTTCTCTGTGAACGCTGGGGCTTCACTCTGAGACGGGGAGGGACAGACGCTGACAATTATATTAGGGATGTGTGTGTTTGTTTCTGTGTATGTGTGCGTGTGTGTGTGTGAATCCCTGTACACTGCCTTGTAGCTATCTTTCCCCTTGCCACAGCTGAAAGAGTTAGTCCGGAGCTCATGATATGAAATAATAAGGTGTAGTTATGTGTGCGGCTCCCGACTGTAGCAGGACAAACATTGTTTTTGTCTGTTTGCTATCTTTATAAAGAACTGCTGTGGCAGAGATCAGTGGGTTTACTGTATGTGTTGCTCAGTGGGAAGAACAAGGCGCCGACACAGCTGGGGTGAGAGGGTTCAGGTCTATTTGGGAGAACAATGCTAAAGATGGGAACATTTTAGCAGGAATTCATTGTGAGGAAAACTGATGATATCTGTCCTCTAAAAGTTAAGCTGTGTAGTAGCACCATATATTGAGATATAATGGACTAGAAGTGTATTATCGCACTTTAGGCGTGGAATCAGAGAAAGTTTGGGAGCCACACGGTTAGGGACGTGTGGGAAATTTCGAGCGTCACACACTAACTTTCCTGCATCATGGTGAATCTTAAGCAGCAATTTGTACATTTTCTGCAGCAATTTTTGGTGGAAGTGGTTTTAATTTTGTCAAAATAAAAGTCTTAATCTCGTCTAGTGTAGCCTGATAAAACAATAGGCCCACTTACAAGCTTTTTCTGGAGCTTTCGGTCACATCTCCATCTTCATCAGCTCATATTTGCTCTGTTGTCTCTAACTGGACTTTGAGTGTTTTGTCAAACTTCTACTCCCAACATCTATGCTCATATAGTCCAGTCTAGCCGCCTTAAAAACCGTCCTTTATCTTCTTCTGTGGTGCCGTACTGCAGTGAGGAGTGAGGACTGGCACACAGGGAACAAAAAGAGATTCAGACTGCAGGCTGGATTTTTAAATGCCTGTATGTGATACATTACAGAATTGATTTTGCGCCGAGGAGAGTCCAACGTGGAGTTTGCACTCGATGCACTTTTGTGTCACATAGAAGCATTTAAAATCCAGAGTCCAGTCTGAGTGTCTCTTCTGTTCTCCGTGTGTGTGAGGCCTCTCTGTGCTGCACGAGAATATGTTGAGTGTTATGGTATTTTTGTTGCACAGTGCAGAATAGGATTGTGCAGTACACTGGGTGCTCAGTTGTACAGTAGCATAGTGGATTTCTGTGTCATAGCAGTTGCAAATATAAAGCTAAAGTAAGCTTGTACTAACGGCGTCCACACTGCTCTGGCGCTTTCAAACCAGGACCTTTGAAATCGCCCATTTTAGTTTGAGAATTCGAAGGTTGTGTTTTAGTCTGGAGGCTTTCGAAAGCAATAGTGCAGACACCAGCGTTTGCTTCCCAGTTGGCTCAACAGTCAACACATTCTAGCTAGGTCTGCATGTGCTTACTCGTGGGTACCTCTTTCCGGTTGCCATGGCTTCTTCCGGCAATGGATATTACTCCCAGTATCGCCGTATTTGCTTTGTAATGACTTCAAATTTGTTTTCTGCCACCTTGACCGCCTTAAGCACCTTTCCCCTGAGCAAAAGTCCCGCTAACACATGCTAACATCTGGCTTTTTAGTGTAATGGGTGTGTATCGGAGTTTGAAAGAGACACCAGAAACTACCGTAGAGTTTTTAATGGCCGCCATGCTGCTTTCTATTGTTTACTTACCTGTTTTCCCGCCTGTCTGTGATGACGCACCGTGTTTGTCNTCCCGCTAACACATGCTAACATCTGGCTTTTTAGTGTAATGGGTGTGTATCGGAGTTTGAAAGAGAGTTTTTAATGGCCGCCATGCTGCTTTCTATTGTTTACTTACCTGTTTTCCCACCTGTCTGTGATGACGCACCGTGTTTGTCTGCTGCAGAGACGTGTGCACAGCTCTGATCTGCTAGGATAGAGTGTATTTTTAACTAGCGTACCTGCTCTGTTTTTGGTGGAAAAGGCGTATTATGCTCGTGTTTCTGAAGCTGTGCTAAAGCTCTCTCTACTCTGCTCCACCTTTAGATCAGTATATGACTGTGTTGTTGTGTTGGATCTGGTCCACATGTGTGACAGCGGTGTTATTGAGAGAGCAAGGCAACACTGCCGCCTCTCCGAGCTGATACAGTGGCACACAGAGTCCCGTTGTAACCTACAGAAACCCCGTGTAACAGTAGCGACAGTCTGAGCAGCGCCATTGAAGGAGCAAGACAGCACAACTCTGTCTCAGCTATCTCTCCCCGCGCTCGTCATCGTATGCAGACGATGTTTTCCTCCTCCAGCTGCTGGGAGATGATTCGGGTCACCGCGGGCTGCCGGGGAGGGGGGCAAACCGACGAATCAAGGGGGCAATTGTGTCTGGTGCCAGTCAGTCGTAATTAAGAGCAGGATCAGGGGGTGGACGCACACACCGAGACACATGCACACTGATGGACCTAGGGACGTACAATTGCGTTAACACACACATGCACGTAGACATGTACAGGGACGTTCACACACATGCTTAAGCCAGGCCGGCTATACAGAGCAGCTCACCTGAAAATAATCGCTCCGAGGGGCAGCAGGGGATGCAAATGAGGCCGGAGGTTAGCGTGGGAAAAGTGGAGCAGCGTAGCCTGGGACTAGGTGATCCTCCGGGCAGGGGGCCGGCCTCAGGAGGGGCCTTTGTTTCCAGCCTCCGTTTAAAAATACCCAGCGTGCACCTCCTCCTCCTCCTTCTCCTCCTCATCCCCCCACTCCTCTATCACCTCCCAGTCCGGGCCAAGCACAGAGAAAAGCAGTGATATATGGTTTGTTTAACAAAGGGCGAGGTGCTTGTCTGCGTGTGTGTGTGTGTGTGTGTGTCGGTGTGTGTTGGTTCATTCAGGTTATTCTGATCTGAAGTGACAGATTTGTTTTATCAGTCAGATGTGGAATTATGGAGACACATTTTTAGGCTCAAACTGCAGATGGGTTATATTTGGTGCAAATATTTATCCACCATAGTCGGAAAAAAAGAGTGTTTTATGAGGATTTTTATGTCTTGTCAGCGTGGAAAGAAACAATTGGACGTCAAAAGTCTCCACTGAAAGTTAACTTTGGTTCATGTTGCAGCTCCTTTACCTCCTGAGATCATTTGTTGGGTGTGCATTTTTAATTTCTCTGAGATATTTGGGATTAACAGGACCTGATATGTATAAAAAACAAAGCATTTTCGGGGCAAAATGTTGTCCTCATAGGAGAACGAGAGGTTTATTTGTGATAGTCACAAGTGTGTAATAAAGTATGAAACATTTATGGGGGGTTAGAGGTCACTGTTCAAGTCCAGCAATTTATCATTGCTCTATATTCCAAGCTTGGACCGTCCTTTTGGTTTGTACGAACAGTTCGTCAAACCTAAGCGTCTTAGCCTCTTATATTGGCACTATTGCTCAAATTGGTCAAATCTGTTGCCATATCAAACTACAAAATGTTTTTTGTACCTTGTCCACTTTTGTGTCGGGATCGGTTGCAGGCTGACTTGGCAGAGATGGCCGCCATCTTGTTTTTACATGGATGGCTAAGAAAAAAGGTCCACGATTGAGGTCAGCAGGCCTCAGTTGAGCAAAATGAAGTTCAAGTTGCAGTAAACTCAATCTGTGATGTCCTCTTGTGATGGTTCCGAGTTGCAGGAAGTTAAACGTGAATTTACTCGCAGCAGTACATTTTAACAGCGGTGTAACTCAATCGGAGGTTCCATCCGAAGACGAATTCTATGGGTTGGAAATGATTGACGAGGTTGGGAATGTTCGTCACATATTTTGCCTCCAACAGCTGCACTACGTCAGACACATGGAAGCTGTGACGTGGGGATGTGACTTGGTGTTTTGGCGATCAAAGGTCAAAAAGTTTTGAAATCAAGCTGCTCATTTACTAATTAATTTCCCGTTTCTCTTTCTCTTCTGGGTACCTATCCATCTCCGCCTGTTCCCCTTCGCTCCAAAGCAGGTAAGCACTCCAGCTCCCCATGCATGCTGCATTATGTAAACAGCACCTGTATCACCTCCTCACATGCACCAATCACCGCAAAACCCATCATTTCACATAATACGCACACGGATGGCAGCGCACGCTCAAAGCCGGCCATCTACCCCGAGCTCCGATGAATTCCTAAGCCATAACGAAGAGGGAAATATTGCTTTGTGAACAACACGTCCTCATAAATATTCAGTGGAGCTGTAAAAACGTGTGAATGTGGAGGAAAAAAAAAAACTCCAAACAAGATGCTCAGCGGCGGCGTAAATGTAAGAGCGCGGTTGCAACCTGTTTGACAGCGCGGCGGCGGATGCTGCTCACACCGGCCTCCAGACACCCAGCCGCTGTAATACCTCTCTCTCTTAATTATTATTTATTGGCACTACCTCTGGCTCCCCTCGCCTTGCCTCTCGCCTCCTCTGTCCCCTTTATCGCCTTTCTAAATAATTTCTACAAATGAGGAGGTTTTTTTCGCCGTGCTGCAAGCATGCACGCCCGCACGCACGCATGTACGCAGTCGCTCAGCTTTCACTCATCAAAGTTTAATCGGAGCCCGCGTTTTAGTTTTTTCGAATAAAGCACACTTAAAAAATTTAGATGCAAATTATTTTGCATTATTCATGCATTCTCCCAGTCCTTGTAGATTTAAACATTTCCGAGGCCACCTTGATTCAAGTAATTACCTATGCCTCGGCAGGCTCCGTCATGAATAAGGTATTTCCTACAAGCAGAGTATGCGCCTGATGAGCTTTTAAAGTGGCTGTACACCGAACTTGTGTATTGCTTCTCCTGCATGAGTGACTAGAACATGCATCGCAATCGCTCTCAGGTGGGGCGGGGTGGATGAGAGGCAGGGGCAGCCGAGAGTGACAGCACTCTCACTTTCATGCACCGGATGCCTTCGAGTCTCTATGTGTCGTCTCCTTTGTCTCCGAGTCCTCAAGCCCTCCCTTTGCTTTGCCCTCATGGTCTGTGCGTGCATTCACACACGGCAGAAAGTCTCCATGTTAGCGAGTCGTTTCGTCACCTGTAGTCTTGGATCTGTTTTTGCCACCACAGTTATCCACGTGGTCCAAATCCGAACCAAAAACCTGCAACTTTTTGCACCACTCACACTGCCTAGACACAATCAGATTCGCAAGTGTGAATGCAGCCTCCCTCTCGATCCCTTTCTCTTCCTCTCCACCCCTCCCCTCCTTCCACTCCCTGCCCTCGGCTCTTTGTATCTTTATCCATTTCAGTCTGAAGGATCCCAAAGTGTTTCAGATCTGAGCAGCCTAATACCCATCTTTAAGCCGGCGGCTTTCAAATCTCTTTTTGACATAACAAGGGAACTTAGCTTTCCTCCACTTTACCTGAGTGCCGGTGAAGATCCTCCTAAATCGCACCTGGCTTTGTTGGGCAAACACTTCCCCTCCCTCCACCTTCCTTTTCTCCTCGCTAACACCCTGTGAGCACTGCGTATGAGGAGTTTCAGAATGAGATCCCTTTTATTGCAAATTGCCTCATGGAAGTTATCAGCCATCTCTGTGCATTTACATATTAACATTTTAAATGTTATCTGAAGAAGTAAGGATGTCGGAATGAGCATCAGGTGATAATTACTTTCTGGGAGAAACCTCTTCAGAAGCGAGAGTCACCTTGACGGGAAGCACCTTTAAGTTGCCGTTTTTGACTGCATCTCAATAGGAGGCTTTTACATCAAGTGCATGTTGTTATACCTTTAACTGTCAGCCGCTCAGGGCGCTTGAAACCTGACCTCACCTTCAGTCAAGACAAAGACGAGCAGTATTGATTCGCAGATCAAAGCTGGCCAGATGACACATTACACCCCACGGATCCTTCCTGTAATATCACATGCGGCACAACATTTTGTTTAAACATCAAAAATTAACATGTTAAACTGTAACCGGAATCTGAAGTGTGACCCCGGAGTGCAGAGAGGATATTTTTCTGCAGGAGAAGGGAACAAAGCGAGGTGAGACGGGAGAAATAGTGCAGCTGTGGCCTACAAGCAGGGGGAGGAAAAACAAAGTAGTTGACTCCGCGACTCCATCATCTTTACTACCCAGCAGAAGAATTAATATTTAAACATTCTAATAATGTAGCTCGCCTTGCATGCACTTTTAAGCAAAGCAACAATATTTTTCACCTGGGGTAACACAATGATTTTTCTTCCCGCTGTGCGCAATTTCCCTTTCTGATGATCTCCTCCAAGCTTCCCACCTCCACGCTGCAGCCGGGCGCACATCCCCCAAACGCATTTTGTGATTTCCACGTTATTTTTCACCCCACAAAAAAAAAAAAAAAAAGAAGAAAAATATTCATGGAGATAAATATTGAAATGAATTTTCCCTGTATATGAGCAGAGACGGTCGAGGCCGGGGCTCTAGGAATGCACAATGCGTTCCCTTGAGGAGCGAGCAGTGATTCATAAAATCGAACCTGTTTGAAGGAGGAACTCGGTGTGAGGAGAGAATAGAGAATCA
The DNA here is from genome assembly GCF_006386435.1 of Epinephelus moara. NCBI lineage: Eukaryota > Metazoa > Chordata > Actinopteri > Perciformes > Serranidae > Epinephelus > Epinephelus moara. The sequence goes on from NC_065520.1 coordinate 17,687,246, forward strand.
GCGGCATAATGGAGAACAAACTTGTGGTTTTCAAATGTTTTGTTTATTTTTTACATCTGCCGTCGAGCTGCTGTGGCTTTTGCCATTTCGTAGCAGGAAGTTGAGCTTTTGTTGTGACTGTAATTGTGAGCTTCAGTTAATTCAGCTCCTGGTATTTATCCGCAATAAGGTTTATAACCCTCTTTAAAGGCAGTGTTTAGACCATCGTTGGGCATTTACTATCACTGAAACCATTACAAAACAAGGCTGTGCTTGTGTTTGCAGCTCTTTAAAAATAATTCATTTAGAAAGACGGATTTAAGTCATGAAATCAACAAATAATGACATTCAAGAAGTTGTTTACTGCACTCAGTTTTGGCGGGAGACAGACAGACAACCGGCTAATGGTGCTAACAAGACGAAACTCAACGCCTACTGATTGCAAATGTGCACATCCGAGGTTGACGAAGGAATGGCCGGCCTTCCTCTACCCTGACATTCTTGCTGTAACCCAACAAATCCCACTCCTCTTGCCTAAACCTAACCAATTCAACCAATGAAGGCAACAAGTACGAGCCAATCATGAGGAGCGTAGGGCCGGTCATTCCTTCGCTATCCTCGGATTCGCAAGTTTGCCCACTCCCCACCCTCCAGTCTCCACTAATTAGCTAGCCTTGGCTGCTCTGCACTGCGCATGATCTGGGTCAGTGGGAGCTAACTAGCGATTACCGCCAGTAACGATCAGTCGACTAATCGATGACTAATCGGTGACTATTTTAGAAGTCGACTAATCAGTTTGAGTCATTTTTCATAGAAGAAAGTACCCAAAATACTCTTATTGCAGCTTCTTACGTTCAAATATTGGCAGCTTTACACACTCTCCCATGGCGGTGAACTAAAACCCTTTGGCGTGAGTACGAAACAAGACATTAGATGACATCATTTTGGGGTTTGGGAGAGACAGACCGACATTTTTCAACATTTTAACACATTTTTCGATAAAATGATGAGTCGACTAATCAAAGAAATAATCGACGGATTAGTCGACAATGAAAATAATCGTTAGTTGCAGTAACGCCGCCCAGACCCAACAATGTTGCTGTCGAAACATTGCGCCCACCCAGTTTACCCCCCTGGTCGCCCCAGNTTAACACATTTTTCGATAAAATGATGAGTCGACTAATCGAAGAAATAATCGACGGATTAGTCAACAATGAAAATAATCGTTAGTTGCAGTAACGCCGCCCAGACCCAACAATGTTGCTGTCGAAACATTGCGCCCATCTTCCAGTTTAACCCCCTGGTCGCTCCAGCGAGCCGCAAACCCCCCTCTAGCATTGTTAACGTCGCTCTTAGCCATGTTAGCGATGTTAGCATTGTCAGCACGGCTAGTGGTGCTTACGTACTCAACAATGCTAACGGGAGTTTGCAGCTCAAAATAAAAGGGCTACCCAGGAGGAGACAAAAGCTGTGTCTCAAATCGCGTACTTCTGTACTTACACTTAGAAGCTGAGTGTGGAACTATGGACACTTCTCGCCCTCAGTGGTCGCCATCTTGGCTGCGTAGCGGAAGAGGAGTGACCACTTTTCAAACTGGAAATGGCGGCAGAGGACTGTGCGACCGTGAACGTTGCTGCATTGTACAAAATGTTTTATGTTTATTGGGTTAATTTAGCAGTCTGTAATGATTTGGTGCCGCGGACGATAACGCGAATGCTAGTTTGCTAACTAGCTGATTTGCGGTCGCCGTTTCCGGTGAGTTCACAACGGCCGTGTTTGGTTTGAGACAACACTACCCTGTCGAAATTTGCGCCCTATGCCAATGAGTACATAGTGCACATAGTATACTACTCAAGTGTGCTAATGGAAGTATGTGATTTGAGACACACCACATGTTTCCGCAACAACGTCAACCAGCGGCAACTGTGAATTAGCAGCGCTGCTAGCTAGCTTCGCCCCAACATGGCTGGTGCGCAGTGCAGAGCGCACAAAGCTAACGTTATTTAATCAGTGGAGGCCAGACGGTGGGCAGTGGGCGCTATGTTTCAGTGTGTTAACTCGCCATCAAAGCCATCGGAGAATAAAATAAAAGATGAAACATTTTTCCCGATAAATGTGTGTTGGGCTATCCAAAGCAAAATTCACCAAAACTAGCATCCCTATACAAGACGGATTTTCTGCAGCTGCACTCAGTTTGATGACACTTATACCTGATATTTGATATTCAGTCAGTGTGGGCCTAATATATCAGCTTGAGTGCCAGATCAAACAATAAAAGTCAAAGTGAGGTCAAAAGGTGAAAGGTCAGGGTTTGGAAAAGCCATTAAATGTGACACCAACGGAGAAAAGCGTTTACTTTTTTCACCCACGCTGTAATTTTGACATTGATTGTTGGGTTTATTCATTTGTAGGTTCTCCATCTGCTGCACTGACTTCAATCCCGTTAATAACTGGTCATATTCAAACTCGGTTCGCTCCCCAAACACCAAAACAAACAGCTTATTATGATGTAATCGCAACGCCGTTCCTCAGCGTCTTCCCCTGCTCGCATCTCCAGCTCTCCACCGCACAAATTACCTCTTTGCAGCCTGTTTCTCATCTCGTTTAACATGAGCGCAGTCAGCTGCAGACACACCTCGCACAACTGTGAGCGTTCAGCGCAACACAAAGCCTGCTATTAGCATCAAAGGTGTAGGTAACTGTTGACTCCCGGGGGACAGATACAAACAAATACACAGAGAGAAGGAGGAAAATTAGCCGATTCGATGTATTCTCAAAGGCGCCGGGGTTGAATATTTTATGGCTGTGCGTTTGAGCGAGCGCCTGTGAACGCGCCCTGTCAAGCCAAATGCATTACAGATGCCTTAAGGTTTTGTAATTGATCATGAAAATGAATTGCTGAGCGGCTGGGGCTAAATTGAATGACATAAATAAGAGTTATGCATTAGGCCCCGCTCCCTGGATTTGTTTGTGTGTATCTGACGGCTTGTGATCTGGAGGTGAGGAGGATGTTCATCTTTCATACATCACAATGGCATTTACTCTGCTCCCGCTCGTCTCCCGGTGCACACACCTTGTCTGAGACCTGCACACAAGAGCGAGCTTTCTTAAAAGATCATGTCGTAAGCTGATTTCGACATCTTATGCAAGGTGCCTCGCCGGGGAAAGAATAGTTCCTCCGGCGCCTCGGGGCGGAGATTAAAGACGATGCTAAGGTGTAGAAGCACCTTTGTGTTGATAAAGACTCCTTCCCTTTGATACATGGTGTAACCGAGTGAAATCCAACAAGCTCGGCGCTAAACGGCGCAGAACGAGGCTAAAAAGCCTTCCCACCCTTTCCCACAGGTTTGGAAGTTTTGGTGGCGAGTGATAGAGTGATATCAGATGCGGGTTTTAATGAACGTAACACAGCCGGAGAGCACCGGAGGGCAATTTGGAAAGCGGCTAGTGGTTTCAAATGGAGGGTGACGGGGTGAGGCGGAGTTCATCAGTGGAAGACCTGAGCAGAAAACAGTCGAGCCAGATCCACTCAGCTGTTTTGAATTTTCAATTGGAATTATCTCCGCTTTCAAAAACAGGCCCATGTCGTCTCCTAGAGCCACTTCGACTCGAGGTAGCGGTGTCAGAAGTTCAGGATCACGCAGGAAAGTAGTCGTCATGTTTTTAGGCTCCGTGTTTTACTCCACATGTTTGGCCGTCGACGCAAAAAGCGCTCCAGAGAGAGGGCCTTCACACATCAGGGAAACTATAAAGGAGGTAGGAGAGGAGGAAAAGAAAGAGCAGAAAGATGAGATGAAGGAGGAAAGGGAGGAGGAGGAGGGAGAGAAATTATACTTTCAACAGGTTTCAAGGGGCCAAGAGTCAATCGACACTAAAACAACCATGTAAACTTCCAAATCAGGCAAGACGGCACCGCCAAATTCGCAGTTATGTGGTTTGCTTACGACAATGGTGCCATTGAGGTGTGTGATTATGTGTGTGTGTGGTTTCTGTTTAACCCCCGTGGGACCTCCCCCCTCCCCTCCCTCCACCTCCCTCCTCCCCCCTCTTCCCTCCCAGGAATAAAGCCAGACACTGCGTCCAGGAATCACCTTTTTAAACCTTAATTGATTCCCTTAAAAAGAGGCCTGCGCTGCCACCCCGCATTAAAGCCCGAGAGACGGGCCTCATGTCAGATTGGCCTGCCGCTCTGCATTTGTCCCACCGCCACCGCTGCTGCCGCCGGCCCGGGACATTAGCGCAGGAGCGTCAAGAATTCAGTCTAGACTGTGGAGCAGGGGGATTTAGCACGGTGAAGGTTGGAGCAGATGACTTTCACCAATTAGATTAAATCCTCAGCTAATTTAAGGTACCTCTCCGGCCATCTCAACTCCCACAGTGTTAAGTAATTTGATATTTTTGGCGCACGCGCTCGGCGCTTGAAACGGCGGCTTGATGGGGAGATTTGTAAGTTTCTTCTTTGATGATCAGAAAACTTAATTTGTGGAGATGTCCTCCAGCAGTTCTTGTCATGCACGCGGCTAATTTACCTCTGAAAAGTATAAAAGTCAGTTAACACTTCTTGAAGGTTTGAGCCAGATTTGCTCCATTAGTAATCACAACAACACTTCGAAGGAGACAGGAAACTTTTCCACTCTCTTACGTGTTGTTTTTAGTGATAATGGAGCTAACAAGTATTTATTAGGGTGTTGTTTGTCCACTCATACAGCTGGCATGGCTCTGGGCAGGTGATAAATTACCTCCAATGGGCGTGGAATGAAATAGTGTTGGTTTTTAAAGTGCATCTGGAACCAAACCTCTCATATCTGTTGATCTAAGCGTCTGAGTTCTCGTCCAACACCGATAAGCCAATACGAAAGGATTCAAGGTTCTCCTCTTAGGGAACTCATAGATCTTCCGCCGTGGAGTGCACAATGTGTTCCTGAGGAATGCAGCGAGACGGCGTGGAGCTATTTCGGTCGCAGTGCAGCAACGTGTTGGGACGCCCATCTGGTCTGAATCAATCAGACCGGGTCCCCACGCCAGCGTCTCCCCGGGTCTCCCAGCTGTAATAACACGTCCCGGCTTCATCAAGAGCCCACCTCGGACAAGGGTCAGTCCTGCGCAGATGACCCGACACCTGAAGGGAGGGAGAGATCGTCTCGCTAACCTTTCTCCCAAACCGTGACGGGGATTTGAGAATGAAATGAGAGCATGCAGTCTCACCCAGTTTACCAACAAGCTAAAAATAAAAGGCGTTTGATGCTGAAACTAGATCAATGCATCAGCTGACCTCGGCCGGCCTTAAAGAGCTGTCAGCGTCTGTTTCGCCCCGACAGAACTTTTAGGTCCAGCACAAACTATCGTCAAACTTTTTCGAAACCGGCTTCACCTCTGTGTCTCAATCAACCCGGCTCGAGCCACAAAGACGTGACCAGAGAGCGGACCTGCTCGCTGACCGTCACGGCCGTCTCCAAGTTTCAGAGTTATTTCACCCGAGGTGTTGGAGGCAGGTTGTTTTTCCTCCTCCGAGTGAAGGAGGAGGGAGGCAGCGAGGGCAGGAGGGAGGGAGCACTCTGCATGACAATACCTACATCTGTCTGCCGTTTTGTTCTTTGTCATATCAGGGGCTGTCTTTGTGGCAGAGCGCTGTCGTGGTAACAGGAGGTTAGAGGTACGGGGCGGCGGGGGAAGAGGTGGGTGGCGGAGGAGGGGATGTCGAAGGGAGACTTGTGACTCAAACGCCCCTGTGACACAGCTTTTGTTGTGCTCCGATATTTGATCCTCTTAGCAGTTTGCCATGCCTCCGCCCCCTTACTACCCTCCACCACTGCTATTACTACTACTATTAACACACACCACACACTTTCATTTGCTGTTTGTCCACCTCTGTCCCTCCGCTGTAATCTCTTTTGTTCGGGCTTTCTCACTTTCTCTTTTCACCTGTTTGTTTAAGCCCCGTTAGCGGCTGAGGTTTCCCCACATCAGGGCGGTAATTAATACGTTTTCAAGATTGCCGAAAATCTAAAATCTGTCATCCACTTTTTCAGCATGATAAGCACTTTTTGTCCACCTCGTAAATCTTCCGTTTCCCTTCCTAGGTGGCACCGTTACTGCCATCAATTTCCACAGTCGGTTAAAGAGCAGGGAAAGTTTATAACCCGTGCTTTTTTTTCTGCCTTCTTCCCCTCTTCTCACACATTCAGGAGAAACAAAGTTGAGGCAGCAGGCCTCTGGAGAGACCATTACAGGCCCTTTATTGTTTCAAAGCTGAGGTCATCCTTCTGCTCAGCGTAGTCGAAACAAAGGCCACGGCTTTATTGCAGGCTCAACTGTGTGAAAGGAAACGCACTCCAACATTGTTTGATTCTCGGTGATAGTAGACGGCCATCCCTGCTGTTTCCTTTAGGTGGTGTGTAAGCGTATTATTGCTATCAAGCAGGTTGAGCTCAAGGATGGATGTGTTTTTTTTTTTAATGTATTTTTGTTCCCCGTGCCCGCGAGCGCCCCAGCCGAGGTGTCAGGCGTGACAGTTTGCTCGTGTTGGGATGTCATCCCCGCTTTTCCCTGACATGTTGACGGGCATCAGAGGCAGGGAGGGAGAAGCAAAGGGGAGGTGGGTGAAGGGCAGCAGGAGTCAAAATCATGCAGGAGGTGTCATGTGCTCTTTTTTTGTACTTTTTTTGAGCTCTGTGAGCTTATTTGTAACGTTTAATGTCTGACATGGAAATTAGTGACCTCAGTCGCCGTCCTCGCTAATTGACTGATTTTTAGGAACAACTGACGATGAATTCCTGACAAAAAGTCTCCTTGAGTGGCGTCTTTTCTGTCACCAAAGTGTCCCAAATGATATAAAAGTTGACCTTTTATCTGCACGGATCACTCTCACCACTCTCAGGATAAATAATAAAGCCTCATCAGGCTCCATTTCTGCGGTCATAATGTCAGCCCCTTTTGTTTTTGATGCGGTGACCTTGATAATTGTGATGGTAATTACAATAAGTGGCCATTATATTCCAAGGTGCAGCGACCTTCATTATCCAAATCAATTTGAGTCACTATCAATTTGATAATACCCTAAATGCGTGGCCGCATGGAAGATGCACACTCGGCACGGCTGTCGTCTGCCATATAATGGAATGCTGTTATTGAGATTGAGCCGCCCCTCTCTCATCCGCGGTGGCAATCAATATTAACAGCTTGTAAAAAGTACGGCGAAGGATTAGCCGCCCCAACAAATGGAAAGAGATACTTAAACAAAGTGCAGCCGGATCGGCGATGTTTGCGTCCTGTGGAAGCTGCTTGATTTGTGGGCTGCAGATGGATATTTGTGGGTCAGATATCAGCAAGAATTTTACCCTTATCTGCCTGGGATATCCTATAAAACTATCTAATCTTTCAAATCTCCAATTCTAGTAGATATTTCTGTATCAGAAATACTGAATTTGTTCGCCTGGGGGCTGAGTTTCCAAACGCAGGTCAGGTATTTCTGAGATTTGAGGACATTTAGGCACTTTTTTATATATATACGAAACAAAACTCTTATTTTTCCTGCACTCTGGCGTCTCATCTACTTTCAAAGTACAAGAAAGTGACCGGCGCTATGGCAGGTGTCACAGTACACGGCATTTCGCAGGAGGCAACTGATGATTTTTGGGGACATAACGATCAGATGTCATTGAGAAGTAACCAAAAGGGCCTAAACTACGCATTGGAGGGATATATTCATCATTTTATTGTTGAGAAGGTCGATGAAAAGCTTAAATTACAAGCCAAAATTTACAGGTCACAGTGTACGCTTGTGAACCGCATCTGGTTGCCGTCACCATCAAAGACAACAAGTTAAAGTGCCACTGAAGTTAAGGTTTTTGGCTCAGAATATGAGAAAAGGATAACGGCCTTTTTACCATCTTTACCAAGAGTGTCTCTCCGTTAGTTTGGTGCTACAGTATTTACACTGAATCATTCAGCATAACGTTTGCCAACCTTTGTTATCTCTGCCATTACAGATAAGTTAATGAAGCTAAGCTCCAGAAGTTAACGTTAGCTTAACTAGAGCCCTTTGGACAACAGCTAACAATGATGTACGATCACCAAAGTACAAAACTAGAACAAAATAGGCTAATGAACTCCCAGCAAACAAGGTGACATGATGAACAACGCAGCTAGGAGCTAACGTTAGGCTAACTTTAGCTAACGTTAGCTAGAGATGTTAAAGATAACTTTATATTTCTTTCCAGCAAAGTGACAATATGTTGCCTCAAACACAATGTTGACTTACCTTAGAACAGATGTAGACATCATTGTTAATCTTATTCACGTTGAGTTGATGTTGTGGTCTAACGTTACCACACAACTTTATCCGAAAAAGCTCATAAAACTGAACAAAACTGACTTTCTGTAATGCATTTCAATGGACGTCCAGGTAGAGAATGTCCCAGTGTATGGGAATGGCTATACGCACTGTGATTGGCTCATTGCGTTCGGGGCGGGGCTTAGCCATAGGTCAATTGTGAGGTAGAAAATGGTTAGCGGGCCACATTTGGCCCAAAGGCCACCAAGAAGCAGATTTTTCTCCCTCATTTATTTTTCATTTATTAACGTGCTCATTTTTCATAATATCCTCCTGAAAACTTCTCCTAAGAGTCGATCTCTAACTGAACTGACTTGCTAAAGTCAATACACAGGAGCCTCGGCGCAGCCTTGACAGATTAGGACGTTTTACAAGCCTCTTTATGCCACAGGAAAATACACCCGGCCGAGTCCGGGGCTGTTAAATTCTGCACCTGTATTGTGTTGCAGAAAAAAGTGCAAGCCAGGCACTTCTCCTGGCCTTGTCCAGCAGCAATATTCAGAGCTTATTAATAAAAAACAGACAATTGTTTGGCAGTTCTTTTGATGTATGTGCCCATTCACCGGGTAACCCCCCCGTCTGACAATGCAGGAGAGAGATTGTTTTCCTGAAACGGACCTCCCCCGCCATCTTCCAGCCGAAGCAGCTCGGCCGGCCCGAGGCGTGATTTGCGAGGCACCTGACATAATTTACTGTCCGGGGCCGCTCATATTTCAAAAAATGAGGACAAACAGTATTGAATGAACCGCCAATATAATAAATGGCAATCATGATCATGCGGAAATTGTTTGCCCCTCTTTACCCCGTTCATACGTTTAACAGATGTAAATAGAGATCTGGCTTGTGTGCAGGGTTACACAGCTGAACACATCCTCATCAAGTCGTCTTCACTGAGCCCCTTTCTGAGGAAAGTGAAGCAAGAATGAGTCATTTGTTTCCAATAGAAACCAACTTAAAATAAGTCTCGCAGGGCTCAATTTGAAATGCTGGAGATAAAAGCACGACGGAGGCTGTTTGCAGCGCGAAAAAGGACAAAAGGCAAATAAACAATTCTGCTCCTCCTCGAGAAGAGTTGACAAAACAAAAGCCAGGCAGGATGTTGACGGCCGCAGCAGGTGAAACATGTTCTGTAACAGCGGATCTTTGTTCATTTTGTAGATGCTAAATTATTTTGGATAAACGGCGTGTTCAGAGGGGCACAGCGGCGTCCGCGAGCCTGTCGCTCTCACTTAGAGTACGGTGCGGAGTCAAGGAAAAAAAACAAAAAAAAACAGCAATTATTTCAGTGACCTCATTGTCATCCGCTGGAAAAATGTGTAATTAGCGCGTGTTTACAAGTCTGGCACACCTGCAGCTCATCTTTCGCTGTAATGTTTGCCTTCAAGAAGCCAGGCGGCTGCCAGCCACTGTCACTGGCTGTCACCGAGACGAGAGGAAAAAAAAAAAAGAGAGAAGGAGAGAAAAGAAAGAAACGAGGCAGAGAGAGGGGTGAAGTAGAAAAAAGAGCGCCACTGTGTGTGCCATTCTTCCAGAAATCTCTGACTGGCTTAATGCCGTCGTTGCTGTGCATGTGAAGAAATGGGCATTTACATGGGTATACAATAGAGACTACATTACTTACACAGTAGCCTCATTATATCCCCGACGCCTACCTTCTGCCCCGCACTGGTTTACTCACTCCTAGCTCTTATTGTTGGGGTATAATGGCGCTTGGGCATTTCTGAAATTCCCTCATTATTCAGCTTATTAAGGCTGCACCAACTCGATAATCGTGCCGCATTTCGTGTCAAAGGGGGCGACTGTGCTGATTTGCCACATTTGAAGGCTAGACAAGGCTCGGAGCTCAATCCTCCACGCACGCAGGCGGGATGAAATTGCTCTGTAAATACAGGCGACGACGTGCAATGCTTTTTTGCCCCGGCTGACACAATGCGAGCTCCTCCCGGGAGTCAAACCCAAGGCGAAGTGCACCTGACAGATAACCCTGCCGATTTGGATGTCATTACAACGGGGCGGGCGAACACGCGGCGCAATCCGTCAGCTGTTAGGGAATGCAACAGAAAACCAACTGATGAGCAAGGAGGGGTGGGGGGCGTCCCTTTTCTGACACCAAATGCACCATAGTTTCGAGGCTCCTACCTCAGGAAGCATCCACAGAGGAGATTTGAGTGGACGTCTGTCGAGCTGTCACCGTAACCTCGCCGGCACATTTGTTTTTTTGTGTGGGGAGGTTCACTTTTTTGCAATCAGGGCCGATTGTCCTACATTTCCTTTGAGACAAAATAGGTATGTCACTTCTGCTAATGGCGCTGACAGAGGATGTGAGCGGCACGTTGGTGGGGAATACACAGATTTTTTAAAAAGCTGCCACCACGACTAGTCACCCTGTACATTAAACGGGAACGTACGCTCTCAGAGCTTTGTGGCCTCTCAAACAGAAAATAGGTCACAAAGAAACAATTGCCAGTCGTCGCACAAAGAATGTGTTTTTCCCCCGTCTCTTCTTTCTGTCTTCACATGTATTGAGTTTAATTATTGTGTGAGGCGCTTAAGCTCTCTTTGGTTTGAAGCATCCTGTCTCTTTTTGAAGAATATTCAGAGGCGGTTCAGGATGCCAAGAATATGTGGCCGCCTAGGGCTGGCCGAGGCTGCATTTTGCTATGTGACATGTTGTCATATACAGGGGGGAGAAAAATCAATTGGCAATTAAATGATACACCTTGTGAAGATGACAAGAGGCATTTGGTTGCACAGGAAGAAGTGAGTAGTGAGGGGCTTTGTAATGAAGGCCTAATGACTATTCATAAGCGATTTTCAGTCCGCTGATCCACTCGACTGGGAAGCTCTGCCCTGGAGAGTCGGCGCTGTCACTTTCCCTCACCTCAAAAAGGCGCCGCAATCGACGGTGTAGGATGTGAGCGAGAAATTACCCAGAATTCTGCCCCGGGCCTGTCTCAGGTCACATGCAGGAGGATGGGAGTTGGAGTAGGGAGGGGGGGGACACACATCTGGCGCACTATAGGTGCCACCAGGGGACAAAAAACTCAGAATCAGGAAGCTGCAAACACACAGGATTGACAGCGGCGGATACCTTTTCACACGACAGCGAGTTCGGGGCTTTGTTCTTCGTCTTTGCCCATATCCTGTTCGTATTATCGAGCTGACGGAGCTCCGCGGCGGCCATCTGCGAGGGCGCGAGCGCGGATTTATGACCTCGCCGTGAACTATGGTCAATAGGTGATAAATTTGAGAGGCCCTCTTTGCTATAGAGTGGCGCTTCAAATGCGAGATCTCCAGGGAAGGATGCAGCCGGCTAAAGTGAAAGGACTCATCAATGACCTTTTACCCCCCGCGTCAGATCATCAGGTCACTTCCTGCCAAAGCGCCTGATCGCCACCCCGCCCCCACGCTTCTTGCAGCATCACTGGAAATATCATTTGGCAATTAGAGTGGCGAGGCATTTCAAAATTCACTGACCCTTCCTCTGATTGCTGTTTTTCCCTCACAGTTTCTCTGATTTGCTCCCGTCTGATCCCCTGGTATCACATTCCTCGTCCAACCAGCTGCCGTGTTTTGATACAACTGACAAATACCAAAAGACCCTCTGTATGTATACATCCGCTGTTCAAACATGGCGTTATCTGGCTCTTATCGCCTCGTGCGGCTCACCTTATCTAAGGTAAATACAATAATGTGCTCATTAGGCTCTGCTTCATGGCTACTTGGCAGGCGTGTTTGCTCAGTAATAAGAGCTTGTCAGAAGCAGGCCAGGTCAGTGGAGTGGGGGAGTGTGTGTGTGTGTAAACGGAGGAGGCTAAAACCCAGAAATTATGCTTCCAGTGCAGCTCTGCGGTGGAGTAATTGAATAAGTCCCGAGTACCTGAGCAAGTCGGCGGCCCTCGTGGCTTTTCCCCCCCTTTTCCGTCTTCAAGCCAGCAGTCTATAGCTCCTTTTATTTTTTTTTCTCCTCCCGCTGCACGTGGCGCACCGCCAAAACGACTATTACATAATTAATCTGCATTGATCATCTGGTTAGCACATGAATCAAATGGCGGAATAATTGAGTCATGAAGTTTTGAGGTCCCGGCTCGCCCGCGCGCCTCTTTCTCGGAGTCGGACAATGGTTTCACATTCTGAACCCGAGGTGAGAAGTCAGTCTCGGGCCTTGGCGGGGTTATACTTTAAATAAAGGGAAGCTCAGAAGAATCTGTCTGGTTTTGACTCCTCCCTGGAGCATCGTAAAGATTTAACTTTTCTTCTTATAAATTGACTCAAGACCATGCGCCAAAACCGGGCCAGATTTCCTCTCTTTATTTTACTGTTAGGAGCTGTCACCACGCACAGTACAAGTTTAAAAACGGCAACATACATTGTCCGATAACCTTTAATTAGTGTTGAAACACCAGGTCAGAAGTGAGAAATTTCCTCTGTGTGTCACCCGGGTTGGAGCAGGGACCTGGATTGCATGTTACTGAGTGAATCACAGCTCAAATAGTGCTTGGCAAAGCAAGTCCTGCGTGGCGAACGGCCCTCATCAGCAGAAAAACTCGAGCTGCGTTCACTGCTGCGGAATTTAGCAGGAAATTTACAAATAGGTGCAGTGGAATAATGCTGCCTCCTCGCAGGCGTAAAGGGAAAGGTAGCTCGCTGTAATCGAGGGCGGGGGGAGTGAAACTGAGACGTGTAAATCAATGCCTGGTGTATCTCAGCCACATAGGAGTGTGTGTGTGTGAAGCAGAGAGGCAGAGAGGGTGAGAGCCCTGCAAACAATGTCCATCTAATTCAACTCTTGAACCAATTTGATTCATATTGGAAGATTGTCTGGCTTGTTTTAAGAAAATGAGGCTCGTAGGACAGTAATGGACCTGATAAAAGAGGATTTTCACAGTGAAAGAGGGAGACGGAGCTTACCTCGCCGCTCTCACCGGCTCAGACGGGGTCAGCACGGTGGCAGCAGCTGTAGTAGCTAAGTAGTTTTAATTGAAGTAGCAGTGCCATCATTAACATTGCTATCATTATTACAAAGCGAGCGGTTCGGATGATACTTCTGTCCCCAGCCGCCGCCGCCGCCGCCGCCGCCTCCCATCCCCATCCCCACCCCCAGACACCCGCACATCATTATGCAGTGGCATCTATCAGATACTGGCTTAATTAGGGCCTGTACAGCACATTAAGCAAGGGGAGTAGCCAAGCTCAAATATTTATAAGGTTGAGTATATTTATGATCTGTGTCATAATCCCTTATTGGAAGATTTCAGCAGAGGTTTTACAAAGCAGACCCCTGCTCTCCCCTTCTCTGACACCGACCTCCTCCCCTCCCTCCCTCCTCCCCTCCCTCCCTCCTCTACCTCCTCTTCCTCCTCCACCTTCCTCTGTCTTACTGTTTTACATTTATTGTAACGGACTGGTGCTTTTATCCATAGAAACTTAAAGCAAATCATATTTATAAGCTTAGATTTTCAGGTTGCCTGTCAATCCTTTTTTTTTTTTTTTTTTCAAATTTGGCACAAACGTCCAATTCGACTCAAATGAAATTTGATTTAATGGTCAAACCATGTCCATCTTGTTCTTGTGAACGCGGTATCTCAAGCACACCTTGAGGGAAGTTATTCCAATTTGGCACAAACGTCAACTTTGAGTCAAGAATAGACTCTTGAGATTGGTTAAAGGGTGGTGGTTGAAGGTTAAAGTCACTGGGACTTTGTTTCCATCGCATTCTCGTGAACAAAATATCTCAAACACACCATGAAGGAATTTCTTCAAATTTGGCACAAACGTCTAGTTGAACTCAACAATGAACTAGATATAAAGATACTAGAATGAAATTAGATTTAATGGTCAAACCATGTCCATCTTATTCTTGTGAACGCCGTTTCTCAAGCACACTTTGAGGGAAGGTATTCAAATTTGGCACAAACGTCCACTTTGAGTCAAGAATAGACTCTTGAGATTGGTTAAAGGGTGGTGGTTAAAGGTTAAAGTCACTGTGACTTTGCTTCCATCTCATTCTCGTGAACGTAATATCTCAAACACATCTTGAAGGAATTTCTTCAAATTTGACACAAACGTCTAGTTGGACTCAACATTGAACTCAATATGAAGATACTAGAATGAAATTCAATGGTCAAACCACGACCATCTCATTCTTGTGAACGCGGTCTCAAGAACATCTTGAGAGCAGTTATTTAAATTTGGCACAAACGTCCCCTTTGAGTCAAGAATAGACTCTTGAGATTGGTTAAAGGGTGATAGTTAAAGGTTAAAGTCATTGTGACTTTGCTTCCATCGCATTCTTGTGAACGCGGTATCTCAAGCACACCTTGAAGGAATTTCCTCAAAATTGGCACAAACGTCTAGTTGGACTCAACAGTGAACTCAATATGAAGATACTAGAATGAAATTCGATTTAATGGTCAAACCACGTCCATCTCATTCTTGTGAACGCGGTATCTCAAGCACACCTTGAGGGAAGGTATTCAAATTTGGCACAAATGTCCCCTTTGAGTCAAGGATGGACTCTTGAGTTTGGTTAAAGGGTGGTGGTTAAAGGTTAAAGTCACTGTGACTTTGCTTCCATCTCATTCTTGTGAACGCGGTATCTCAAGCACACCTTGAGGGAAGTTATTCAAATTTGGCACTAACGTTATCTTGGACTCACTAATGAACTTAAAATTAGAATTTTTTGGTCAAAGGTCACGGGGACCTTGCATCCATCTCATTTTGTACAATATCTCAAAACGGCCTTGAGAGAGTTTCTCAAATTGGCATAAACATCCACTTGGCTCAAGGAGAAACAGATTAAAATTCAGTGGTTGAAGGTCAAAGGTCAAGGTCACTCAGTCAAAACTCAGTCATACACGAATCATGACAACATTTTACCATGACCTTGCGTTCATCTTATTCTCATGAATGCATTATTTCAAGAAGGCTTTGAGGGAATTTCGTCAAATTTGGCACAAACGTCCACTTGGACTAGAGAACGAACTGACTGGAATTTGGTAGTGAAATATCAAGGTAACTGTGACCTTGAATCCCATCTCATTCTTGTGGATGCAATATCTCAGGAAGGCTTTGAGGGAATCTCCTCAAATTTGGCACAAACATCCACTTGGTGGTCAAAGGTCACAAAACATGTTTTTGGCCATAACTCAAGAATTTATGCGCTAATTATGACGAAATTTCACACAAATGTTTCATAGAATAAAAATAATAAAGTGATGATGTTTAATATTCAAAAGATCGAATAATGATGTTTGAATATTTCGTTTTTTTACATATGTATAATAATATTTTTTCCTTTCTTTTAGTACTGTGACATAAAAGTAAAAGTTGTTGGCGTTATTCTGCATTACAGGAAACTTTTGCACCCTACCTACTTTCAAAATATTGGAACAAAACATACAGATGCAACAAATGTCCCTGAAGACAAGATAAAACTAATCTTTTCGGAGACAGAAAGTTTTTGTTTTCTGGAGCCTGAACTTTTACCTGTTGAACTCTGATTGTTATTTAGTCTGACGCACTTTATCTGCAGCACACTCTGCTCTCAGCCACACGTACAGTTCAAGCGTTGAGCGTTTACTCTTGAATAAAGGCAACACTATGAGCAACTTAACAGATATATCTAATAGGGTATAAGGCTTTTATTTTGCTAAAATGTCATCCACTGAGCGTCATGAGATTAACTCGCTGCTATTTTTAGTCCACGCAGAGTGCAGGTCTAAGTGAATGGCACTTCTGCCCCCTCCGCGATAACTCCTCTTGTCTCTTTTTGTTCAGGCGAAGGTATCGTTGTTGTTAAGAGCCCTTCCCTTTCTCTCTCACTCAGGCATCTCTTTTTTTTATGCCTCGCCTTGGGAGAAACCACAAGGGTCATGTTTATTTAAAATACAAAAACACAAGTCTGTCCTTGTCCTCAAAAATTACCCCCCCCCTCCTCCTCCTCTCGTCTTCTCTCTTTCTCTTCTCTGTAAAGGGGGGGAGGCAGGTAAGAGTGGAGAGGGGCTGCAATTAGGCGTCGTGCTTGACTCTTTTCCTCCCTTCAGTGGTTGCTGTTGTGGGGTTGCAGAGGGTTTAATGAGTACAGATTTCACAAATGGCGGTTAGATTCAAAGTGACTTCATAAGGGACAAACATATGAGAGAGTAGTTTCCCTTTGCTGCACTTAAGTCGAGAAGTAGTTGTGGTTTTTTATTGCTCGAGTTGGAGGTTGGCGATTCATTTTAAATGCGAGCTTGTGTCTTCGAACGAAGAATAGGATCAAGAAAACTTGATTCAGATCTAGAAAAAATAAAATATAAAATAATATTTGTGTTAGATGAAGGAAGAGGTGAGAGGAGGGACTTCAGAGATTTGGTCCAAAGCGTGTTGGAGCACAGGGACTGAAGGCAACAAACTTTATCCAAGCTCGTTCATGCTCAGCTGCAGTCTTGACCTGTATTTGTTCTTCAGGTACGTGAGGGAGGAAATTCCACTTTCACAAAGATAAGTTGTTGGAAAAGGAATGCATATTTTCAGACATTTTAATTTTTGGAGAAAAAGAACTTCCAAAAAAAAAAGGTCTCAGGACCCACGATGGGTTGCAGACCCCCTATTGACGACCCAGGACTTAGAGGACGAACGTTTCGACCCAAGCTGATACGAGTCGATTTTTCTGATTCCAGCTTCTTAAACATGAATATTTTCTGGTTTCTTTACTCTATGACAGTAAACTTGGGGTTGTGGACAAGACAAGACATTTGAGGATATCGTCTTGGGCTTTGGGAAACACTCATTGACATTGTTCCCCTTTTTTAGTTGACAGATTAATTGACAATGAAAATAATGATTGGTTGCAGCCCTAGTCTCGACTTCAGGTGCGTTTTCATCAGAGTTACAAGTCTTGACTCTGATGATGACGCACCTTGCATCGAAAAGTTAGTCGTCTAAGAAAGGTTGTTGCTTCAAGTCCGTTTGCCCCAGTATACTTTGGACCAAACGTCTCCACATAACAGATAAAAACGACTTTATGAGAACATTTTCTTGGGCATAGGGTGCTCTTGAGCAAGGCATTCAGCATCCAAGCTAGAAAAGGTTCGGTTAACATTTAAAGAAAAGCTCAAAAAACAACCAAACGGCTCAAAATGCAATTTTCCAATAACACAATCAGGTAGGGAAATAGTTTAACCCACACCTCTACACAACCAAACCTCCTGTCTTCCTCCCTGCTCACAAAAGAGCCAGGAAAGTATCACGAAGAGATCTCCAGCGTAACCTCCACCCACCCTTACAAGTACCCCCACAACGCTGTGGCGAGGTCCAGGGCGGTAGCTTTGACCTCTATACCAGACATTCGTGATGAGGTCTCAGTGTAGGCGGGCCCCTGCTGTAACATGCCAATATGTAAGGGATTCTCTCATAGCTGGCGTAGGTCATCCAGAGCCAAAACCTGTGAGAGGAAAAAAAAGGGAAGGAAAATACTCCCCGGTCACTAAAGCCTCTCCTTTAAGACGCTCTAATACAGATTGCGAGGCAGGAATGAACCGCGAGGCTTCAGCCGCAGTTTGTGCTGACCTCAACCGCAACACTCTTTCCTCTCCCCGAGTAAGTGGAGTCGAGGAGTGCAGAATAGCAGCGCTCTTAAGAGTTGGGCTCACTCTTGTTCGCCAATCACTCAGGTGGGGAAGTGAAACGTGTTCACCTCTGGGTGTAATTGAGATTAAGTCGCCCTCGTGTTGTGTGGGAGGAAACAAGTGCTCTCTTTACAGGGCGCAGCAGCATTTTAAGGCGAGCCACAGTTGGAGTGCATTAGGGGTTTTATGTTGTTTAGCCATATGTTGCCAGAACAGTGTGTCAGAGCGGGGAGCAGCGTTGAGTCATATTTTCATTTTAGCCATTCAGCTGATGTTGTTATCCAGAGGAGCTCATAAATGATGTCAGAGAGGAATACGCTGAAACGGCTTGTGGGACAGGGTTTCTAACTCAAATTCCTGTTTTCTCCGAGTAACCATGTGTGACACAGGCGATGAAAGAAAGAACACAGTGAATCAGAAGAAAGTTCAAAGCTTTTATTTTATAGTGAGCTCATCTTTAAATCGGCTCCAAGTGGGTTTTGGGAGGTTTTTCCATCAGATTAAATATGTGTTAACAAGTAAAATAGGCTTTTGTACTGTTTGGTTGGAACAAAGTGTGTAGACTGTCGGGTCAGGATGGTGCAAATGGCGTTAAAACTCAATGAACTGCACCAAGTGATCGTCTACAAACACAGAAAATATTGTTTAACCTCGAGAAATCTGCCATCAGTAGTGTGCAAAGATGATTTGTTGAAGCTAGCATACAAATCAATCCAGAACAAAACACTTTCGGACCTTTAAAGTAGGAACAAAAGACCGGATATAAGCAAATAAACTGCAGAGATTTAAGATGAAAGTTCTTGAGGCGATAAGAAACCAAGAGTAAATCACACAAATTGATGATATAAAGTTCTTGGAGTGCTTCTTTTGGATCAGAAACTTCGAAGGCATCTGAGCAAATAATGACAAGGTAGTACTTACGATATATGTTGGGGGAACACATCCCCCATTCAAATAAGATGAAAATGTCCTCCCTAATATATCAATAGATTAATTTAAGAAAAAAAAAGATCTCTGCGCCTTTTGTGGCAGTCTCATACACAACCGACAGTGGCTGTTTGTGCACTGCTGGCAACAACAGAACTCATCAAATACCGCCGTTTTGTCAGTGGATGTCAGCGCCAGATACCGATGCACAGAGACACTCATTGTGGCGGCTTGATACGCACCAGGCAGCGGCTATTCCTGACGCTGAGGGCAACTACTGTAGTATAAAGAGCGAGAAAGTCTGTAAAGGGTGGGTAGGATGGGAGGTGGATTGGTCAAACAAGCACTGGACTTTCACCTGGGAGTCCAGTGTTCATTTTCTGTGTGAAACCAAAAGTTAGTTGAGTTATTTTAACAACATAGCATGCTAATATGTGTAGCTTGCTACGCTAGTGATGTTACATTACACTCCTAAGAACCGTACTTTTTTTAAGCCAAACCACGATGAACCTAAACCTAACCAGGGACGTTTGTTGCCTAAACTTGCGGAAGTAACCTAAAAGAGAAGTGTTTAACCTACGTTGTGAGTTTATTTTGAAAAAGATGTGCATATAGCAACCAGAAATTGTACACTTGAAAAGATACAATGCATGTAACAAGAGACGCCGTCCGTAAATGTCCAAAACTGACACAGGAAGCTACCTACCATGTCATATGTTCGGTCCACTGACAAAGCGGCGGTATTTGACGAGTTGGGATGAGAACGGGTTGGCTGTCCGAGATAATCAATAGTAAATGTAATCATAATTAAACGTAAGAAAT
The DNA here is from genome assembly GCF_006386435.1 of Epinephelus moara. Taxonomy (NCBI): domain Eukaryota; kingdom Metazoa; phylum Chordata; class Actinopteri; order Perciformes; family Serranidae; genus Epinephelus; species Epinephelus moara. Next base: position 17,706,917 of record NC_065520.1, read on the forward strand.
TGTCGTTATTGTTACTACATTGTGGTGAACTGCAGTCCTGCATGTGGTTTGTCCAAGTGGTGTTGCCGTACCCCAGCAGAACAGGACTCACAGGTGTTTTCAGCTAACGCTAATGTCTTTATTAAGTCGTATTTGTCAGATAGTCCGCATGAAGTCTGAGTAAAGTGATAGATGATGTAATTTCACAGGAATTATGGAGCGTTTACATCTCTGCCTTGTTTCAGTTAAAAGTTATCAGGACATGCAAGAACTTCTTAGTGAAATCCAGAACACAATCTAATCCCAGGTCAGTTTGTGTTATCTGAAATTTGACTAATAGCATCACTACAAACGTTATCTGTCCACAAGGTCCTCTGAAAGTTTGTTCCAGCCGCGCTCGATAGAAGTAAAAAGCCAGATATTTGCTTTTGGTATTTGGTTTAAACCCTCCTAAACTCTCGTCCGCCTCACCCACCTTTCATTTGCAGAATGGAGTTCACACAGTACCACCCACACGATTAGATTGCCAAGTGAAGTGATGCTCAGGGAAATGTAGAATCTCTGAAAATACCTCAGCAGTGACCGCTTAGCACCAAAGATGGAAACAAAGCAAAAATCACCCCTTGAAATACCTTGAATCTTTAGGCGTGGTGGTGTCCAGCTATACTCGTGACCCAACACCTGAGCAGTGCAGCCAGCCCACGGGCAACACTGTGGGAGGAGCTCAGCTGCTCCTCAGGCCTCCTCCTCCCCGCTCCTCTCCGCTCAGGCTAGCGTAGGAAGGAAAAACCTAGGAGGGAAAGGAGCTGCACTCGTAGCAGCGCGCATGAGAAACGGCGAGCCTTTGGCCAGGTGGTTGGTGGTGGGGTCTCGCTTTTATTGATTTTCGTTACTTTTTCTGACAAACATCCTCCTCTTTGTTTGGCCACCGAGGGCAGCGCGAGGAGCGAGCAGCGTGGGGTGTTTGGAGTTTGAGAGAAAGACGAGAAACCGACAGCGCTGCCTGGCCTGGGAAACCTTTGCCTCTTTATCTTCCTCTCTCCGTTCTCTGCGCTCCCACCGGAGAGCTAACACATTATTATGCATTTTGCTTTATTTTACTGCATCGATTTAAAGTAATTTGAAGGTTCTGCAGGGACTAGTACCTGGGTTTCGCACAGATCGCTCAGTGTGTGCTTGTGTGTTAAAACAGCAGGGCCTCTGCTAGACACAGGGTCTATTTATCCCAGAGGGAAATTTAAGTGTCAGAAAGAAGGTGGGACACAATAAATACATGTTGTATCGGTGAAATACAGAGCATCCAGGCAGTTAAACTGTTACTTACTGCCTTCATTTTTTGCTCATTTCCTTAGGTGTTGACGACTGACATGTAGGGTTATAGGTAGAAGGCGCATTGCGATTGTGTTTCCGCACGTCCTGTCTTGAACCCTGCAGTGTTCCCAATATCATACATTCCCCTTTCATATCTGCTCGGGAGCCGCCACTTCAGGAAACCCACCAAGGTGTCCGTTCGCTCACGGTTCCAGCCCTTCAACCTGTCAGACACACTTTTGTGACGCCAAATCCCTCTATTCATTTTTCTCTCCTTCGGCACAAATATCCTTTTTTTTCGCCCCTCTCTCTTTTATCAAGGGCAAACCTGAACGCCATGGAAAACACACACACATCCAGGGCAGGGAGATCTCCAGGGCCTGTCATTTTACATTTACATTTTAGCCATTTAGCTGACGCTCTTATCCAGAGTGACTTGCAAAGAGTGCGACGGCAGACTGAACCTGAATGTTCACATGTAGGTGAAAACATGAAGGCGGAGGAGAAAAGGTCAGGTTTTTGTGGATTTATTATGATTGCGGGAGTCGGTTTTGTGACCTTTTGATCCTTGAAAACTTCCTTCAAATTTACATTTCGTCAAGCATGCATTATTTCGGACGACCCACGCTTTGTTTAACACCTATTTTCATATTTCACGAAGCCATTTTTTTTTAAAAAAGGACCCAGCTCTTTTACTTTCCGGAAAGGAGAAAAAAAAATAGCGAGTATTCTGAGACTCTCCACCTGGCTGTGTGAATTATTCAAACGTGCAGGAAGTGAAGCCCACCCCTGCTCTCACAGGTTTTAAAGGCCAAAATTGCTTCATCATGCCCATGTGAAAGTATGCATACATTATTCAGTTAAACCTGAGAAAAATCAGACATCTCCCTTGGTATTTGTGCCAGCGCTTGGAAAAAAAAACGGAGGAGAAAAAAAGAAGGTCTGCTCTTGAATTTCTGAGCAGTGGACATTTTCTTCCTCCTCTCCTCTTCGTCTTCTTCTTCTTCCACGATTGCTACATCCATTTATCGATAAAGCATTTTCAGAATACTACCTTAAAATCGCAAAATAGCGTAGAAAGCATTCACCTGCAGCTTATCTCGGTCATATAACCTGTAATCTGGTTTCATGGCCACTCTCCATATCTATCACACACACCTAAAACTGCACCTCAACAATCTATACTCACTCCTTTTCTCTAATTGTTTCTCTCTTCTATCGACCGCCTTATTCAGCCACTGTTCCCCGTAATGAGAGATAAGTCGCTTCACACCTTCCTCATTTGTCTTGCACGCACATACACTCATATATATCTGTGTACAAACACACATCCTCCCCCCACTCCCTGACACATAAGCATTGGGCCTAGGGCCTACTGTATGGCACTCTTATCTTCAACACACAGACTTAGCATTATGCCATCAACAAGCTGGTGTCTCCCAGACGCCACCGTCACCGCCGCACTGATCTCCTCTCAGGTTGGACCTCTCCTTCGAAACCATCGTTAATTCAGCATCGCTAATCTAATAGGACGCCGGCTTTTTTAAATACATCACAAAATTCGTTCAATGTCAGAGGTCCTTTTCCACACTGGCAATATTGTCTCTTTTTTTCCCCTTTTAATTCTCTGTTCATGTATGCTATGAATATCCCCACGCCGTGCATAATGTAATTAAGTATGGCCAATGCAGTGTGGGCAGCCGTCCCAGAGCCAGCCAGTTCACTAACTCGGAGTATGAAACCTTGTGAACTGCCGCCGCTTCCCGTCATTCAGCTCTCTAATGCACCGAGCAGCGTTTTGCTGAAAAGCGGTGTCGCTTCAGGAGGTGCTGCAGATGTGTTGCAAAGACCTGGTGGATGTAACGTGCTGTTTGTTGAAAGCAAGGCAGAGTTCAGCAGAAGCTGGCGAGCTGCCGGGTTTGGGAGTTTGCTAACAGATACCCAGACATTTGTTGTGATGAAATTGCTTCTCTTGCTCAAGAACGAGGCGATGGGTGCGGATTTCAAAACGGGACGAAGCTAAAGTTCACTAGGAAACTGTAAGGGAAGGCTGAGGACGAAAGGTGTGCATCTATGTGCTAGTTTCCTGTTTGGCTGTGTGGTATATCTCAGTTGCATAAGCTGTGTTGGAGAAGAGCATGTCCGCAATGTCTTGGATGCATTTGCAGAATGATTCCAATCAGCAATGAACTTTCAGTTTGTGAACGCAGCCCGGCTGTTGAACGCTGCCCTGTATAAATGATTGTCTAAGTGAGAAAGCAGAGAGTGTCACAGTGTAACAACTCAAGGAATCCCGAAAGGAAACAGCTGCATGGACAGGCTACAGCATTTGTGTGTGTGTGTGTGTGTGTGTGTGTGTGTGTGTGTGTTAAACGCAGGCCTGCATGCGTGTATCTGCCAGCATGTGTTTTCCCAGAGTTCCCCAAAGCTCCTGTGTGATTATGCACTCTTGTATTTCTGGACCACATGTTCTCATATTGGAAGATTTAGCGTTAGCGTTTGGAGGTAGCGCTGACACGAGTTTTGGTTTTGGGTCGGAGCTGAAACATCCCTTACAGGTGTAGTGATAAAGACATGTGTTCGGGGTTGGAGAGACGCTCATTTCCAGCCTTGTCAGCTGTTGTTCTGTCGCTCCAAACGGGGCTCAGGAGAGATTTGGGGGTGGGGAGTTGAGGAGGGATGGCCGAATGTAATTTCTTGCCATCCTGACAGCGCCGCGGAATAAAGTGACGCTCTCTTCCCGGGTGATTGGAGGGAATTGCTTCTCGGGGTGACAAATGATTAGCCGTTATCTCGGACAGGATTTGAGTCCCACAAGCAACACGGCAAGTCTTGCTTGTGGGCTGACTGGCCACTCGGCCCGGCTGACTTGACTGCGCTGAGTCAGGTACAAGGGCGTACTTGCAGGAAATTAAGTCGCCAGCCGCCTTCCTCCTCCTCCTTCGCCCCCCCCTATGAGGCCCCCACCAGGACAAAGCCTAATCCGCTCTGTCAGGGGCAGATTACGACTTTGTTTAATTGGAGATGGGCTTCGCTGACAATCGGGCCTGTTGTCACCCAGTGGTGCAGGTGTTTTGTTGGTGCTTTTCATCATCATCATGCATCCACCAAATCTGGAATAGCGGGGTGAAAAGCAGACTGTAAACCATTTTATTTAGTCGACCTATAAGTCTCAATCAAAAGCTATAGAAATGGTAATAATCCACACATTTATGTGGAGCTCACTGTAGCACCTCACACTTGATAAAAGGATCAGGTCACGAGAGCCTCAAGCATTCACACTGTAAAAGAAAGTTCAATTTATTTTTACAAGAAGAAGAAGAGTGCACGCTGAGATGAACCGATGTTGGCAGAGAGGGAATCTGTCTTGCTCCTTTATGGCGAGACCTAATGAAGAGGGTTGATTCCTGTGTATCACACACGGATTTTGACACATTAATCCCTGGGTAGACTTCAAGCCTTTGTCCGTCTAATGGCTCTTTGGCACCTTGGATTCCTGTTGGAAGCCAATTTGTAGCACTGACATCGAGGCGGGTGAGGCAGCTCAGCGGCAGCGGCGGCCACATTTGGAGAGAAAAGTCAAGGTGTTAAAGCCTGATTGGTTCCACTCTGCGGTGCAACGGGCGGCTGGTTGTCACCCCACGAACACATGCTTCTCAAATGGGAAAATGTGTAGACATTGGCCCCCTTTGCACCTTCCCGTGCCCTGTACAGATAAGAGAATTTGAGAGTTATAGTCACATTAGAGGAAGGCTTGAGGGGAGGGAGAAAAATGTCTGAGCTGAAATATCCCTCTGTCGCAAGAGTAAATAAGTTCTCCCCATGCCAGCGAAACCCCATGGGATCAATTAGCTGCCCATTACCATAGATACAGAGTTTCTTACGCAACAGCTTGCTTCGAAATTTGAGTGGAGGGGGTGGGGGGGGGGAATGTTTAAGGATCTTGTCAAACTTCACCTCTGGCTTGAACAAGCGTTGCGGGGAGGCTCTGGCATGTCGTCCGGGTCACGAAAACAACATGAAAACGTCTCTGTCAGCCGCTCTGTTTTCATTACCTGAAACAACAAACAGCGGAGAAAAAAGAGGGGACGAGGAAGGAAAGAGTGAGTGCTCCCCTGGGGCGCCATTTACTTCCTGTGCAGATGAGACGATAGGTGAAAAAGGCCTACTTGGAGTTAAGATTTTCCTCTCGTCTGTGTCCTTTCTCTTTCCCTCTCTCCCCTCGTCGTCTGTTATGTGACTCTGAGACAGCATATTTGGTGCCTTCGCCCCTACATGGATTCATGTGCCAGCTCTGCCAGGGTTAAAGGTTCATTTCCCCATGAGCAAGTCGCTAACACTGCCAGGCTCGGAGTCTGACTCCCACTGGGATCACCCATGCTAAAAATGTATGCAGCAAAGGCGCTTTGGATAAAAACGTCCACCAACTGGCTCATGCTATGTTAACTACACTTGAGGGAATTGTCCCACAATAACAACCACCCACCCGAGGTTCTGCATGAATCCTTCTCTTCTCCTACCACAGGGAAGAGGGCATTGTTTGGCAGTCCCGCCCTCGCTGGCCTGAGGTTGCTGATATTTTAACTAAGGTGATGATAGCCTCGGTTGTTTTCCTCCAAGGGGCGTTACCCCGGCCCGTCTGCTACCTCTCTCCCTCCGTGGGAGCTCGACTTTTTCAACTTCTTCTCTGTGATTTATGACCTCTCCATCAGACACATCCCATGGGTCCTCCCCCGGTGCGCACACAGCCCTGCCACAGTGACTCCTGACTAAAATGGATTAGGTGCAGTTATCCGCAAATGGATCCTCGACTACCTCTGTCCTGTTAACGCGCTAGCTTAGGCGTCGCCTGGTTTGATTGCAAAGGTGGAGTGGGCTGGAGCGGCTCGCTCTGATCCGTGGCGTCTCTGTTTGCCCGCCGTAATTACCTGTTTTGAATGAGTTAATAGCCATAGGAAACCTGCTTGCCAGGGATAAAAGGGACAGTATCTGGCGTTCAAAGCGATGAGAGGGTTTTAACTGCACTGGGATGTGTGTATATGTGTGTGGGAGGGGGGATACTTTTCCTTTATGCGCTCTCGAAAGGGAAGAAAAAAAGTTTCCTTATCAGGTATGTACTTAAAAGGATCCCACTGCTGGAAGCGCACTGTCTTGGGGGAAAGCGGAGAGAAAGATGAAAGGCTTTTGTTAAAAGTGACGCTTGGCCCAGGTTTCCTGTGCCTTGCCTAGACTCCCCTGTCCCTCCCCGCCTGAGTGCTCGGCTCTCTTCCTCCCACTTTTGCCTTCTCTGCCTTGCACTGCTGTCTTTGAGGGGGGAAAAGTAAACCCTTCTTGCCGCCTGCCGGTGTTAGATTAAATACCGAGATGGCGACAGGAAAAAGGCAGGGAGGAAAAACAAAAAAAAAAAATAGAAAAAAAAAGTGCCTGCCTGCTTAGCTGGCTGGCTTGCTGGCTGGGCCGGGGTGAGGGATGTTGGAGGAGAGTTATCAGGTTGGCGACGGAAACTGCCAGTTAGTCAGCAAGACTCCCAATCTGGTGTAGTCCAAACATGCCGCCCCGGGTTTTCGATGACACGGTAATCTGTCCCAGGGAGTTCAGGGTTGATCTAAAAAAGAGAACTCATCTTTTTTCTCCCTTATCACACCGACATAGCAAACTGGAGGTGCCTAAGGCCACTAACACAATAACAAGAGAATAAAATGATCTTCTTGAGGGAGGTTGTATTGAGTGCATTTTTCATGGCTGAACTATGTCCTGGTGGGCTGTAGTTCATTGGTAAACACACAGTTAACAGCATTATTGGACATCTTGGAGAGCACATTTCCTTTCATTTACGCTGTGCAAATCATCTGCGCCTTACACGGGAAAATAGCAATGATATGACTTCCGGGAGCAGTGAAAATTGGAGACCTGTAAAGCCATTTGGGGGCTTCTTGAGCCGCTGAGACGAGGTTTCTAAGGGATGTGAAGGAAGTATCAAGAAACAATGAGTGTAAGACTTTATGTCTTGGCTTAGTTCCCCTATCTCTCTCTTCTTCTGCTCTCTCTCTGCCCTGCCTGCCTGACTAATCAGGACCGCTAAGAGAAATGGTAATAGCTTGCATGCAGTGACAGTGCCCTGGCAGGTTTGTAAGCGCTCCACCAGGGAGGGAGGGAAAAAAAGCAGCCGGCGCTATGCATCCTAGAAATGAGACTCAATAAGCACAATAATGTGTTTAACTTGTAAACTAGTGCGGGTGACAGATTACGGGCGGTCCAGCAGTGTGGCAAGGAGCCGACGTCTCAGCCGTTCACCTTTTGCCTCTACATCTGTCCTGCTAATGGGCTCCACTTCCACTTCTCTGCCAGCGCGATAGAAACCCAGCTCCTAAAATCCTCAGGCGAAGCTCTCATTCCTCCCCTCATTCTATTTCCCAATTAGACGAGAGGGCATGATTAGTTTATTAGCAGTAGCAAAAGCTCCGGCGAATGTGTTTGCGGATTCTTAGCCGTTAATGAGCAAATTCAAACCCTATTGAACGGACGCGGGTGGGAGGGGGAGGTTATTCGCGTGCGCGCTCGGCTAATAATAGCGTCCCAAAGACAAAAGATGGAGGAAATAGCATTATAGGAGGGGGGGGCAGAACAATGGAAGCCTACCGGCGCTCTTAATGGCATGCTCTTTCATTTTTTAAATTGTTTCCCTTTTGGAATTATGTATGCTCGCCATCCTCTCCTTCAGGGTTTGGCAAAGCGTATATACACATACTCTTCTTCCACAGCCAGCCTTGCTAACACCAGGGAATAGAGGCAGGTCTTGAAGCACAGGAGACAGTAGTTCCACCTGTGGGAAATGAACTCCAGCGCAACCCCCTCTTTGTTTTCCCTCTGCCTTGGCAGGCTTAACCACCTCCTTTACAAGGCAGGTAAATTGTTCATTAGGGCTGAGGTAAAAGGGGGGTGGGAGGTGCTGCCGAGAAGGATTTTTTTTTCTCCCCCCCCTTCGCCTTCTTCGCTGAGAAGTGCGAAGAACAAACAAGTCAGAGCATTTGTTCAACGGTGTAATCTACACATCAATTATCCTGCCGAGCTAATTAGCACCTCGGCATACCCCAGGTACCTGAGCACTCACACATGCTCGACTCTTTCAAGCCACTGATCAAAAAAAGGAGAGGATTGACAGAAACACGGGGAGGCAGAACCCAAGGGTAGGTGGGGGGAAAAGCCTTAGATCAAAATTTCCTTTTTACTTACAGTATATGGAGACTACAGAGTGTGTGAATGTGTTGCAGCCATTCACGTCATGCCAATGGAGCTACTCAATTATGTAAGCCATATACATATGACTGAGTGTATGCCACCGTAGCTGATCGTAGGAAATATGAATTTTCATCTGGAAGTAACCTTTCTTTTTACTTTCCTCTGCAAAGAGTTGGGTTAATTATCATGTTCAGAGGTCTACTCAACAAACTACTTTCAGTGGAGCAGTGCTGGTGTGACAGATTAATCCAGAATACAGTATGTCCAAAGAAATGTGCACATTTCGCAAGAACTACGGTTTGAGACAAAATAATTTAAAAGGCTAGTAAACACAACTGCCTCTGCGCCAGGGACAGTCGTGACCAGAGGCATTACATTTCTGGGTTGTCCGTCTGTCCTTCCCATTCTTGTGGACGCAATATCTCAAGAATGCCTTGAAGCCGTTTCTTTAAATGTGGCACAAACGTCCACTTTCACTCAAGATTGAACTTGAGATTAGATTTTGGTGGCCATAGGTCAGTGGTCAAAGTCACTGTAACCTTGCATCCATCTCATTTCCCTGAATATAATATATATATATATAATATTTCTTTGAATTTGGCACAAACGTCCTTTTGCACTCACGTTGAACTGATTCAGTTGTCACCGTTACCCTGTGTCGGTCTTATTTTCGCAAACATGATATCACAAAAACACCTTGAAGGAATATCTTCAAATTTGGCACAAATGTCCTTTTGCTCTTAAAGTTAAATTGATTAGACTTTGACGACCATAGGTCACAGGTCAAGATCAGTGTTAACTTGCGTCCATCTCATTTTCTCAAACACAATTTCTCAAAAATAACTTGAAGGAATATCCTCAAATTTGGCACAAATATCCTTTTGTTCTTAACATTGAATTCATTAGATTCTGATGGCCATAGGTCAAATGTCAGAGTCAGTGTAACCTTGTATCCATCTCATTTTCCTGATTATAACATAAGAAAAATATTTCTTTCAATTTGGCACAAACGTCTTTTTGCACTCACGTTGAACTGATTCAATTGTCACTCTTACCCTGTGTCCTTCTTATTTTCTCAAACATGATATTACAAACACACCTTGAAGAATATCTTCAAATTTGGCACAAATGTCCTTTTACTCTTAACGTTGAATTCATTAGATTTTGATGGCCATAGGTCAAAGGTCAAGGTCAATGTTAACTTGTGTCAGTCTTATTTTCTTAAACATGATATCACATAAATACCAGCAGGGAGTTTCTTCAAATTTGGCACAAATATCCTTTTGCTCTTAACGTTAAATTGATTAGATTTTGATGGTCATAGGTCAAAGGTCAGAGTTACCGTGACCTTGCACATGTTTTATTTTCCTGAACATGATATCACATGAATACCAGCAGGGAGCTTCTTCAAATTTGGCACAAACATCCCCTTGCACTCAGGGTGGAACTGATTAGATTGTGATGGCCATAGGTCAAAGGTTAAGGTCACTGATACCTTGTGTCCGTCTCATTTTCTTGAACATGATATCTCAAAAATACCTTGAGAAATGTCTTCAAATTTGGCAACAACATCCATTTGCATTTAACATTAAATTGATTAGATTTTGAAGGTCAAAGGTCAAGGTCACTGATACCTTGCATCTATCTCGTTCTTTTGAACACAATATCACAAAACTACCTTGAGGGAATCTCTTCAAATTTGGCACAAACATCCACCTGGACTCAATCATTAACCGAGTAGAATTGTAATTAATTTCTTGGTTCTTTTTTACCAAAGTAGGTTTGGTTAAATATCATCAGAGAATTTTCTTTTTACACCTTGCATGCGCCTGCTGTAACTCTGTAACTCTTATTTTTACCTTTTATTTATTGTCATACTGGGAATTTAAGCTCGTTATCATAAAAGTGAAGTCATTGTTTGCTGATAGAAGCCTCAGTTTTGTGTCTGCAATGAGAAATACGCAGTTTGGAGGCGATTCAAGTGGCAGAATTTAATTTCGCAAAACTTATCATCAGATTAATGGATATATTGCAGGTTGCACCTGTACGTCATGCATGCCAATGTGGCTACTCAATTATGTAATCCATATACATACAACTGAGGTGGTGATGGTATTTATTCACTCTTTAATCCATTGTTGTGGTCGCTTGTAATTTTTGTGAACAGGGGATTAATAGCTAATGTTGCTCAGGGTAAGAACTCCAGTTTAATACCTGAAATCGTTCTCTAATTCCTTGATTTAATTTCTCCACCAACATCATCATCAGAGTCTTTTTACACCTATCATGTGGCTGCTCTTATTATTACCTTTATATGTTGTCGTTCTGGGAATTTAAGCCAATTATTTTATAATTGCGCTCATTGTCCGCCGATAGGAACCTCATGTTTGAGTCTACAGTGGAAAATATGTAGTCGGGAGTCGATTAAAGGAGCAGAAATGGATTTCAGTTTGCTGTTAAAGATAGAAAATAATCAAATAGATGGATATATTAAAGGCTGGTACCTGTAAATGTGGAGGTGGTTGCTGTTTTGAACTTTCCAGTTAGCTTTCTTATTAAGGTGTAGCGCGGTATGTGAAAGAGCCCTAGGTATCCACATCCTCCACCCGCTCCCTCCTCCTGCTTCCACCCTCAACTCCCACCATGTAATTAAAAGTGTAGTTTTCGCCCTCCTGCGGCTAGATAAGAAAGCCAGGTACAACATGAAAAAAAAAAAAAAAAAGCCGCAACTGGCGAGAGGGAAGAAGGGAGACAAAATGCCTCGGTCTGCTCCTGTTTACTCCCACCCACGTCATGTATAAGTCATGGGCTCTGGGGCCCTTCGACTGCAGCGCTGCCTGTTTGTGCCGTTTACCGAGATCGAGAGAGAGGTTAAGTTGTGTCATCTCGCTGCTGTCTTACACCTGGCGTACCTTGCCGTTGGCGCTGGCGCTGGCGCTGTCGAACACACACACGCAGATGTTGGAGGAAGGTGTGCAGAATCTCACATGCAGTCGGCCATCACGATGAGATGTGAATCGATTCGGAAAAGCTGTAATAAATGTTACGCATACGCTGAAAGAAAAAGCTCCCAGGACATGTTTTTGGACACTCAGGTCGTTGCCGTGACAATAAGCTATGCCCCCTATCTGTCCAACCCCCCCCCCCCCCCCCACACCCCCTGGCTGGCTGGTAGCTAATTGGGAAGTTGGTAACAGTGTCAGAGAGAGTCGCCTTTCTCCAGAGGGCTCTCCCTCTCTGCGAGGGCCCAGGCCACCTCTCCAGTGTGTGTGTGTGCGTGCGTGTGTGTGTGTGTGTCATTTACTGATTGGAGAGCCCAGTTTGCCGATTGCCTGCTGGGGATGAGGCACACACACACACACACAGATACACACACTCCCCATTTCCTGGTGGTTGTTTGATACCTGGTGGGGATGCTATTCAGGTGACAAAGGTCTGCTGTGTGTGTGCGTGTGTGTGTGTGTGTGTGTGTTAGTGGGGGTAACAGATGTGATTTTACACTCTCATTACCATGTGAATGAGGCCCTGGGCCCCCAGATTGGCTCGGGCCAGAGAGGAGGAAGAAGAGGACTCAACCCTCCTCCTCACCCTCCCGTGGCCCCTCACCTGGCCCCCCCATCCCCCCCTGGTTCATCCTGTCTGATCTCTTTAGTCCATCTGAGGTCCCGGCTTNCTCGTCATTGTCAGACATGTTGCGACTCCTAACGGCAGAGTGGTCATCCTCTTGTCACGCGGCAAACTCTCAGTGAGAAAGAGTTGTTTTAGCTCTCAGGTGCTGTTTTGCCGAGATAAACGCGGCCATGGCCCCGTCGCCGCGGACAGGAATGCACAACAACCTTGGCCAGATCAAACCGGTTGTTTTCGCTGCTATCAGGACAGGAGGAGAAAGGTGAAAGAGTCTGGGACGAGTGCCTGCAGCAGCTGCAAGGTGGTGCGGTACTTTTAGTAACCTCTAACCCCGCGAGGTGTTGATGTCTTGCTCAGCGCGCAAACGAGGATGTCCTCAAAGTCTCCCGGCCTGGATTCCCTTGATTTTTTCCCCCGCAATATTAAAAGATGAACTTCAAGCAGTGATTAATTCTTTTCTTCCAAAATAGATGCATTTGAGAGGGAGAAGCCTTCATTTGTTTCCCTTTCTACCGTCTGGATCTCATTCTCTCTGCTCCCGGTGAAGGGAATCGGCATCAAAAGCTTCTGTTAGCCGGTAATTACAGCTCAGGTTCTGCTTAACTGTTATTAACAAAAAAGTACAGTAATCTGGCCTGGCAGTGCAATATGTTACCGTCGCTTTCTAATTAATCTTACAGGGAGCGTAATAAATTTACAATATCAGATTGGCGCAATACTGTATATAGATTTATTAAAGCTTTTAATCAGTTCTGGCAAAATTAATTTTGCAATGATTGCTTACATTTGAATTTGCATATACTTAGTGCAAGTAATTTATTTTTATAGATTCTTTTTTATTAAAACGAGGCACGTGGGGGCCGTCAGGGATGAGGAATTGCTGGGTTTTGCTTCCCCGTGCTGCGAGCGGGGAAGAGTTCCCTCATAGGTGACGCGCCACCTGTAACGCCAAGTGCTCCTCGGCCACAGGAAAGGCTCCGCCGTGATTTGCTTCCGTCTTCCCTTTCGTCGCTCTCCTCCTGTTTTCCTCTCTTGTAAATACTCACAATGGCACAAGCGCCGCGGAGAAACGCACACCGCCGCACACTCCCACACACTCACACTTACACACTCGCACGCACACACACACACACACAGGAGCGGTGTAGCACTTCCAGGGCAGATCAGAGTGATTCATAAACAGATGAACCCAAAGCAGATGTGTTATCACGATGGCGCTGAGCACAAAGTACTGCAAGGCCACACCGGCTCTCATGGGGCCCTCACACACACACACACACACACACACAGACTTCCAGTATTAAACAGTCAGACCTGATAACAGGAGGCTGTGACTATCAATTTGACGCCCCCTCCTCGCTCCACCTCAGAATCTAACCTGATACGAGGCCGTGTCAGCAGATTGGGCCACCTGAGTGTGTGTGAACGCGCTGTGTGTTTGTTTGTGCGAGTGTGTGTTTTTTTTCACATGTGCGAAAGCGTGTGCTCCTATTTATAAAAATGTTCCGCATGCCGCTTCGTCATGTGTGCGTGTGTGCGTCTATTTTTATGAATGCATGTTGCCGCTGCTGCTGCGTCCTACACATAGGTGTGTGTGTGTGTGTGTGTTTTTGTGTTTGTAGGCCGGGGCGTGGACTCATGGCATTGAGCCACGGTGTCCCTTTGAGACTGGGCAGGAGGAGGAGGAGGAGGAGTGGAAACGCAAGAGAGAGAAAGAGAGAGAGACTCTGGGCCGTAGAGAAAGAGGAACGATTTAGATAACAGTCTCTGCTTTTGGCACGCACGCATACACACACACTCACACACACTCGCTGCTATCGGAAACACATTATTATTGAAGAGAGCTGACCACAGGAGAACCCTGGCAAGCACCCTGAGATAGGCTCTTATATTTTTTTTCTCCCTCCCCAGGGGAGAATTCATGAATTAAATCTTTCTATTAAAGGTAACCCTTCCCTCCTCCCACAAGGATACGAACCAGAGGAGAGAATTTCATCATTTTAGGGCGGCAACTAGTGATTGTTTTCATTATCACTAAATCTCTTGATTATTTTTTAGAGTAACTGATCAGTTATTTAGTCTGTAAAATGTCAGAAAATGGTGACGAATGTGGATTGTGAGCTCTCGGATGTCTTTAAAAACAGAAAAATGATGTAAAACAGACGAAAAGCTGAAAATTCTCACATTTGAAAAGCTGCTGAACGTCTGAATTGACCTTAAACAATCAATCAAATTTGGTGTTTATTCTTTTCTGTAGAACAACTGACTGATTGTTTGTGAAACTATGATATGAAATTGTAAAAATGCCGCCGGCCTAAACAATTACAAAACATGGAATTTGTCAGTGAACTTTTCAAAAATTAAAGATAAGCTGACAAATCACGCAATTAAAGTGACCTAAAACTTCAGCAGCTACTCAAATGTGTTTTATTTTCAGCATTTTTTGTAACATTTCCAGCATCCCATCTGAGAAATTGTCTGGTGTGACTTGGGTTTGAGTTCACTCCATAATTGCAGAAGTTTGCCCAGTTTGTAGGAAAAAAAGTAGTAAACATTGGTGTGAACGCTGAAGTGATTTAATCTTTAAAAGTTCCCCAGATTGGTCAAACAGATACTTGAGTTACCTGCAAATTATGATGTGTAATTGTATAAATCATGCCTGGTTGCAGATGTCTGTATTTAGGAAAAGAATTACAATTGCAATTTGATAGCGAGCTTTTCAAAATAAAATATGTGCTGAAACTTCACAAACTTCAGCTGCAACTAAAATGCGTTTTATTTTCAACATTTTTTTGCTGAAGTTACCATCATATTCAGCATTTTTGCTAACATTTACAGCATCTCATTTGAGAAATTGTCTGGCGTGACTTGAGTTTGAGTTCACTCCAAAATTGCAGAAGTTTGCCCAGTTTGAAGGAAAATCAGTCGGATACATTGGTGTGAACGCTGAAGTGATTTAATCTTTAAAAGTTCCCCAGATTGGTCAAACAGATACTTGAGTTACCTGCAAATTATGATATACAATTAAAACAATTATGCTAGGTTATGTATATTTAGGACAATAATACAATTGAAATTTGTGTGTGAACTTTTCAAAATTCAAGATGTGCTGAAATAATCACAGTTAAAGTGACCGAAAACTTCAGCAGCAGCTAAAATGTGTTATATTTTCAACATTTGTGGTAATATTTCCAGCATCTCATTTGAGAAATTGTCTGGCATGAGTTGAGGTTGAGTTCACTCCAAAATTGCAGAGGTTTGTCGAGTTTGAAGGAAAATCAGTCGGCTACATTGGTGTGAGCGTAGAAAAGTTCACCAGTTTGAGCAAACAGATACTTGAGTTACCTGAAAATTATGATATAGAATTTTGAAAATTATGCTAGGTTGCAGACATATCTATATTTAGGAAAATAATACAATTGGAATTTGTTCGTGAACTTTTCAAAATTAAAGATGTGCTGAAAAGTCGCAGTTAAAGTGACCAAAAACTTCAGCAGCAGCTAAAATGTGTTATATTTTCAACATTTTTGCTAAAATTGGTGTGAACGCTTAAGTTAATTTAATCTTTAAAAGTTCACCAGTTTCGACAAACTGATTCTTTAGATAACTGCAAAATTATAATGTGGAATTGTAAAAATTCGGGCTGCAGATGTTCGTAAATTTATGAGCAAACTTTTCAAAATAAATGCTGAGCTGAAATATCATAACTAAGGTGATCAAAAACTTCAGCAGCAACTAAAATGTGTTTTATTTCCAACATTGTTGCTCACAGTCGCAGCATCTCATCTGGAATTTTGTGTTTGACGTATTCCTCCTGGTGTTATAATATATGCATGTTTATGGCATTCACCGTTCAGCTGCAAACACACATGTAAACACGTGCCCGTCCCTTTATTATGGCGAGACAGATTCATCACATCTGCTTTATTAGCTGTGTTTTCTCCTCCATATTAACGTGCAGGTGCTCTTGTCGCCGCTGCTTCTCCTTCTTTACAATTTACATTCATACGTCGGCGCACACACAAAGCCCCGCAAATTTCAAATAGTTTAAAGTGCTCGCTGCATTCATTCAGCTGGGAGCATAAAAAGGGCCTTTATAGTGGAGGGGAAATTAGCGATGGTCTCTCTTATGTGTGTGAGAAGCACCGCTTTGCCTGCGACGACTCCAAAACTGGAAGCAGTTCACCCAGCAAACGTTTTCTCTTTTTTTTTTTCTTTCCTCCCCTCAGTGTGTGTGTGTGTGTGTGTGTGTGTGTGTGTATTTGGTTAGTTACAGTAATTACGGCCCAATAACTGACAGCCAAAACCAGGCAGGAGAAAGTAGAAGGGGGCTGTTTTTCCTCAGCCGCGCGCAGCCTTGCTGCCGAACATCTGCTGAGAGATTTGCATATTAATTAACCCATATTAACTCTAATTATTCTGGGAAATTATCAAATAAATTAAATTTTCTAATTTTAACCGTTTTTTTCCCCCCTCTTCCCGTTGCTTGACGTGTGTCAGGGCAACATCAGGAGGCGAGGGGATGCTCACCTGAGCTGGAATAAAAAATATATGCTCTCTAACCCCCCCCCCCCGACCCCTCCACACACACACACACACACACACACACACACACACATCCTCCCCCTTCCTCCCCTTCCCTACCAACATTTCCCTCCTCTGTTCTTCTTCTCTGAATTCTCCCTCCCACTCTCCTGGCCTGGGAGTCCTGAGGGCAGCCAGGGGAAGCTTTTGTGTGTCTTTTTTATTCTTCTTCTTTGGCTTGTGTGACGAGGAGGAGGGGGAGGAGGAGGAGGATGGGGATGGGTTGCGGGGTGGGGGGGGGGGTTTACTTCGAACATTTGTTGGAGGCAGGAACATGTGTGAACTGGGGGAGGAGGAGGAGGAGGAGGAGGGGGCACAGATGGTGAATCCATGCAGGACCCGGCAAAGGTGGGACCTCTGAGCTGTTGAGCAAACCTTGAAGCTTTCTCTGCCTCCCTCTCCCTCCCCAGCCTGTTGCTCCGGCCTCCTCGGCAAATAAATGGGACTTTAATTGAATTAGAGTCAGTGCTGCTGCGAGGGTCTCCTCGCGGACAAAACCCAGCGGCGATTTGACGGATGCGTGGCGACGTGCTGGAAGTTTCCCCATCAACATTGCAAAATCTATCTGATATTAGGGGTTTGTTTCTGAGCGTTATAAATCATGGAGGTGCGTTGGAGGTGATTTGTTAAGGTTTCAAATGGGAGTTTTAGTATCATATGATTGTTTTTTGGACTCCAGTTCTCTCGTTTGCCTCAGAAATGTTAAATAAGTAGCTGTTTACTTCGTCGACGCAGCTCCACAGGCTATAAATTTGCAGGTTTTGTACTTTTGACTTAAGAAAAATTCCTGGGAAACGCTGATTACTTACTTTATTGGGCTTTAAAACAGTCAGGTTTTGATTTACCTCCGACAACGTGCTTGTTGGTTTTGGTTTCTCGGCTTATTTATGTGAATTATGTGGCTCCTCGTCACGTTAATGCGTCCACAGAGACTTATTTAACCATTACACTCCCCATTATTTGCTCTTAATTTTTTAAGAAGTTGTTAAAAAAAAAAAGGTCTCGTCCTCGACGTCTCGTATCGGTCACACTCACTTCACTTTCCAGAGACACCCCTCCCCCCTGTCTTTGGACATGCACACTCACACACTGCCCAGACAGACACACACACACACACTCCCAGGTTGCGTTTACACTTCACTGAGTTTTCACCATTCATCGTCTCTCCCAAGTCGCCCCCTCGCGCCTCCCCTCCCCTCCTCGCCCTCACCCCTCCACTCTCTCTCTGTCTCTTTTCAGGGCTTTTGTTTGCCCTCTGCCACCGTCCTTTCACCGACTTGGCCCTGATTTGCCCCTTGTGCTCGATCGCACCATTATACCGAGACAAGATAGCGCAAAATATCCAAACATGTCGGCTATTCTTTTGTCCGGCGTGACTTGGGTTTGAGTTCAGGCCTGGATGGCACTGGTGTGGAAGGACGTGGACGTGGACGGCATTTAATCTTTAAAGGTTCTTCAGTTTGGTCAGACAGATACTCGGGGTGAACTGGAAGCCTTTAAAGTGAAGTAAGAAGCTTTAATTTTGGAAAAAAAAGGGAAATGTATCTCAAAGATTTGTGCCATATTTTCAAGGCAAATAAGAAATGCTTCCAAGAAGCAACGACAAAATAAAAGACTCCTCGAAAGCATGTAAAAGAAATTAGTTGTTGAGGTAAAGCAGCACCGAGAAACTAAGTGTCTTCCTGTAGGTGTGAGGTTTCCATCAGACAGGAGTAAGACTTACCCGGGGAAGTGTTTAAACTGTTGCAGACAGGAACAATGGCAGACAAAAGGTCATCGCGAGAATCCACTACCGCTGGCCGTAGCCACAAGGCAGCGACCTCGCTTCCACCTTCCCACACACACACACTGACTCGCAGAGCACTCCTTGCTTCCCCATCTCCCTCGCAGCCATCCAGGTGATCCGCTTGGCTCACATTCATGAGACAGGGAGCGAGCGTGAGCAGTTATCGTCCAATAGGGAGAATGTCCTGGCTCATTATCGGCGTAGGAGGCCGAGCGTGTCACCTGGAGCTAAGCCCCGACACTCGACGAAAAAAGTCAGCCGGGGTTAGCGTGAGAGCGCGAACGTGGGTGTTAGTCATTCTCCCTGCAGCGATCACCTCCACCGCTGGCCTGCTGAACAGGAAGAGCTCTCTTTCTCTGCCTGGCTCCGAGACTCGGCGCAGGAAAGGGCTGTTAGTGCAGCCTCCTCTGGGCACTGGACGGCTACTCTGGGATCGTTAAATAAATGTGATTATACCTGTTAGCGTTGTCAAATGGTTTTCCTGGGCAGAGTGCAGGTGCAGCACCTCTGAACTCTGAGATTCTGAAGTTGCAAATTGGAGGAAGGTTACCCAAGTTGCCCACCTGAACCTTGCTCTGAAACTTTTGAAAGCCGGCTTTGCAACTTGCAGCTAATCTGATTTTATTTCACGCCACACACTCGGCTTGAAAGGAAATTCCACGCATACATGCAAAGATTCCTGACAAACAGATGCACAGGGTCAGCATCAAAGCCACAAGTTGGTGGCCGCACACTCCTCCGAGTGACTTTGCCCGTCTTTGAATGCGGCATGTGGTCAGGCAACTGTTGTCCAACGCTTGCACA
Organism: Epinephelus moara; assembly: GCF_006386435.1. NCBI lineage: Eukaryota > Metazoa > Chordata > Actinopteri > Perciformes > Serranidae > Epinephelus > Epinephelus moara. Next base: position 17,726,247 of record NC_065520.1, read on the forward strand.
GAGTAAGTTATCTGTGGGGTTTTTTTCTCGTCGAGTCGATTATGACTCCGACATTAAAGGCGTTTTTGATCACTGGAGCCATTTGTTCGCTGTCAAACCTGACGCTTTGTAAATACAATCATTTTAGATTTGGAGTTTGTTTCCCGGCACTAAATTAATTCCACTGGCTTCTCAGTATCTGCAGAATACAACTGTCACCGCTGAAGTATTGCTTGTGCCTTTGTTTTTTTTCCCCTTCTTCTTTATTTATCTTCATCAAAGAAATGATGAGATTTTAATAAGACTTTCTCCCCTTGCTCTCGGGGTCTCTCTCAGGCTGTCACCGCTGATGCTCCTCGCCATCCTAATCAATATACAATATTCCTCTCCTCTCTGTACTGTTTTTCGTGAGTGACAGAATAATGCCAGGCCTGTGAAAGGGTTATGTCAGATAGTCTCAAACCCGATATTAAACAAGAATTGCGCTCTTACATGTGTCATTTTAATTATCTGCAAAACCCAAGTCAAAGAGGCTCCTTTTATTTACCTTAGAAGTAAAAAAGCGAGGGGGGGGGAGCAAACAGGTAGCAAGAGTTTGTGAGGCGTGATTGCTTTTGTTGAGGATGACACTTAAGGTAAGAAAAGGAGAGGAGAGGCATTTGAGGAGTAAACATTATCTTTTCTTTGTCTTTCTCCTCTGCTCAGCGACACAAAAGGCTGATTAAGAGCGAGGTTCGGGAGTTGGGGAGACGGGGGGGGCGAAATAACTGCCTGCGAAATATTAGTAGGTTAGAATTACTTTGTTGCGTGACACAATACCAATAGATGCTTCGTGCTCGGAGAGGGAGAGGCTCTTGTCAGCGGTGGCACCTAAACAATGGCGGCTTTCTTGACGTTAATACTACGCGTTTGACTTGACGAGCACCCCACTGTCATTTTGCCTTCTTGGAGGTATACGTTGAATGCGGAGGAGACAGCTGACGTTCGGATGAAGATTGCGTCGACTGTCAGAGACAGTTCAACGCCCCCGCGCTCGAATTTGTTCATAAACTTGAGAGGACGTCACGAGAGATAAGAAAAAACAGCAGGCGACAGAAAGTAGTGACAAAAATACAGCTGCACTTTGAAGATCCAAATTCTCAATCATGCCCCCTGGAAAAGTTCGTCGAGGGTCCACAATGCCGCATTCCCAATGTGGGGGTATTGAAGTCAGAACGGTGTGCGTTGCCGCGGTGGATGTGTTGCTAAACAAAAAGAAGCTCCCTCCCTCCTTTTATTGGCGAAGAATAGGCCCTTTAAAACCTGTCCAGCCTTAGATAATTTCATTCAGCCAGCCCCTGCTCCGCCGTCATTGAATCTGCATCCAGAGATCAGGTTCACAGCGACGGGTTGATAGCTTCCCAAGCCTCTTGGCCTTTTGTTCTACCAGCCCCGGCGCGGCTGCCCCCTCCTCTGGAAAGTTGGGGGACACAGAGCTGATGGGACGTTGCTGAGAAAAGTTGGAAACCTCAGGAGACGTAGGGAGGTGGATTCGGAAATGCTTCGGTCATTGCAAAATAAAGGTATAACTTCTCCAATGAAGGCACAATATCAATTGTTCCGAAGTAGACGTGGACCACCCAGGAATTCCTAACGTCTCTCTCCACTCCTGGGTCTCCAGCCTGCGTTGCCTTTTTTGTCATCTCCAAGGAGCATTACTGAGTCTGAACTTGCCTAAACCCTTGTGATCACACCTCTTGAAAAGGTTTTGTTTCTTCCGTCGATTGGTATTCGAGGCAGGTCACCGCACTCCCACCCTCCTCCTCCCCCTGCTCTCTTCCCTTCCCTTCCCTTGCCTGCCTGCCTGCCTCCCCCCCTCAGCCTCCCCTCCCACGTTTGAAAGCCCTGTTTTCATTTTAATTTGCACCTGTTGTGCAGTTGTTCGCTGAAGGCAAGTGCAGACCAGTCAATCGTACGGAGACGTGTTAGGAGGAGATGTGGGGAGGCTTATCTTTTGATATGTATAACGTCTTCAGAAATGTCATGCATGAACTTCATCTGGTTGCTGATTCCGGGGGAGTTCAAGAGGCAGGGACACTCTCGGGCCTCAAAATACGGCACATTAAAAACGCCGTGATTAAGCTTGTCGATTACTCGCAGGGTCACAAATACGGTATTTATTCCGAAATATTAAAACATGGCATCTCAAAGCTATCAGATATAAATCTGTTGATTTTCTCCAAAGACTTATGAGCTCGCTGCAGCTTTTTTTTATTACCCAGAAACATAAATTCAGCTAAAGCACATTAAAAGGGCCTCCACCTCTTCACTATGGTGGCTCAAAGTCTGGGTCCTCCCATGATTGGCTCTCGCCGCAGAACATTCTTGTACAAGCTGCCAATGAGGTGTGTCCCCATGTGATGCCATGCTTCTGGCTCGCCTCGCGCTCCATCTGCACTCCCCCAATAAGTCTTCTGACGTCCTCCGCTGCCACGATTTACGCCGCGGCGAGCATGCGCCGAGAACCTGCCGACGCTGGTGACTAATTTGCACGCGAGCCACCTTTGATTGAGTTCACAGCCCTTATTTACAGGCCGGCTATTTTAAGAAAAGCAGGCATATGTCTGGGACCTGAGAGTTGTGGAAGCAGGCGGGCCCTGCTGATGCTGCTCTGGAGTGTGTGTGTGTGTGAGGGTGTGTGTGTGTATGTCAGCCTACCTTGAGCGTGCGCCCTGAGGCCTTGTCGCATCCGTATATTTTCATGTTAGGAAACATTTATATTTATGTTCACGGTTCAGTGGCAATGCAAATGTGAAGACATCCGAGGGCCATGTGATGAATAATCTAAATTACTATAGGTTAAGCCTTTTGTATGCACAGCAGCGACATTTGTGATATTGTATGTGCTATGTGGAGCATTTCAAACGTGACGGCAATGCTCCGGCGCAGAGCCGTCCTGAAAGGTGCAGCTCGTTGGCATCCGAGGCATGCGAGCAGGACTGAAAATTAGTGGCTATTTTGGCTCGCATCTCCTCGACAGCTGTCTGCCCACCGCTGCGGTGCAGTCACAGATTCCAGTCGCGGATGCTGTAATTGGGGTGTAACCCACAAAAAAAAAAAAGAAATGAAGAAGAAGCGCCTACGCCTTGGACCGAGCAGTGATGTGGGGTGACCTTTTTAATTTGGGAATAAACCTCAATTTCCAAAGCAAGTCAAAATCCCAGATTCCTCTGTCATTTGTGTTTAGAGTTTAATCACCCAGAGTAGTAAACGCCCACATTCCTCAATCAATCACATCACGAGCTTCCAGTAATGACCAGCACGTTCTGCGACTAACACTCTCCTGTACTGACCTTCCTTTGTGTCTCCCTGTGTCGCAGCTCTGAACTACGAGAATGTGGTGGAGACGGGCTCAGAGACGGAGGAGGAGGACAAGCTGCCGGTGTCCGAGGAAGACCCGCTGATCAACGGCACGGGCAGCCCCGCCAGCCTCACCAACCCGGAGGCCTCGCCACGCGCCGAGAGCCACGGCCTGCTGACCAAGGAGGAGGAGGACGACGAGATGCGGGACAGCGGCGTGGAGCACATCTGGCCCGACAACGACATGCTGAGTGCCTCGGTCGACGGTACTGGTGAGTGTCTCGAATGGAGTTGATTTCTTCCAGTGACACTCTTATCCAGTTAGATTACTCCACCGCGTGACAACATATGGAGAGATTTGCTATCTGGGAAACGTGGCCTGCTATCTTGGAAAGCAGAAAGCGCAAATTTAAGAGGTGAAGGATGAGATGATAGAAAATAATACTCTGAGTGATAACGCGTCCAATGTTCCTCGCAGATCCGTGCCAAAAAACCCGTCTCGCTATTGTTCCGTCTCCCCCACCAGATGTGCGGGGTTCAGGTGAGCTGTCAATCACAAAAGCTACCACTAAGCTGACTTTCCGATACTTTATAGCGAATGTGTGCACATCCTGCCACTCGCGGTGTCGTCTTATGCCGTAAACCCCACCCATCTGGTGCCCGAGTAGACTTAAACAAACCCCGCGGAGCGCTCGGCAAACACTGCTTGAGCCAGGTCTGACGGTGAAGCCCCAGCGATGCTCCCTCAGCAGACAGACATGATAAACAGTTTCTCTGTGAGTGACAGAGACCATTTGGTTCACGCTTAGAGAAAAGTCCCGCTCTGAGCCAAACAACAAAAAATATTTACAGTAATGTATAACCTCGCGGGGAGGAAAAAAAGCCTGTGAGCTGCAGAAAATGAAAAGCACCAGGAGTTGAGAATGTGGTCGATGTGATTCAATGTTTCAGATTCGGCAGGGGATGCGAGACATGATGCGAGGCTACTTTTACTCCAACTGTATCAGTGTTTACGCTATTTCAATGATCTTGAGCAGCGGCTCCCTGACAAGCTGCTTAAAGGGTGACTTCAGTTTTTTCAATGTGGACCCTATTTTTTCCAGGGTTTTGTGTCTAAGTGACCTATGTGAGTGACAATTTCTAAATGTGGTCCAGTGTTGACTGAGAGGGCTGCAGCCAATTGTCGCAAAACAGGCTGCATTGTAACCAGTTGGGGCAATTGTGCACTGTCAATTTACATCTACTAAAAGTGTCAACAACATTACAGAAGGGTTCCCTACATAGCTGGAGCTATTTGTGAAAGAGTAAGATCCATTTTTTAAACCAGAAACATCCCCAGAATCGCTGTTGCCAAACCCACCAGACTCCATTTAAAAAAATGATAATTTAATCCCCAGAAAACACACTTAATTCAGTGTGGACAGAAACAAAATAAAACTCACAAAAGCCATCTTGGTTTAATTTCCCACTGTTCCAACATTCACCAGCTCTAATTTGGTTGGAATAAACTCTCAAATCAGCCACGCAGATGTGAAAACATGCTGCCTCTATGCACGCTTAAATTGCTGTTTTTTTAAATGGAGTCTGGTGGGTGTGGTGAAAGTGATTTTGCTGGGTTTTCTGGTGAAACAAAAAGGTTGAATTCTTTCATAACATTGTCAGACACTTATAATAACAATCTGAGCCTGTCAGTTGCAAAAAAAAACCACCTTCACAGTGCACGATTGCCCCTAAGTGATTACATTGTCACCTGCTCGCCACTACCAGCTGCAGCCCTGTAGCTCAATACTGGACCAATTTTCAGCCAAATTGTCATTCCCATTATTCACTCAGACACAAAAAAAGGCAAATGGAGTTCAGGTTGAAAAATACCACAGCTCCCCTTTAATCCCCGGCAGGTGATACCTCCCCAAACTTGACTGACTGATCGTCTTTTGTCGAGCAACTCAGATTGCAGGGGCCCCGGTCACGGATGCTTGAAAGATAAATACTTTTAATTAGGGGGCAGGGTATAATCATTAAAGGAAGCCAGACTGCTGCAAAAAGTCATTAACAATCTTAAATGAAATTTTTATTTTTATGATAGCCATTTACATGTATAATAAGAGTCAATGATTCTTGGAAGCATGTGACAGGAACAGAGTATGGCGAGAAGTCATGTAAGACAGCCAATTTAAATGAGCTGGGCTTCGCTATTCATTTCTGCTAATGAACTAGCTGTGCACGGTGCCGAAAAACGGAGGAACATTCAGCAGTCTTAAATTTTAATATGGGGGAAAATTGCACATTTATTAGGGATGAAAAAAAAACTTAGTGGGTATCAACATTTGCGTCTCCTAAATAACTGTGCACACTGGCTGCTGGAGGAGGAGGAGGGCGAAAGAAAAGACACTTTGGTAAATAAATCAAGATAAAGGATAAACAAGCTGTCGTTGCATACGGTAATTGTTTATTTGATAAAGACCCGCGGTGCCATAATGTCTGTAATTCAACTATGTTGCAATTCCCAGATAATATGCTTCTTGTGTGATAAAGTGTCTGACATATTTCGGAGAGCAAGTCAAGTTCATTAGAGCGTTTGGGAGTCTCTTTCCCAATCTTGCGGGTGCTGTGTTTCCCAGCCTGCTTCTTTTTTTTTTTCCTCGGTGCCTAAGTGTCTACAGTGATACCTCAGCACATAACTTAGGTCTGAGATAAGTTAGCACCCCCCCTCCTTCTTCCTCCTCGGACTGATTTGGTCGTCACTCCCCTATCAAGAGTTTTTACACAGGTCTTGGAAGTGCGAGTGAACGCGCACATTCTCTAGGAGTTTGGGAATTGCAGTAAAAAAGCCACAAAAGTTTGGACAAATGTCGCCCGAAAACACAAACAGGCACTCCGAGGAGTCGTTTAATGCGCTGGGATGCTTTAAAAGTGTCTTCAGAAGTGGAGTAACGCGGCCCAGATGACTTTCTGAGACATTGCATGTAAGAGAGAAAGCGAAGAGGAAAAAAAAAAGAAAAGTTTATCGCCGAGGCTCTTCTGATTCCAGGGCACAATCAGAGTCTTGTGTCTGGCGTTGTCCTTGACATTCCTTCATCCCACAGCGAGGCTGGACGCGATGTGCTGGAAAGCATGACATCATTATCACTGACAGACATTTTCAAATAAATCACCTGCGTTCTCCCTTTGCCCTTTTTAAACTCCTCTCCGCGGCGTCAGGATTCAGTGCAGTGCAGAAACACTTTCGCTCGATATAAGTTCCAATTTATGACGTTTTTTTTTTTTGCCAAGTGTGTCCTTCTGTTTTTGATACAACAGCGGTTCTTGTTTTCTTTGCACATTCAAGTTCTGGAGTTATTAATTTGTCATTTAAACACCTAGTGCATCCAGGAGTTTCCCACGTTCTCCAATAAGTGTTTCAGATGCTTTCCCGTCCTGCCAAGAATAAAAAACACACTGTATTCTTTGGCTGCACATTTGAAGGGATGGACACCGAATATGTGCTATTGACAACTTTAAAAATATCAGACATGGCATTGAAAATTAACCAGATCTTGTGTCTGAGACGGGATAAACGAGGCCGAGCGCACAAAGGCGGAACTTTAAAGGCCGTAAAAATAGGAATGTTTTCAAAATAAACAGCATCAGAGCTGCTATGAAAATAGGTGGAATTACGGTCTGGCCGAGGTATTCCGGACTCCTCCTGAGTCCAGAGGCGACTCGCAGACCTCAACATCGCTCTTCAAGGAGGTGTGTACCTTACTGCCTCGCGTCCTCTGTGATTTAACACTGACAAAACACGCTTTTCCAGCATTTCGCGGACAGTTTCATCCAGAGTGCTTTTCCACGAGCAGAAATAGGCGCATACTTGTGGCGTGGACGACTCCAAAAGAAATCAAATCCCTCTTCTTTTCCCCTTTTTGCTTGTGACGTTTTTTATATGTTGTGAAAAGCAGCAGCATTCCTGCTATAGACGGCACCCAAGTCACTACAATGACACTTTGTCCCATTTGAATGCAGCCCAGGACTGGCGTGCATGTGTGCCAGAGGCCGTAGCAGTGAGGTGTACATGGTATTAGCCTACCTCCTACTGGAAGCAGCCGTGCCTCCCTTCAGACCACAGATAACAAAAGTTTTCCAAGGTAAATAGGGGAGAGTGGAGGGCCAGTAAATCCCACCGGTCATCCCCTTGCGTCAGACCAAAAGTATGCAGCCAAATTTGATTACCCAAAGCAAACACGGTGCCTACGAGGACGCAGCAATGTGAGGGAGGTTTGCATCCATGCTGATATCTGATACTTGTGGGTATATTTTAATCTGTGGTGCAGAGTTTTTTTTTATCTGTTTTGTTTTGTCATAGCTTAATTTATGTTGTTTAAAACCCATTCATTTTCTCATACTGCAACTGTGGTTTGGATGCCGCTTGGCAGACGTGCAATCAAATGCACAGGAAAAAAAATAGCAGAAGAAGAAGAAGGGGGAGAGAAAATCCTAGCGAGGGGAAAGTTAAACTGGAACATACCCCTGCAGAAGAGTCTGTCATTATTCTGTTTGACATCGACAGGGGTATTTATCATTTCACCGCAGAGGCCAGATCTTTAATTTCGAGAAAACCCAGAATCGCGAGCCTTCGAAAGCATTCCACAACTATTAAAGCCATTGTTTTCGACTAAAAATAAAAAGGTGTTTTGCTTCTGGCTTTTGTGTAGCAGGATAACATTATTATAAACAATACACCCACCACCTTTCCTGTAATATCGCAGCCAGGTTTCTGTAATGTAGGCGCTCATCCTGGTTTAATCGCTCAGGGAGAGTCAGATGCATCAGATCCTGCTGTGGTCTGGGGTAAAAAAAAAAAAAAAAAAAAAGTAAACCTTCACAATGCAACACTTGTGACGTCCTTGCAGGAGTAGCAGAGCAAGACCAGATGCGTGTAAGGCACACAATGCAGGTTTTTTGTTTTAACACAAAGCCCCCATGTTCTGGGAAGCACCTTGATTTAATTTCTTCCGACGAGGCAGGAAGGAGGGACCAGGGACTTCTTAAGCTGATTGTCCAGTCGGTGTCCTCCCGTCGACCGCCGAGAGAGAGGGATGAATTTGTCAGAGGAGGGTTTGTTTACGAGCCTGTCAATGCACCGTTTATTTACAGCCGCCTCACCTGTGCCAGGACAATATCTGCCCGTCTGCACAGACTGGGTGCCATTATCCTGATTGGCAGTAAGAACCTGTGCTGTTTAAACGGATGCTCCTGGAGGGTTCGTTCGTCAAACATCGTTCGCCAGGGAGGCTGGAATAACCTGATTGGGTGGAACCAAAATGGTTTTAAGAGATCAAAAACGTAAAACATACCCAGTATTGATCGGCTGATTTTAACCCCCTGAGACTTTTAGCTTTTGTTTTGTAGGCGTCTGTAGTTTCTCCAAGCTATTCGGGGATCAGCCTTTGAACAGTGAGACAAAAAAATGACGTCCTTAGATGGGGACTTATTTTTTATAGTCACTAGTGTGCAATAAAGTATAAAACAATTTATGTCATTGCCTGAAATTGCAAACAATGCAACATTTGTTCAGTGTTTTGTAACTCTATGCGTTAGAGGTCACTCTGCACTCCAAGCTAGGAATGCCGTTTTTGTCTGTAGGGACAATTCGTCAATCGTAATCGGCCTGTGTGAGTGTCCCAATGTCCTCAAACGAGGACTTCGCTTGTTGCTGTTGCTAAAATTGGTCACATTTGTATTGAATATCAAACTACAAACTTAATTAAGCATGAATAAGCAAGTTCCAACCATAAAAGGTGATCAGGTTTCAGACCTTGCCCACTTTTGTGTCGGGATCGGCGGCAAACTGATTCGGCAGAGATGGCAGCCATGTTGTTTTCACCTGGGTTGATGTGTTGTGCTTTTGCTACCAATTGATGGCACGTAAAAAAGTCCAAGAACGAGCACAACCAGCCTGTTTTCATTCAGAAGTCGTCGAATACTGCGGCTTTGTCAGAGATTTCGGCATCAGACACCTGCCGCCGAAAGCAACCATTCGCGAAGGTATGATATGCGGGTGGAAACACTGCTGGAAAGTCAGTTTTAAGAGGGCGGGAGGGAAGGTGGATGGTTCAAACAAACCCCAGACTTTCACTCAGGAGCCTGGTGTCCACTTCCTGTACGAAAGTAGAGCCAAACCATGATGTTTTTCTCTAAACCGAACCACGTGCCTTTGTTGACGTCTCAGCTTTGGTTGCAACGTCTTGGAACAACAACACCAGACACAAGAGAATACCCAGGCTGTAATATGTAGGCAAAGTGGTGACATGTGACGAACGTGTTGGGACAACAGGTCTAAGTTAAGCAGAATTAAGTATAAGGTGCAGTTGTCCTCATACGAGGATGCAGGGTCACAGGAGGTTAAAGGCGGCGAGCTTTGTGGTTCCCAACCTGGGGCTGGCACCAAATGCCGCCCGTTTCATTGGGCCTCCGACTAACATACTTCACCAGAGAACATTAATTCTTTGTCTCCACCCACCTGAGGTTTACCCCAACCAATGAGGTTATTTCTGCCTCCAGAGCGGCTTTACCCCTGAGAAATGTTTGTGCAACTAAAACTCTTAATTTGTGGTTAAGGCTTGTATTCTTTTTAGTTGGTAGCGAGGCACTAACTCTCTGCTTGGGGTTGTGGCAAATCAAAAAAATGTGTGCGCTCACAATGCTCCCGAGCAGCTCTGGAGAAAAAGCATCCAGCAAATGACATATGATAAAAAAAAACAACAAGCGTGATCCTGCATGCAGAGGATTGCAGCAGCGTCACAGCCAGGGAGTAATAAGCTCAGCCTGCGTGTTGGCTGGAGCTCTATGATTGCTCAGGTGGATGTGCGCCGTGTTGTATTTAATCGCTCTGTTTGGCGATTGAAGCTTCCTTCGCCTCCCCCACCGCTTGTTGTCATGTTAAAGGTAAATAAGTCACTGTCTGGCCCAGATGATAGCATTCATTAAGCATGCCGAACAAAGCCGCGGCGCGCTGCGATGCACAGCGGTGCCTTTATTGCTTTCTCCATACCTTCCTCTTAAAGGCCTCATTGTCAGCGTTTGTTGGTTTGCACGGTGCACAGAGGTACTCACCCCTCCCTCTCTCCCTCTCACCCTCTCTCTCCCCCGTACCCCCTTTCCTCTGCTTTCTGTTTCTGTGCAGATGAAATAAAAGATGATTTTGACACCCTGGGGCCTGACGCCACTTTGCAGGCAGTTGGAAACGGTACAGGTGAGTCAATTGAAGATGTGTTTCTTGGAGTTGTTGTGCGCCGTCTGTCCCCGTGCCACGCTTTAACACACTCTGTCCCAATCTCTCTGGCTTGTGACCTCTCAAAACGAAGCAATGTCTGCTTGCAACATCTCGTCACGGGTTGCTCAAGCCTACAGTTTTAAGAGAGGAAAGTTAAACATGTGTTGTGTGTATTTATAAGTTCTGTTGAGTCATGCTGGACGTTTCTGACACAGAATGCCAGAAACCTTAAAAACATGGTGTTTCCCTACCTTCAAAGCAGCCTGGCAGTCCAACAGCGTAATAAATATTTAAATATGTTGCATCCAAATTCATGCTTATTAAAGAATCAATCATTTTCTGAGGCACAAGTCCAAACACAAACAACCTTTGCTGTTCTAAGCGAGCCTCAGCGTCCCGTTCCCCACTCCTGGTGGAACCGAACCCTACCCGCCATTTTTCATTAAGCCACCAAAGCTGATTTGCAGCCACACACCCCTCCCTTCCATGATATCATCCTGGCCACCCTGACAATTGGCCCTGGACGCTGTTATGGTAAACCAGACTCACCCCACAGAACGCCACGCAGCCCTGCCTCAAAACCCTCCCTTCAGCTTTAATTACTATTACTTTCTGCTCCTCGTGGTGTTTTCTTCTTCTTCTCCTTACACTTCTCTCCCTCCCTCGCTGTTCTGAAGATTCAAGCACGGCAAATGTTTTCCATTTTGACTGCTTAAAGGAGTTTTTTGGAAACAATACTGTGGCACCGCTGTGGAAGCTCCCCGCCACTAGATCACATGTGATTTCGTTTAGAGACATGAGCAGTTTGATCACGTCCCGGTGCCAAAGCACACTTTGATCCAGGTGATTTCCTCCTGCACTGGAGCAAAAGTTGGTTGTTTCTCCTTAAAGAAACATCTTACATTTGGAGTTTTCATCCAGAAAGACAGAAAGCCAACAAGAAGAATAAGTGTTCATTTAATTCGGCTAAATGATGGAGACGCCTGGTAGGGTGCAGAGACTGAAACATACATAGGTGTAATTTTCGGGGGGGATGCAGGGGGCAAGTTCCCTTCAGTATTTACATGAAAATAGCAGAGGACTTTTATTTTGACAAAGTTTATGACATTTCTACCATAAAATGATGCAGAAAGGGCAAAAATCGGGGCATAAAAATCACCATAATGTAGGAAATTAAGTGTTTGATGCTCAAAAATCTTCTTGCAGAGGACTCCTAATCCCTTCCTTTTAATATGGGTTCCCCTAATTGAAACATTAAAGTAGAGGAGGACTTTTATTTTGACAAAATTTATGACATTTCTACCACAAAATTACGGTGAAAGGGCAGAAATTGGTGCATAGAAATTTACCGGAATGTAGGAAATTAAGTGTTTGAAACTCAAGAATTTTCTTGTGGAGGACCCCCAACCTCTCCCCTCTTTTAATATGTGTCCCACCTCCCCAATAAACACATGAAAGTAGCATAAGACTTTTATTTTGACAAAATTTACGACATTTCAACCATAAAATTACGGTGAAAAGGCAGAAACTGGTGCATAGAAATTTACCGGAATGTAGGAAATTAAATGTTTGATGCTCAGAATTTTCTTGTGGACAACCCCCAAACCTCCTTTTAATATATGTCTATTGAAAAGAGACATAAAGTAGTAGAGAACTTTTATTTTGACAAAATTTACGACATTTCTACCATAAAATTATGGTAAAAAAAAGGCAGAAACTGGTGCATGAAAATTTACCGTAATGTAGGAAATTAAGTGTTTGAAGCTCAAGAATTTTCTTGTGGAGGACCCCCAACCTCTCCCCTCTTTTAATATGTGTCCCACCTCCCCAATAAACACATGGAAGTAGCAGAGGACTTTTACTTTGATAAAGTTTACGAGATTTTGACCATAAAATGATGGTAAAGTGGCAGAAATTGCTGCACAGAAATTTACCGTAATGTAGGAAACTAAGTGTTTGATACTCAAAATTTTCTTGTGGAGGACACCCACCCCCCTTTAAATATGCGTCCCCTCAATAAAAACATTAAAGTAGCACAGGAGTTTTATTTTGACAAAACTGATAACGTTTATACCAAACAAATTACGCAAAAAAAGGCACAAGCCAGCGTATAAAAATCAGAATGCAGGAAGTTGTTTATCACTCAAAAATTGTCTTGCAGAGGACCCCTAACCCACATTTTAATATGGTTTTAGGTTTTATTTTGACAAAATGTGTTTTATTTCTACCATAAAATTATGTAGAAAAGGCACAAATTGGTTCATAAAAATCAATGAAATGCAGGAAATTAAGTGTTTGATGCATAAAAAATTTTCTTGCAGCGGACACCCACCCTCCTTTAAATATGTGCCCCTCCAATAAAAACAGTAAAGTAGCATTAGACTTTTATTTTGACAAAATTTATGACATTTCTACCACAAAATGATGCAGAAAAGGCACAGATTAGTGCATAAAAATCAACAGAATGCAGGAAATGAAGTGTCTGATACTCAAAAATTTTCTTGCAGAAGACATCCCCCCCCCCCCAATAAAAAATGAAAGTCGCAAGTAACTTTTATTTTGACAAATTATGCAACATTCCTACCGTAAACTGATGCAGAAAGACACAAATTGGTTAATAAAAATCACCAGGATGCAGAAATGTAAGTGCTTAATACGCAAAAATGTTCTTGCGTAAACTCCCAAAACCCTCATTTTTTGTGTGTGTACTCCAACAATAAAAATATGAAAGCAGCCCAGGGCTTTTATTTTGACAAATTATGCAACATTTCTATCATAAAGTGTTGCAGAAAAGGCACAAATCAGAGCAGGAAAGTAAGTGTTTGAGGCTCAGAGCACTCCCAAACCCCTTCATTCAGTATGTAGCCCCTCCATGTTGAAACGAATCGTACACCTTTGGAAACTTAAAGTAAACATCTCATCACCCTGAAGGTTTTTAGGTTCAGGATCCAGAAACTGATTGCACCAAGCTTCATCAGTCCATCTTTAAAACACCATTATCACAACATTCAGTCTCTCACAATTATCTTAGCGCTCCTCAGACGCCACGAAGAATCACCTAATGAGAACGCCGTATATTGTGCGATCACAGTTATCAAAAGTGATCCATTGGCACTGATGACATTTCGGTGCCATTTTTGACAACCAAATATCCACTACCTTGACCTTTCGCAAATTGGACCGCAAAGTCATCACGGGCGAACAAATCGCTCTTTAAACCTCACCTTGGCTCGCGGTCTAAAAGCCTAATTAACAGGGGATGAAGTCTGATGAGACGTCACTCGCGTTTTGGTTCGACATCGCCAAACAGCCTGCAGAATTTCTTCAGGTTGTAAACAGTGTGTGTGTGAATGTGTGTGTGTGTGTTTTGAAAGTCGGCCATCCCCTTGACTAATGAAGGCTGCTGATTTCTTTTAGCTCCGGTTTGTTTTTGGAGGCAGCTATCTCCACACTGCAGCTTAAGAGTTTCCCTGAAGAGAAGGGACTGGGAAATAATTTGAGAAAACGCATTGTGTGGCCTCAGCACTTTGGCTGGCTTAAGATACATTCTGCTCAGCTATGGCAAAGCATGTCTCTTTTTTTTTTTTTTTTTTTTTTTCTGCGCTGGTTTGTGGTTTGGCCCCGGTAATCTGTTCAACACAGAATCAACAAAAGCCACAGTCTCTTGATTGACCTTATATGTGAAAGTCGATACAAAGAAACGTGGCTCTGGTGCTGATTAAGCCAGGCTTGTGTATGTATGCATAATACGTGTGTGAGTGTGTTTCCCGTTTTTATTTTACAGTCCCAAACTCAGAATCTGATTTTATGTCACGAGTAAATTGGGTCAGTGAAGTTTTTTTACACGTTGCTCCTCCGCAGCTCATGGTAGCGCGTTTATCTCCGACTTTTGGCCGGATTAAGTTACAATTCTTATTTTAGCCGGCATGGCGTGACAAGCAAACCCAGTAATTTAGATGTATTCTCCCCAAAGCACGGCTGTAATGTTTTAGGGTGGCTGTCCTCATCGCATTTCCACCAAGATGTTCCCAATATCCTCCTGTAAGACATTTCTCAGGGGAAGAAATGAATCCAATTTATTCCTCCCCCTCTCTTTCTCTCTCTCTGCATCGGCCTCCTCCTTCACTGACTCTTCCTTTTCTCTCTCCCCCTTCCTCCCCTTTTCCAGTCAAGAGCGTTGATTGCACTTCAGAGTTCGAGGACTTCTTCACCAAGCGGAAGCTGGACGACAGCGACAGTCACGTGGTGAGCATCGCCGAGTACCTGCAGAGGGGCGACACTGCTATCATCTACCCAGAGGCCCCGGAGGAGCTGTCCCGCCTGGGTACGCCGGAGGCCACCGGTCCAGAGGAGAACGGTACGAATCCTCCAACATTTCAGAGACATTAAAGATAAGTCAGGGAGGAAAAAGAAAGAGCAGTATGTATCTAAAGCATAGACTGTTTGTGGACTCACATTTTGAAGCCTTGAATTTGGCATTTTGGCTGTCGCCATCTTGGATTACTGGAGACAGAAGTGACCAAATTTGGACAAAAGGGTGGAGCTGTGAAGGAGCAAGGGGTGGATCTGATAGTCTGTCACTCAAAATGCCCACAACCTTAATTTTGCGTAACTTTAAGCCTCAATAAAATGTAAACCTGT
Organism: Epinephelus moara; assembly: GCF_006386435.1. Taxonomy (NCBI): domain Eukaryota; kingdom Metazoa; phylum Chordata; class Actinopteri; order Perciformes; family Serranidae; genus Epinephelus; species Epinephelus moara. The sequence continues at coordinate 17,741,458 of NC_065520.1, forward strand.
GAGTTCACCCTCTGCACAATTGTCACAAACATTTAAATTAGCTATAACGACCAGAACTGGTTTTGTGCCAGGCTGTAAACATGTTTGTTCCTGCCGTAAAGTTGAGCCTTTAAACATGGGGGTCTATGGGGCTTGAGTCACTTCTGGAGCCAGCCTCTAGTGGCCATTAGAGAAACTGCAGATGTTGGTGCTTCCATGTTAGCTTCGATTTTAGAGGTTACGTCTTGATTTAAAGTTAGCTAACATTTGCTAGCATTAGCTACTCATGCTAGACTTTGCTGTAGCAGCAAAACTGAAAAACTTGCTTTAAAAAGTTTTAATTTAAGTTTTTTCATTCTTATTTAAATGTAAATCCAGTGTATTGTTAGCAAAGATAAATTAGCCCGTTCATAAAACCCATTTAATTTACAGTACGCAACATTAATGATAGGCTAACTGCTACCAGTGAATCCTTGTGCTATCATGTGAGCTAGCTAACGCTAAACGTCTGCGCAGCACCTTTTTTTTTCTCACATACTGTCTAATTAGTGGTATTATTATTCCAAGTATACATACGTTAGCTAACATTTGCTAGCATTAGCTGCTCATGCTAGGCTTTCCTGTAGCAGCAAAACTTACGAATTAGTTACCACATCTTGCTTTTAAAACATTTATATTAACTTCATTTTTATTTAAATGTAAATCCAACGTATTATTAGCAAAGATAAATTAGCCCATTCATAAAACCCATTTAATTTACAGTACGCAACATTAATGATAGACCAACTGCTACCAGTGAATCCTTGCGCTATCATGTGAGCTAGCTAACGCTTAAAGTCTCCACAACACCTTTTTTTTCTCACATTTGGCTAATTAGCTGTATTTTTATTCCAAGTATACAGACGTTAGCTAACATTTGCTAGCATTAGCTACTCATGCTAGGCTTTCCTGTAGCAGCAAAACTTATGAATTAGTCACAAAATCTTGCTTTAAAAAGATTTATATTAAGTTTCTTCATTTTTATTTAAATGTAAATCCAGTGTATTGTTAGCAAAGATAAATTAGCCCATTCATAAAACCCATTTAATTTACAGTACGCAACATTAATGATAGGCCAACTGCTACCAGTGAATCCTTGCGCAATCATGTGAGCTAGCTAACGCTAAACGTCTGTGCCGCACCTTTTTTTCTCACATATTAGCCATTTAGCGGTGTTATTATTCCAAGTTTATGGACATTCTTGTGGGCCACGACGAATTGTTTTCTAACTTCTCAAGCTAGAGTCGCACCGTTTACCCTAGAAACCACCAGTGAAAGTGCAGCTAGGGGGTGAGGCTAACACAGCTAGCAATGCTACAACGGCTGCTAACAGCTACATACAAGCAAAACAAGGAATATATGTGGGCTAAAGGGTCCCTGGTGTGAAAAACATTGACGACAGCTGCTTTATAGCGTTTGAAAATTATTTAAGCTACTGAAAATGTTTGGCAGCACATTGACACCAGTGTTGATTGATTTTAAAACGAGTCTTAGACACTTGCGGCCTCCTCTTGTAGCTCGACTGTTGCAGTAGCAGAACATGCTTGCTCAGCTCACCCCCCCCTCGCACCAGCAAAGGTTAAAAAAAAAAAGAAAGGAAAGGAGTCTGGACAGAGCAGCAGCTCTTCCCGCTGACACAACCAGGCAGCTGTTGGTCCCACAGATTCACCGGATGCCTTGGTGTTTACCTACAGTCTTAAGCAACAGCTGGGCAGGGGCTTGAAATCAGATAGCGCACCTCTGAAGCTCCCCAGAATGGGCTCATGATTCATGCTGCAGACATGACGAACGTGTGAGTGGGAATGGCATTAAAAAGTGTTTCAAGAAATTAGGTGTGTGTCAGCGGGTTTGTCCACTTGTGTTTGTGTACGTACATGTGTGTGTCAAGGAAAGTGAGACGTATGTGAGAGTGTGTGTCTGTGAGGAGCCGGGAGGAGGTCGTAGTGCAGCGGATGCCAGCCTGACACTGTGGCTCTCATGTGGAGCAGATTGCAGAGATAACTCCCATACCACTCTGGGCAGCCCGCCCGTTAGCTGCCATTGATTCGCTGACCTTTTGGCCCGCTTTCCCTTCCCCTTCCCCTTCCCCTTCCTCCCCCTCCCCCTCCTCCTCCTCCCGCTGTCTCCCGTGCAGACCTGCCACCTGGAACGCCAGATGCCTTCGCCCAACTGTTGACCTGCCCCTACTGCGACCGGGGCTACAAGCGTTTGACATCGCTGAAGGAGCACATCAAGTACCGCCATGAGAAGAACGAGGAGAACTTCGCCTGCCCCCTGTGCAACTACACGTTTGCTTACCGCACTCAGCTTGAGCGGCATATGGCCACACACAAGCCTGCGAGGGATCAGGTTAGGGGGATTTTAATTTTTTCTTCATCCTTCACTTCTCTTTCTCCACCTCCTCCTCCTCCTTCGTCCCCTGTTTCATTTGACTTCTAATGTGCTCTGATCCCTCGGAGAAGAGAGATCATTTTTTCTGATTGGCAATCATTATTAATTTTTCATGGCATTTTGAAGATGCAGATCCTTTAATGGTAATAACTTTAATTGAGGCCCTAAATGGTTTTTTGATGGCCCTCCCTGATATAATTTTCCAGTCTCGTGTTCACGATCGAATGATTGTGTGAATTTCCAATTTGGAAATTTTTATCAGCTCCTTAACTTCACTTCACTCCTGGCTTTTAATGTTCTTCTGGTGCAGCCCGCAGTCGTAGCACTCCATCAAACCGACCCCTCCCCCTACTTCTAATTTCATGCACTGCATAAACATCTGTGTATACTTGAATTTTCTCGAGCGATTTATATCCTATACGTCTGAAATATAATGTGAATCTGCTGGCAGTTAGCATGAATCACCTTAAAGTCCTGCGAGGTGAAAACGCATCCCGCGGTCACGGGCGTTTAACTCGCTTGTCAGCTTTAAGTTGAAGATGTGGGGCAAGATAGATTGTGGCGACAGAGAAAAAACAGTTTTTTTGCACGTTGGGGGATAATTATAACTTCTCAGTGAACTAAAATTGGAGCAGTAAATTTAAAAGTAGATGGAGTCGGTATTTGGTTAAAAAATGCGACGGATTTAAGAGCGTGAGTTAATATTTGAAATGAAACAGGTCTGAGTTTGTGATTTACTGCACATACACACTGAAATGTAGCATTTATAAAGTATTGTTGCACGCTACATGCTAATTTTTGAAGCCTGCAGAGCAAAAAAAGGGGCAAAATTCAACTTCCTCCACCAGAAACAGCCCTGTGACGTCCAGTAGAATCACAGATGATATCACGGCGCTCTGCGGTGTTCAGTCCCAGGTCGTGGGTGTTGTGTTGTGCTCTCTGAAGCGAGAATGACAGGCTCAGACTGTGGCTGATTTGATCAGATGTCAGCAGCCAGCACTTTCACCTGATCTACCAGCTGGGTGTAAACGTGAGCAGATGGGCCGGCCGAGTGAGCCGCTGTCCCAATCCTCATATTACAATGCTGTTGCTGCTCCCCTCCAGAGTCGAGTCAATGGCAGAGGGCTCCTATTCAGGCGCCGCAGGTCCTTCCACAAAGCCGGTTATCTTGATTTGTAAATTAGCTGGATTGTTTAAGTGGTAATCCTCCAGATGAGACTCGAGTCTTGGTGCTGCTCTGTAGGTGGCGCTCTGTTTGATGTGTGCATTCAAGACCTAAAAAAAGGTAACACCACTTCCTCTTCGGCGTGTTCATGAGACGCATGTATTCATGTGAAAATGTACATTTGGCAATTAGCGGCAAACTCAGGAGGAGCAGTCAGATTAACATAAAGAATAATGTCCTGATAGGTAAACATGTGCTCTGCTGTTCTGTCTCGTATGTTTACAAGCCTTAATACTCCTCCTCCTCTTAACCAATTAGCTGAAATATGACTAATTAGAGGTTATACATATGCAAACATCCAGTCAGGCCCCCGCCCACAAGCAGGAGTAGCAGCAGCAGCAGCGGCGGCGGCGGCGGCGTTCACACCGACACGAGCCATGAAGGAGAGATGGAGCATTCTGCCGGTGCCATTCACAATTAAGAGCGCAGAGCAATTGTGTCTTATTAGCAGTGGTGGCGAGACTAAACTTTACCGGGCAGGGGTCCTCAGGGGGGAAGTAAGGGGATGGCGGCGGCGATGGTGGTGGTGGAGGTGGGGGCGGAGGCAGCGAAGCAGCTGTTGCTGTTTGTTTATGCAACTCAGCAACATACGAGCGGTGGGGTCCCTCTCCGGCGCTTGGCGGGGCCCCCGACTCTCCCTGCTTGATCTTTGAAGGTTGGGGCTGTTTGAACAATTCCTCCCAGTCCTCCCAGTGTCCTGCGCGCCACCATCTGTCTCCCCAGGAATGTGGGTAGAGTCAGCACACACCCCAGCATTTGTCAAGGCTGAACTGGGAGGAGGGAGTGTTCTTCCCCCTAGCGAGCTCACAGAATATGTGTCCTGTTTTGTTTTTTTTATTTACTAACCGTTTAACGTCCTCTTGGAATTAATTGTTGCGAGAGTGACGAGCCAGGTTTACACATGCAGCGTTGTTGCCGTCGCCGGGTATTATATTTTGACTTCTTTTCTTTTCAGAGAACAGGCCGGTGTTTGAATTGCAAATTTGATGGATTGCAACTGATGTTTACCTTTGAACAGCGAATCAAGGCCGGGCCTATACGCTGTGTTCTGTATCCTACGATTATTAAAGACACGTTCAAGGTTTTTAGAAAAAGAGCTAATTACTGTAAGACATTTGAAAGGAGTACAAAGTGTAATTCAGATGGTGTGAATACAGGTATGCAGGGTGAAAGAGCCCACAGATGATTCTGAATACCTTTCAGACTGATTAGGCCCAAATTAATGAAAAGTAGATCAGATCGGCGCTTCTAATGAAGGGGAAACGCTCTAAAAAGACTCTTTCATTGATTCTATTTTCTGGGCTGCCAAATTCTAAAGGCATGCCTCCTTTGGCTGAGGAGCCAGGAAATTAAAAGGTATGTGATTCTCTCTGTTATCACCGCCGCCGCTGCCTGTAGTCGCTCGACGGAGGTGGGAGTAGAAAGCCAAGATGCTCCGCTGGCGACAGGAGCCGCTTTGGCTTGTTGCTTGTTGTCATGCCGACCGATTGTGATTATTTACTGAACTCTCACCCCCACGATGTTTGTGCATTTTCTTCTCAACGCGCATCCCTCTCTTTTTCTCTTCCTCCCTCCCGCAGCACCAACTGCTCAACCAAGCGGCCGGCAACCGCAAGTTCAAATGCACCGAGTGTGGCAAGGCCTTCAAATACAAGCACCATCTGAAGGAACACCTCCGGATTCATAGCGGTGAGTCGCGGGAGGAATGCCGCCCTGCCTTTTTGAATATTCATAAGCATGATTTAAGAACGCCATGAATGTGCAGAAATTCCTTTTGGTTTATTTTGGACCCTCCCTGCTGTTGATGGACACTGAACTCTGCTGTGTTAAGAATCAGCGCCGGTGCCAAGTACAATATTTGCTTAGAAATGCGTATGTGTGTGAAGCATATCAGCAAAATTCATTACAGTTATTAGCTTATTTGTCAGGAACAATGCCCATCGAAGAGGCCGAGTTGGCTCTGAAGGCTTTTTCTGATTGCTTTATTTTCTCCACCAAACTTTTATTGTATTTTCAGTAAATTTCTGGCAATTTGATACTGCACTGCAACTTTCCTTTTATATTAATTTATCTGATTCATTTATGTATTAATATATTCCTTTACCTATGTAAAACACTTTGAATTGCAAGTAATATTTGTAATATTTTGCAAAACCTTAAACCCTCTGGGTGGGAGATCGTTCTTTGCATGATCCTGTTTAAATCAATCTAAAAAAGGAACCATAACACATAGAGCATTCATTCTTTTTGCAGCTGAAAGCAAAGGCCTCTGCCTTCTTCATCATGTCATTACCTCACGTTACCTTACCCTACGTGTGGTGCAAATGTAGTATTTGGCCATACTTATGCGGGCATTTTCACGGGATTTTCCCCGCAATAACTGCGGGAGAACGTTGTTCGCATAATCCTGTTTTATAATGATCTAAAATAAAAATCATAACAGCTAGAGCAATTATTCTTTTTGCAGCAGAAGGCTAAGGCCTCTGTCTTCTTCTTCTTCTTCTTCTTCTTCTTCTTCTTCTTCATCATGTCATTACTTCATGTTAACTCACCCTAGGTGTGGTGTAAACGTAATATTTGGCCATAGTTACGCCGGCATTCTTGCAAGAATTTTCCCACAATAGCTGCGGGAGAACGTTGTTCGCATAATCCTGTTTTATATTCCTCTAAAATAAAAATCATAACAGCTAGAGCAGTTATTCTTTTTGCAGCAGAAAGCTAAGGCTCCTGTCTTCCACGTCATCATGCTGCATGCTTGTAATGACATGTGGTGCAAAGCCACGCAAGAACGTGCACATGCACCAGAGGAATGAACAATGAATGTACCTCAATGCCTTTGCACTTTGCTCATAAAAATGAGCATATCTGGAAAAACTAATTAATGTACATACTTCAAATAACTTCTGGAGTGTTAAGACATATTTTGTTTATGTTTCTACATTTTAAAATCTTTAGGATCCATAATTTTTGTGTGTTTATTTTCGAAAATCTGATGAAAAAAACATGTCAGATTTTCGTTTCTTTCAAATTCCTTCAAATTACAATCACAAACAATTTCAGTACTTTAATCAATTCTTATAGTTTATTGACTTCCATAACCTTTTAGCTCAGCTTGTATGGAGTTTAGGGATACGAAGCACATGAAGATACTCCAAGAAATGAGGTCACAATAAACAAAAATATCAATGTAGGCACTGTTCCCAATAGATAAACGGCACGAAACAAGCTACTACTTTGATGATATTATTCATGTCAGCCATTTTACAATCATTTTTGTTTGTTTGTTTCAGGTGAAAAACCGTACGAGTGCCCCAACTGCAAGAAGCGTTTCTCCCACTCGGGCTCCTACAGCTCCCACATCAGCAGCAAAAAGTGCATCGGCCTGATCGCTGTCAACGGCAGGATGCGCAGCAACATGAAGACAGGCTCCTCCCCGACCTCCGCTTCCTCCTCGCCCACCAACTCCGCCATCACCCAGCTGCGGCAGAAGCTGGAGAACGGCAAGCCGCTCTGCCTCCCCGAACACAACAACCACTTGAGCATCAAGACGGAGCCGCTGGACTTCAACGACTACAAGCTGATGATGGCGTCTCACGGATTCGGCGCTCCCGGGCCGTTCATGAACGGAGGCATGGGAGGGAACAGCCCGCTGGGGGTCCACCACAACTCGACGGCCCAGAGCCCCTTGCAGCACCTCGGGATGGCCGGGCTCGAGTCGCAGCTCCTGTGCTACCCGGGCCCGCTGGCGAACAACCTGAGTGAGGTGCAGAAGGTTCTCCAGATCGTGGACAACACTGTGTGCAGGCAGAAAATGGACTGCAAGCCCGAGGAGCTCTCCAAGCTCAAGGCCTACATGAAGGAGCTGGGGTCCCAGGTGGAAGAGCAGAAACAGGTGCTGACTTCGACGGGGAGTCAGGTCGGTCTTCCACTTGTCAATCACAACGGCGCCACCAAAAGCATAATCGACTACACGTTAGAAAAAGTGAACGAAGCCAAAGCCTGCCTCCAGAGCTTGACAACAGACTCAAAGAGACAGATTAGCAATATCAAACGAGAGAAATCCAACCACATGCTTGAAGGAGGTGTCGAGGAGAAGGTGCAGGAAAATAACATGTTTACACCTTATGCTTGCCAATATTGCAAAGAAACCTTCACCGGGCCAATACCTTTGCATCAGCATGAACGCTACCTGTGTAAAATGAACGAGGAGATCAAAGCCGTGCTGCAGCCCAGTGAGAATTTGATGCCCAACAAACCAGGGATATTCATGGAGAAGAACACCCACTTATCCTCCTCCATGTTGTCTGAGAAGGGACTCACTGGGCCCCTTAACCCTTACAGGGACCACATGTCTGTGCTGAAGGCATATTTTGCCATGAACATGGAGCCCAACTCGGAGGAGCTGCTCAAGATTTCCATAGCGGTCGGCCTTCCTCAGGAATTCGTCAAGGAGTGGTTCGAGCAGCGGAAGATGTACCAGTACGGCACCAACAGAACCCCACCACTAGAGCACAGGAACAACATGGATATGGTTGTCGGAACAAATAACCACCACACTCCACCAAAAGACTCTATGGCAGCTAGGTCACCTGTGTCTCTAATGAAACCTACTGACCCCATCACGTCCCCCTCCATAGCAGAGCTCCATAACAACGTAAACAACTGTGACAACCCGCTCAGACATTTGAAAAACCACCAGTACGGCAACAGCGCCAAACCCACAGGTGAAAAGTTGGACCACTCCCGCAGCAACACCCCCTCCCCGCTAAATCTGTCCTCCACATCTTCCAAAAACTCTCACAGCAGCTCCTACACTCCAAACAGCTTGACTTCAGAAGACCTGCAGGCTGAGCCGCTGGACCTCTCTCTGCCGAGACTAATGAAGGAACCCAAGCATGCACTGACTGTCAAAAGCAGACCGAAAGTCAACAGCATTACCATTGACCATAACAGCATCCCCTCTCCTCGAGAGCACTTCGAAGAGCCTTTGAACTTGGCCTATCTCAAGAAGGAATTCTCAGGCTCTACCAACAACGGAAACCTTGAAAAAAGCACTAGCCCCATCTTCGGCATTAACCCGTTCGCTGCCAAACCCCTGTACACGTCACTTCCACCTCAGAGCGCTTTCCCACCTGCCACATTCATGCCCCCGATGCAGGCCAGCATACCGGGTCTTAGGCCCTACCCGGGCATGGATCAAATGGGCTTCCTACCACACATGGCCTACACTTACGCAGCAGGGGCAGCTACCTTTGCCGAGATGCAGCAGAGGAGAAAGTACCAGCGGAAACCAGGTTTCCAGGTAAATAAGCCACCTGTGGTTTTTGCAAAAGCCCCAGGCTCACTCAGACTCCCTAAAATGATCTGAACTCATTTCTGTACTAATTAAAACCGACTTCAGAGTCAGGAGAGTTAAACACTCACCTGAGGTGGAGTGAGCTGGCAGAGGAGATGGAGATAAACAGCTGTGGCACGACCCCCGGGGTGGGGAGAAGTGAAGTGTAGTTAGTGGTGTCATGGAGAAGACGGGGCATTTTAGAGTTTCGAGTTTAGAGTTAATGAACCTTTTTGGTGATTGATCAGTCATTTTAGACCTTATCTGGCAAAGAAGACAAATATTCGACTTTCTGGTTTATAAATCGAGGTACTTTCTGACAAACAGTTATTTCACAATGCTTTCTACTGATTAGTAATCATTAGTTGGAATCCAGTATGTATTTTTTGCAGCTGTCTTGCCTAGATTTCAATCTCAACCCTGAATATCTGCACGTTTTAATTCAAAAAGCTCCGATTTACGCATAAAAGAACACATTGGCGCAAAACATCAAACAGCATCAGGTTCAAATAAATAACAGGAACGATATTGGCCCTAAAATCTCATCTCAATAAAGCCGTAATTGTTACCACTCTCCACTGTAAATTCTCCCCTCTGCTGTGTGTGGAATACATTAATGCTCCTGACTCCAGTCCTCCTCCAGCGCTGGCCTGAACTCAGATATTTTGTTATTAAATATGGGTGAAAGGCCTTTGTAAAAATGACAAAGGTGAGCCCCGGAGCTGTGCACTTCTCCGAAATTTCCCGTCGCAACTTTGCTGCATTTTAAAGAGAGCCACAGCCAAAATGAGCTCCTACATGTGGATTAATAATGCACAGTCTCCATGTTCATTACCACTGAATGCTGAAGGCTGTTTAACATAGAGGGAACCATTTTGATGAAAAAAAGTATTAATAATGTTTCCTATTCTAAGTTATTAAATTAGATTTTAAAAATACAGCTACGGGCGTTTAGTTCAAATTGATTGCAGAGTGATAGTGGTCCCTTCTTAAAACACAGTGCAGAGCTGTCCTCACATTATCACACACACACACACACACATGCTCATTGAAGGAAGCTTTGCTGGCTCAATATTGGCCATTAAGGTGCACCTTCTGATTTTAATCATTATATGAGTTTGCAATTTCAAGAATGGCTCACTCTGCCGCCTCTAATGTTGTAATATTGTTCATGTTTGAGACTAATCTTCATCATAAAAGAGAATTTTTAAAGGGAATCTGCAGAATTAACACTCCTGTACAAAATGAGACCACACTGAATACACCATTACGGCGGAGTTTCATAATGGGGAGCATGTCAGTTATAGATGGGCGATATTACGGCGGAGCTGAAAGTTTTATAAGAAATCAACGCTGGTATGTGCTGGTAATTAAAAATGCATGAGAACATGAAGCATAGTGTGATTGTTTGGGAGGAACGCTTCAGTTTACTGCTTTATCCAAGAACACAGGAGGTGATTTCTTTAAACATTAAGCGGCTTTTATTGAGATTAAAACAACATTTGCACACTTATGCGCCATATAATTGCATATAATGACGTACATTCATAAAATACTTTGTCGTTTTTTAAATAATTTAAAGTATTAAACTGATACAGAATCGAATCGTGACATTTTTCTGTGTCAGTATAAGTATGTATTTTTTAATTGTATAAACTATCAATATTAAGCTTTTGGTCACCCACTACAATCATGAAATAAATTCCTTTTTCAGTCCACTACATATATTTTGCTGCAATAAAAATAACTGAAGTGAGATTGAAAATTTTGATTCCCGCCACTTTTAAACTGCTTTTTGTGTGTGGTTTTGTGTTGCTAATGATTAGCATCAAGCAAATGACCACAGATATCTTCTGCTGACCTTGTCTACAAATTATCTTACTGTGTATAGAAGTTATATCAAAAGATAAAGCTTTCTATAGTTAATAATCCAAGAAATGACTGAAAAACGTAATGTACTTTCTACTGCAAGCTAGATTAAGCTAACACCAAAGCTAAAGTGGGTAAATTTTGTTGCTAAGCAGCTTTTCTTTTTGTTGAACATCCCTATAATGTCATATTAAGAGATTAGATAGTTTTCTAGAGTTCATATACTAAAAAAAATGTACTAAAAATGTTAAGTAATTTAATGTAGCTTCTACATCATGCTAGAGTGTTGCTTAAGTGAGTAAATGTTGACGCTAATAGCAACTTTTTTTCTTGTTGAACTTGTCTACAGTTGACATTATTGTGTATAGAAGTCATGTTGAGAAATTACAAAGCTTTCTGGAGTTAATGAAATAAGAAATGTGCTATACACTCCTACATCAAAGCTAGCTTGAGCCAAAGCTAAAGTAGCTAAATTTTGGTGCAAACTACAGCTTTTCTTCTTGTTGTACTTGTTTACAAACCACATTACTGTATGTAGAAGTTATATTGAGAGTTGATATAGCTTTCTAGAGTTAATAACTAAGATTTGTACTTAAATTGCAAAAGAATTTAAGATATGCTTCTACGCAAGCTAGTTTAAGCTAAAGCTAAATCGAAAATAACTAAATTTTGTCGCTAATTGCAGCTTTTCTTCTTGTTAAACTTACTGTTTACAGAACACTTAAAGAATATTGGGCTTTCTAGAGTTAATAAACTAAGAAAATGACAGAAATTGTAAAGAAATTTAACATATACTTACACTCAAGCTAGCTCAAGCCAAAAAGTTAAGCTAACGTAACTAAATTGCAGCTTTTCTTTTTGTTGAAGTTATTTACAACTTTACTGTATATGGAAGTCATTTTTAGAGATTATGTAGCTTCCTTGACTTAATTAACTGAGAAATGTACGGAAATTGGAAAGAACTTTAACATGTGCTTACACTGAAGCTAGCTCAAGCTAAAACTAAAGCTAAAGTAACTACATTTTGTCGCTAACCGCAGCTTTTCTTCCTGTTGAACTTATTTACAAAAGAACCTTACTGTTTATAATGGTCATTTTTAGAGATTATTGAGCTTTCTAGAGTTAATAAACTAATAAATGTGTTAACATTATAAGGAAATTTAACATATACTTACACTCAAGCTAGCTCAAGCCAAAAAGTTAAGCTAACATAACTAAATTTTGTCGCAAATTGCAGCTATTCTTTTTGTTGAACTTGTTTACAAACGACCTTACTGTATATAGAAGTCATTTTTAGAGGTTATGTAGCTTCCTGGAGTTAATAAACCAAGAAATGTACAAAAATTGTAAAGAAATTTAACATGTACACACTCAAGCTAGCTCAAGATAAAGCTAAAGTAACTACATTTTGTTGCTAACCGCAGCTTTTCTTCCTGTTGAACTTATTTACAAAAGGACCTTACTGTATCTAATTGTCATTTTTAGATATTATTGAGCTTTCTAGAGTTAGTAAACTAATAAATGTGCTAAAATTGTAAAGAAAATTAACATATGACTACACACATGCTAGATTAAGCTAAAACTAAAGCTAACGTGACTACATTTTGTCGCTAACCCCAGCTTTTCTTCTTTTGAAATTGTCTATTAATGACCTTACTGTATTTTGAAGTTATTTTTAGAGATTATTTAGCTTCCTGGAGTAAGAAATGTACTAAAATTGTAAAGAAATTTAACATATGCTAACACTCAGGCTAGCTCAAGCTTAAACTAAAGCTAACGTAACTAATTTTGTAGCTAATTCCAGCTTTTCTTCTTTTGAGATTGTCTATAAATGACCTTACTGTATATAGAAGTCAATTTTAGAGTTAGTAAACTAAGAAATGTACTAAAAATGTAACATATGTTTCAACATCAAGCTAGCTCAAGCTAACACTAAAGCTAAAGTAAGTGAATTAAACATTTAATAAATGCACTGCAGCCCTTTGTCACGCACCCAATTCATTATAATTTCTTGTTTTCTCTTTTTTATTTTCTCTCTGATTGTCAAGGGGGACCTGCTCGACGGTACACCAGATTACATGTCAGGGCTGGACGACATGACAGACCCCGACTCCTGTCTGTCGCGGAAGAAGATTAAGAAGACCGAAAGTGGTATGTACGCGTGTGACTTGTGCGACAAAACATTCCAGAAGAGCAGTTCCCTTCTAAGACACAAATATGAACACACAGGTATATACTGTTCTAGACCCTTATTTTAAACCCCATTGCTTTTTTTATGTTTTAAATGTTTGTGTTTCCGAATCCTCTCAGTATGAATATATATATTTTATGTTACCCCCCCTTTTTCTCCTTCTTTCCCTCTCTGTTTGACCCTTAAGTTGTATATGTAAACCGACACCTAACTTGCTTCTTCATTGACAGGATGCCAACGATTGAGTAGATCTCAGACGAGAAAGTTTGACTTTGTGACGTGTTTGAAGCTTTGTGTGTTCTTCTCTAAAATATCCATGTGAGATTGTTCCTTAAACGTGTAATGTGTAATTAATGCAGGTAGGCAAGCACAGGGAGCTATCTTTTCAAGTCATTGTACTCTTTATTTTCCAATCATATCCTGCTGTATTAACCATTTTGCTATCTTAAAAGACACACATCAATTCACCTAGATATATAAAGCCGGCAAAAGGCCCCTAATGCCTTTATCGGCCCCATTATTGGCGATAGATCACATCAGCGGAGTAGTGCTCAGAAGCTTCAGAGCGCTGATAACAAGTCTTTCATTATAGTTATTATACAGAGATCCTCTTTCACTAGGTTGCATCATTTATTTTATCCGCTATCTGTAGCAGAGCGCTCGGTGCTTTATGCAGCCTTCATGTTATCTGGTCGGACATAAAAGGGAGGGAGGGTGCACCGTCAGAACAGTGCGCTGAACTCTTTAAAAAAAAAAGGGGGTGCGTTATCTGCACAACGCCCCTGCATCTCCGAGCGCGACGCTTTCATGTTCGCGTCGCTGTGTGTTGTTTTTAACAATATTACGAGGCTCTGAAGTGCAGTTGAACCGGCCAGATGTTGGACAGAAGTGCAGTTTGAAAGCCTGTTGGCTGGTGGGCTCCAGTGTCAGAGGGGAGTCATGTGATTTGTGCGAGGCAGGCAGCCATATTTCCACACGTGCTGAACAGCAGTGAGTGAGGAAGAAGGAGCCAGAGTGAGATGTTTGGAAAGTTAGGAGTGGGAGTTTTTTTTAGGCACAAACGCAGGTAACTTTGAAAGCAACCCTGAGTGAAGAAGCTCGTTTAAGTTTTGGAGTGCAGCAGCAGCAGCAGCAGCCGTGTGGCCACATTACAAGCCGGAGGACATTTATTTAGCCAGACAGTTTATGGCCCCGTGTCATAAAACTATCTCACCCTGCCCTTGTGGCCAGCTTGGGTTTCTCATTTCTGCCTTGGCATCCGAAGCGTCCCGTCACATTTGGTAGACGGAGGAGCCCCAGCCCAAAACCTAATGGAGGGCCAGGCGTCACCATGAACTTGAATTGTGTTTGGAGATAAGCAGGGCAACCCCTCGGAGCCTCCCCCCTCTCCTCCCCCCACCAGCAGCACATCTCGGATTTGTTTACTCCTTTGTCGCGCCTTCTGTTTGTTTGCTTTGCAGTAGTTTATTTATGTTGCATTCATCAGCGTGGCACGCAGGCCTAAAATAAGTAGTTGTGGTTGAGTTTCTCCATGCTTTAACCACGGGAGGGAATTTCCATAATGTAGGCCCATGAATGCGAGCGCACTTTCTCATCGCGCTCGCAATTTGAATAAACAAATAGCCCTAAGTCGTAAGTCAAAGTTGGATTTAATGCTCCGTGATGTCATTTTACTCCATGCCATCCAATTCATCAGAGTTTTTCCTCAACGTTTTTTGCTTTCCTCTGACTTGTGTGATTTGTTGTAGCAGCAGGACGGAGCGAGGCAGGCCACTCACGTCCCCACTCTGTGTTTTGTGTCTCCGCAGGCAAGAGGCCACACCAGTGCCAGATCTGCAAGAAAGCCTTCAAACACAAACACCATCTCATCGAGCACTCCAGACTGCACTCGGGGGAGAAGCCTTACCAGTGCGACAAGTGCGGGAAGAGGTTCTCCCACTCGGGCTCCTACTCGCAGCACATGAACCACCGCTACTCCTACTGCAAGAGGGAGGCCGAGGAGCGGGAGGCGGCCGAGCGGGAGGCCCGCGAGAAGGGCCACCTGGAGCCCACGGAGCTGCTCATGAGCCGGGCGTACTTGCAGGGCATGACTCCTCAGGGTTACCCGGAGCTGGCGGAGCGCGAGGCCATCCTGAGGCACGACGCCGTGAACGGAGGGATCAGAGAGGGACGGAAGGAAGTGGACGGAACGTACGCGAAGATCGGACGGAGGGACGACGAGTTTGAGGAGGAGGAGGAGGAGAGCAAGAGCATGGACACGGACCCGGACACGTTGAGGGACGAGGAGGAGAACGGAGAGCACTCGATGGACGATAGCTCGCTGGACGGCAAAACGGAAACCAAATCGGATCACGAGGACACGATGGAGGATGGCATGTAATCGGCGATGACAACGGCGGCGGCGTTTCAAAAGCTTCCCATCTTAAGAGTTTTAAGTTTCTCTCTTTCGGTTCAGTATTCTTACCTGCTCGGTTTAAAACACCGTGTTTTAAGCCGTACGTGCACGTGCCTGAAGCTTCCGGGAAGCTTTCTTTGACAGACTCCTCGGGTGGAGGGGAGGGGAGGGGGGGGTGAAGATGTCTGCCGAACAAGACATGGACTCAAAAATCAATCTGGAGGAGGCGTCGAGGGAAGGGAGGCATGGGTTTGTGAAATAAGCTGCATTATGCAAACCGAACAATGAATAAATGAATACATTTCAAAAAATGTACAGTACTAAGGCCTAAAAATATGTGTGGTGCTAACCTCCTCAAATAAACCCCCTGTGTTCCATAGTATTTATAGCACAACTAGTGACTTGTACAAATTGCACTCCGCTTCTATAATCATGAACAAAAATAATAAAAAGTATTGCCTATGTATATATTTATACAGTGTTGGAAAAAGAGCAGTAGTGTCTGCACTACAGTCCTTCGATATTACCTTTGTTATCACCTACCTACCTACCTACCTACCTACGGTGTTGTCTTTAGTTTTGCCATGTTGCCCGGCCACAAACATCTCCAGCCACACTATTTTAGGCCTCTTCTTGAATCAAATGAAGGAATTTAAACAAAAAAGACTGTATGAAGGATGACGTTTCAAAGAGACCTTCGTTTTAAGGGAAAATACAGTTTATGGACAGATGGTATGGGGGAAAAAAATGAAGGACAAAGCCTTTGTAAGGTGTTTTTTGATAAGAAAAAAGAAGCCTTATATGCAAACCTTTTAACCTGTGTGTTTTCTGCAAGTGCCACCCTCGTATTGTGTAAAAGGAAGGTTACTTTTGTTCACCAGCTTCAGTATTATGAAATGGTTCACCGTTGTTCTTTGAAGCATCCGTGTCAGTATTAAGACTTATAGGCAGCAGTTCCTTAGTTTACATTATGTTGTGCAATGTTTTCTCAGTTTCTTTATTTTTTTTCTTTTTAACTTTGTCAGTATTACACCAAACATTTTTTTTTTCTGAAAACAACAAATTGCATTCGTTTTATTTGTAGGTTTTAAAAAAAAAAAAAAAAACATTATTTATGTGGCCCATTTTATATTTCCTAATTTTATTTATTTCATACTGTTGTGTACAGTACTATAGTTCTTCAATATATAGATATATTTTAGTAAAAAGGAACATGGTGTCGATCATAGGGGCAAATTTTACGTAAAGAGAGCATTTATTGTGTTTTGAAACATTGTGAAATGCGAAGTTTAATCTTATTTTATTTTATTTCCTTTATTTTCCAGTTACTGGAAAATTCCAAATTTGGGAACTTTTATACAATTGTGAAAACACTGTATTTTCGACTGAAAAAATTCCACTTTCTTCATCTTTGTTTCTTTTTTTAAGCTAAAAAAAATGAAGAGGGACTGTTAAATACTATGTATGATATCATGACTGAAGAAGAATCTTTCCTGAAATGTCTTTGTAAAAGTATTATTGAATTCTTAATTTGTAATTTCTCTTGAAAATGACCCTGCTCGAATAAAAGTAGCCAAATTACAGAGTACCAAACCCTCAGCGCTTCATGTTTATTCACAGAGAACAAACAGTGAGGTTTGCTTGGCAGCGCCGCGGCCCGAGTCACGAGGAGAAGTGGGAATCTTTCTTTTCTCATATACAGAAACCGCTGTGGATGAAGTCTTCTCATTATTATGTTAATTACATTCACTTTCAATTCACGCATCAAAGTGAGTTGACCCCGGCCCTGCTGCTCATTACGTCTCGTTTAGGTGAAGCCAAACATATATTCCACATCTCTCCACCTGTGTTTCTGCTACGATTTATACCCAGTCACACCACCACCATGTATAACCACAAATATTTAATATTTATTTATCATTTCCAGCATTAAAAGAGCAACACCTGATCACTTTAACAAGTTTTACACTGCAGTTAATACTGCATGGTGTCATCAAGAACCAAGTTGTTTAAGTAAATATATATAAATATCTCACACTTTTTTGAAGGTTTATGTTTTAATATTTTGTGTGTGAATCCGCCGCTGAAAATAGTCCCCCCAAAAATGCTTAATTTCTTTCTGTTATAGTTGTTTCTGCTAAAAACTACAGTAGCCAGCTGTTTGAGGATTTATCAGAGCCTGTTTTATAAAATGAAACTATTATCTGTGACACTTTCTGAACATTTATTCTTTAGTTTGTGTGTTATTCCACCGCTGAAAATAGTCCCCAACAAATGCGAAGTGTCCTGTTTTAGCTGTTTTTGTGAAAAACTACAGTAGCCAGCTGTCTAGGGAAATTACACTAAATTAGAATAAAATATGTTAAATATTGGACACTTTTTTGAAGGTTTATGGTTTAGTATTTTGTGTGTCAATCCGCCACTGAAAATAGTCCCCCCAAAAAATGTTTAATTTCCTCCTGTTATAGTTGTTTTTGCTCAAAACTACAGTAGCCAGCTGTTTAATAGAATTACATGGCCTGTTTTAAAACCAAAATATGATGAATATCTGACACTTGTTTTAAGGTTTATGATTTAGTATTTTGTGTGTTAATCCGCCGCTGAAAATAGTCCCCAACAAAATTCATAGTGTCCTCTTGTTTTAGTTGTTTTTGCAGTGTCCAGCTGTTTTAGGAAATTACAGAGCCTGTTTTAAAACCAAAATATGATAAATATCTCACACTTGTTTGAAGGTTTATGATTTAGTATTTTGTGTGTAAATCCGCCGCTGAAAATAGTCCCCCCAAAAGATGTTTAATTTCCTCCTGTTATAGTTGCTTTAGCTAAAAACTACAGTAGCCAGCTGTTTAATAGAATTACATGGCCTGTTTTAAGAGTGAAATATGCTACATATCTGATGCTTGTTTTAAGATTTATGATTTAGTATTTTGTGTGTAAATCCGCCGCTGAAAATAGTCCCCATCAAAATTCACAGTGTCCTCTTGTTTTAGTTGTTTTTACTCAAAACTACAGTAGCCAGCTGTTTAATAGAATTACATGGCCTGTTTTAAAACCAAAATATGATAAATATCTGACACTTTTTTGAAGATTTATGATTCAGTATTTTGTGTGTCAATCCACCATTGCAAATAGTCCCCCCAAAAAATGTTTAATTTCCTCCTGTTGTCATTGTTTTTGCTAAAAACTACAGTAGCCAGCTGTTTGAGCAAATTATTAAGCCTGTTTTAAAAATGAAATATGAAAAATATCTGTGACACCTTTTGAAGATTCATGTTTTAGTACTTTGTGTGTAAATCCGCCGCTGAAAATAGTCCCCAACAAAATTCACAGTGTCCTCTTGTTTTAGTTGTTTTTACTCAAAACTACAGTAGCCAGCTGTTTAAGGAATTTACAGAGCCTGTTTTAAAACCAAAATATGATAAATATCTGACGCTTTTTTGAAGATTCATGTTTTAGTATTTTGTGTGTTAATCCGCCACTGACAATAGTCCCCCCAAAAATGCTTAATTTCCTCCTGGTATCGTTCTTTTTTGCGAGATCGCATTTTTTGAATTTTCATATTTTTATTTGACTTGTTGATGAGAGAAACATACAGAAAAACCTGATCCCTCTAATAAGCTTTGCACTGTCGTTCATTTTAAGTCACACAGACCATCCTGCCACCTTAAATACAGACTAGAGCACCAAATGTGTGTTAATCCGCCACTGAAAATAGTCCCCCAAAAAATGTCTAATATCCTCCTGTTTTAGTTGTTTAAGCAAAAAACTACAGTAGCCAGCTGTTTGAGGAAATGATTGAGCCTGTTTGGAAAATGAAATATGAGCTATATCTGTGACACTTTTTTGAAGATTTATGTTTTAGTATTCTGTGTGTTAATCCGCCACTGAAAATAGTCCCCCAAAAAATGCTTAATTTCTTTCTGTTATAGTTGTTTTAGCAAAAAAACTACAGCTTACAAATTACAGAGCCAGTTTGGAAAATGAAATATGATAAGTATCACACTTTTCTGAAGACTTATGATTTGTGTGTTGATCCGCCACTGAAAATAGTCCCCCAAAATGCTTTATATCCTTTTAGTGTGGCCATCTGTTTAAGGAATTACTGAGCCTGTTTTATAAAAATGAAGCTAAATTTGTGACACTTTTTTGAAGATGTACTTGATTAGTATTTTGTGTGTTCATCCACCACTGAAAATAGTCCCCCAAATGATGCCTAATTTTTCCCCCCTAAACACTACAGTAGCCAGTTGTTAAAGGAAATTACTGAGCCGGTTTCAAAAATGAAATATTTTTTATTTTGAGTTTTTTTAATTTAGTATTTTTATAAGATCTGTTAACGACAAGAAACATACAGAAAAACCTGATCTTTCTAACAAGCTTCGCACTGAGTCACACAGACCATCCTGTAACCTTAAATACTAACTCGAGCTCCAAATGTGTGTTAATCCGCCACTGAAAATAGTCCCCAACAAATTAAGAGTTCCCTCCTCTTGTAGAAGTTCCAGCTAAAAACTACAGTAGCCAGGTGTGTGAGGAAATTACAGAGCCTGATTTAAAAACTAAATTACATATCTGTGACACTTGTTTAAAGATTTATGTTTTAGTATTTTGATTTTTGACGATATGAAAAACAGAGGCATATGTCAGCTTTGCTTTTTTAAATATTCAGGTGAACAAAAAAGTAATTTAAAGAGTTTCGTCCCTTTAATACTTTATGTGACAACATTGTTTCCTGATTTTTATGAGTGGAAATATCGCTTTATTTTTCCAACAAACAGCTCAGTGATGACAGCATGTGGGAATTAGCGCTAAATGTCAGTTTATTTTCTTACTTTAATTAATAATCAAATACCAGAATGATGGAAATCCAACATGAGAATCAATAATGAAAAACAGGACACCAGTAGTTTTGTGCTTTGCTCACTGAGCCACGCAGGATCCATTCATTCCTCCAGCCATTAACAACACTTCTCCTTCTCCAAATCTGCTCTCGAAACTTTCTCCACGCCTGACAGGTGGACTCCAGCAGCGGAGTCCTCTCCACTGAAGGAGACGCTCGACTCCATTAGCCACTCACACTGCGTTATGCAGATTAAAAGCAACATCAAAAGGCCGAGATGAAAGCGGCTAAAGGTTGAGCGATGCCAAACATCAGAACGCGCTTTGCATATTCCGATTTTTCCTATCGATCGGCGTGCCATCGGATCATTCGCCGACCATCTCACAGATAAAAGAGCCGGTCTTAAATGATTAGCTGATGAATTTGATAATGTGCTGTGAACCGCCGGAACAATTACACATGCGGAAAAATGAGCGTGTGCGAGAGGGAATCCTCTGGAGGATATCGCTACCATTAAGAGAGAAATTTCAGCCTTCCTCTGCTTTTACATTTTACATCTATTAGACTTGCATACAAGCTCGAATCCAGAGGCCTCCGACTTCACAGGCAACTAATAGGGAGGTCAAAGGTCGGGATGGATGTGATGAAATATTCCTGCAACTGTAGAGTAGGTAGAGGCAGAAGGGGGAGAGCTGAATTAGGAAACAGGAAATCAAAGCGAGGGGGAATGTGGAGGGAAACAGGACGAGAGGTGTGAAAGAAAGTCGAGATCCTTCCTCCTCCTCCGCCGCCGTCCTTCTTCGCTGTCTGTTTGAATTCCAGTTGTCACTCTTTGAATATCGGCTGATACTGATGTTGATCCAATTTACGGATCAATACTGTCTCAGACTATTAGCCCGGGCTCAAAGGAGGACGGCTTTTAATTGCAATCCGACCGCAATGATGGCGCCCCGCATTGATTTTTTGTGTACTTAATAATTTTAATTTTCCCATAAATATGTTTCAGCCGGAGTATCCTTGCTCTCTGTGTAAATTGAAAATGCAAGCCGACACAAATTAACTGTTTGTGCATCAGAGAGCGAGTGTCAGACGCTGAAAATCCTAATTTTATTGTCCAGAATCCTTACTTTTATGCCTGCAGCTTGTATTTCTTGGGTCCTGATACCAATTTAGATGTTCAGAAATGAAACCAAAATGATCTTTGCACATTTCAAACACACCTTAAACCTGATTCCACCTCTTTCCCGTGTTAAAATCCCCAGATGCCGACCTGTCTCGTCTCCATTCTGCGGCGTCAGTGCAGCGATTGTGATCTGCTCTGATGTGAAACGGTGTTGGGAGTGCTGCCCGCCTCATAGAACATTTAAAAGGGAGGAAAAACAACAACACGAGCCTGTAGTAGTAATTCATACGAGTGTCATGCAGCCATATGCCTGGGCCAGATTGGTGGTGTATTTTGGACAGCTGAGCTCTAATGATTCACTGCTGGGCCTTGTATAGACCAAAGCTAAGTGTACATTTTGCCTCAGGCTACTCCGCTGCCTCCACAGATACACTTAGTAGTAAAATCGACTTGTTTGCATCGAAAGTGCTCCTCTGTCTTGCTTCATCCGTGTTCTCCTTCTTCAGTCCTTTACCTGTGTTTCTCATCTTCAGAGACACACAAAAAAAAAGCCATTTGTCTGCGTGCGGTGAAGGCAAAGCAGCTTTCGCTTGTCAAGTCGACTTTATTTATACACCGCTTTCAAAAACACAAAACCCAGCACGTAAATGCGCTTTAAGGAACAGGAGGGTTACAATATGGAAAAAGGGAGGCAGAGCATGGAGCATCAGCGGCGAAATGAAGACGTAAGGGGAAAAAAAGATCACGCTTTAATGCACAAAATAAGAGCGATAGAGCATGACAGAACACGTCGGAGGCCAGTGAGTGAAATTAGGTCTGAGGTTTGGTTGCGACTGAGGATTTCGAGTGTATTTTTTCCATGTTGAAGCTGCACTGGAGAACAGATCAGTCCCTGAAACAAAAACAAGTGAGTGACTCAGTGGCACCTCGGATGAAGACAGGAGGAACTTAATCCAATCAGTTAAACACAGGGTGCCTCTTCACACTCCTTTACACGTACTATAAGGAACTCAAAATCCAGAACTCTTTTATTCCATCACAGATCGACCTGGTTGCCACCTTGTAGGATTTCTGGGAATTAAAGTTCCAGCAGTTGAAATGCAGCCGGTGCAGTCCAGTGTGCTGATCCTGGAGCTGTCCAGGGTCCTCGTCTTCTTTAGACTCCATCACCAATTTGTGATCCATTACATGTGCAGTTATGGTCTCCTTAAACCAGCCCAGTCATGTTTCATATCAACGTTTCTGAACTGATGTAGCTCAGGTTACATGTCTATGAGCAGTTTCTCTTGAGGAGGACGAGAGGATGCTGTTGCACCTTGGCAAGATGGCTGCCAAGTGGGAGACTAAAGTCCGAGACCAGCTGTGTTTGGGGCGACAACAGCAGGTATTTTTTAAGGTGATGTTCAAGACAATTGCATCTGGGTTGTGGTGCCAAAATGTGATGTTTTCCAAGACCTAACCGAGTGTTTTTTGCGCCTGAACCCAACCAAACGTCAACCTCAGTGTTGTCACGACTTAATTGAAAATTTAAATGTAAAGAAACGTCAGGTTTCAACATTACAACATTTATTCTGGCAGCTTGGGTTGCTTCGACAGATGGAGTTTGCTCAACTGTCATGGAAACGTACGACCACCTGCTAACACGTGATCATATTCAGGTCATGTGTTGTTTAATGGGACCAAAGAAGCATTAAAGTTGCCGTGTGGAACTTTTGAAAACTAGTGGCAGTGTTGAGCGATGTTAGTTGACAGAATATCAACCCTTGAAACCCTGAAACCGGACGAGTCTTTGAACTCATACTGTTCGCAGGTTTGTTTATCTTATTATTGGCAAGTACTTGTTGCCTTCGTTGGTTAGGTTGGCTAGGTTTCGGCACGAGGAGTGGGACTGGTGAGGGTTGGGGTAAGAACGTCAAGGCACGCAAATCAGAGGCAGAGGAAGACGGGCCATTCTTTGGCTATCCTAGAATTCGGAAATTCACCTCCAGTTCAGACAGATTTCCAGCAGACCTTCGAGGACGTGCTTCAGACAATGACTGACAACTTGTGGAACTTCCCCACTTCAAGCAAAATTCGTGATATGGCATTTTTGGCTCATGTACCGTCACGTCGGGGACACAACGGCGAGCATTAGCCAAGCTTAGCCAAGATGGCTGCAGCTGATGTGGAACTTCCTTTTGAATTACTATCTTCAAGTTGTGATGGCACAAATGGCAACACTTGTTCACGGACATTTGTGTTCTGCTTACATTTGTTCGTCGCTCAGCGCCACGCCAATGATTAGTTGTAGTTCTACCCAATTGCGTCAAGGAATTTTGGTCCACGTCTGCTGATATGAGAGGTTGTTGACGAACTTGTATTTGGAATTTGGTCTGGCCATAGACGTAGATTTAGGGGGGATGCAGGAGATATTCCCCCCTCGATCTTTATAGCATGCGCATTTGTCCCCCCACCCCCAATAAAAACATGGAAGTAGCAGAGAACTTCGATTTTGATGAACTTAAAGACTCTTCCACCTTAAATTGATGCATAAAAATTCACCAGACTGCAGGAAATTAAGTGTTTGACACTCAAATTTTCCCACAAATATAAAAAGAGGAAGGACCCCAAACCACCTGTTTCATATGTCTCCCCTCTAATGTTGACACGCAACCTACGCCCTTTGGTTCGGCGACGCCAGGCTACGAAATACCCCCTAGAACCACCAGTTGTTCGTAAGTTTTCCTTTATGTAGGGGTTAAACAAACAAAATATGTCAATAAGTTTCCCTCTTTGCAGCCTTTATGCTAAGCTAAGCTAAGCTATGCTAAGCTAAGCTAATCACAACTTGACTCCAGCTTGATCTTCTCATGTTGCTCTTAGAAAGAGCCCTTGACATGTCAGAGGTGGATGACACCGGGTCATGAAGGTCAATATTGGACCCAGATAGTGTGAACATCCTTTATTACCCATGATGTCACGGAAGGAGTGTTTGGACGGGAGAAAAGTAGAGGAGACTCTCACACTTTTGACCTCATTAAATTATTTACATATCCCCATATGCCACCCGGACCATTCGCAGGGCACATGAAGGACGGGCCTGGGCAAAGACGAGAGAGGCAGAGAGAGAGCACTCCTCGGACCTGGCACTCGGCGAGAGAAAGTTCAATGACACGCAGGGAGGAAAAGCGCAAGTGACCAGCAGGGATTAGCCAATCAGAGCGTCAGAAGAGCAGCCAGCTGTTCATTCTGGCCGCGGCGAAAAGAGCCCTGGAGCAGGTGGTGCAGCCCGGTGCCAGCGGTGCTACAGAGGAGGGGGAGAAAAAAAAAAGGAAGAAGAAGAAGACGATAAAAGAAGCTCATCCTCGCCTAATGTGGGGACGTTACTGCATTACTTTTGGACTCTGTCGCGCCTTTTTTCTCCTCCCTGCCTGGCACTTATTGCTTATGCATGAATATTCCAGGGACACAAGAATATCTCTGTTTTCTCTAAAACGAGAACTCTTGAAAGACGAATCTCCGTCTTTATTTATGTGCCATTTACCGAAGCAGTGCTTCACAAGGCTTTGACAAAACAGTAGGAAGTGTTTAAGGAAGCATATAAGGAAGGCCCTAAAATAAAAGCTAGAAGATGTGTTTGACGTTTCTGCTTCCTCTCTGATTCCCTACCTTTCCCAGAATTAAGCTCTCTCAGGTAAGCTTCTAATTCGTCTGTATGCTTTGGCGTGTTAAATATATATTTTCCACACATGGGCCTGTGAGCTGGAGGTGACAGCACGAGCGTGAGGGGACAGAGTGCCATCGCCGCCTCTTCCACTGAATACAGCAGCTGCAGAGCGTCACAAAGACAACAATGCCCTCGCCATCGGAGGGGGTTCGGCGCACTGTGGTGATGTTGGACAGCTCTGCAAAGACCCCCGTGTGGAATTTTATTAATTTGCATTTATCGTTTTAGGCTCTTGCTCACACCGAAACACCGGGTTTGGCACAGCGGAGTCGTGGTATGGCAATGGTAAAGCACGCTCCTGCAGAGAGCTGGGAGAGGGGACATAAAACACTCTGCTGCTGCTGCAAATAAATGCTCAGCAGTTAAAATGAGCCCAAAGTAAAGCGACATAAAGACAAGAATTTAATATAAGTTAAGTGTGATTGAGTTTAAGTGTAAATTGTCCCTGACACAAAGCTGCATCTCATTATTCATCAGTTTAAATGAGCATTTATTTGCATTATTTGGAAGCTTGGCCAGAAGCCAATGAGCCATCCACATACTTCCTGTCAATGAGCCCCCTGCTGGCTGACACTACTGTCGTAACTGATCGTTTCAATAAAGTTTTTTTCGATGGTTTCCAGTCCAGTTTGTCAGCAGGATAGTTGGGAGACACATCCATTGACATCCAGGTTGTTGAATCCAATGGGAACCTCAACTTCTGTGAGAATGAAGAACCTGAAATGGCAGACGAGGAGACGTAAGTATTGTAGAGAGGAAGACTTGTCACTGATCCCAGTTGGGTTTATTGGATTTGATAAAGATATACGATTATTTTCAATGGAAGGATGATTCTGTAGGTTACAACATGTTCCCTCGAGATGGTGCGCAACAGGCTTTGAGGTACGTTTCCTCTTGTTTGGTGGTTGCATCAGACGTGTTACCCAATCAGCAGGCTGAGGCAATGTAAAGGTGTGTTTCCCATAATAAAGCCCTTTGGAATTGATTTCAATTGATTTGCATAACACAACAAGCTGTTCATTCCAGTCCCCATGCTATTCAATAGGCCTGAAAAAGATTTAGTATGTCCCAATACAAAGTAGGTGAAATGCAGTACGTCAAAAATACCCGCAATCCTTTGCACAGGGAAACATCTGTCACATCAACTGTCAATTAAAATAATTAGAAAAATAACCAACAACAAAAAGGAAAAAGTATTTAATAACAATTTAATAGAAATGTGTAGCCAATATAATTTTACTATACTGAATATAACATGTTAGAATCTACAGTATATCCACTTATTACTTATTGCAAAATAATATCCGAGCTCTTTGGGTTGACCTCCGTCTCTAGCGAGCTCGGTGAAACGCCATTTTGTTTTCTTGCCATGGTAACGGATATATGAGCAAGAAGGTCAAAGTTCAAATGTCAACTGCACGTACTTTGTAAGGGCAGCTGCAGCACCTACTTGAAAGTAAAAAGAAAAAGTATGCGATACAGAACGCACCCAAGGTGTTCAACACACCACTGTTTCCATTGAAATAAATGTTTGGTGACGTTTTGTCGGGGCTGAGCGTATCCCTGTTGAAGGCCAGGCCCCAGTTGTTCAAAAATGTATTTGGAAATCTGGTGATTCGGGCACAAACTTTCAAGACTACCAAATCCAATTAACCGGCACTTTTAATAGGAATACAAATCACAATGTAGGCCTCCTGCCAATAAGCACGCTGCAGTTACCACTTATCGCCACAGGTGTCGCCAAAGAGACCGAAACTTTAAATAAATTATGTTTGATTTTGACGGCTATTTGGGGGATTATTTTACATTGCGTCAACTTCGCCATCACACATTTGATGATCATTACATCGTTGTGTCTAAAAAATCATGTTAAAATCATTTCTTGTTTGTTTTTTGTGCTTTCCCGTATTTTAGCTAGCCTTGCGTAACTTCTTGACGTAGGAGCTACAGATGAACAGTAGCCTTTTGGCTAATTCTGGTATTTCTCTTACCATGTGTATTTATTAATTTGCACTGTAAACAAAAGTGAAGTAAATAATTTTACAGGTACAGCATCCTTTTTGTGTTACTTTACCATACTTAAATGCGTCGTAGTTAGCCGAATGTCTACTGTAACAAATCAAATGCAAAATATAAAATAATTTGAAAGTTGTATTGCATTTAGTGTCTCATCCCCACCTTAAATCCAATGTATCCTGATGCTACAAACCAAATCTGGGGTTAATGATATGTTTTTTATTTTCTTTTGAACGCCCATTCTCAAAATTTGATCCAATTCGACAGCCGAAATCTGATCAGATTACTTCACAACTGGGCCCAGACTTTTTTAATTTGTTTTTTTATTTTGTCTTTTTAAAAGTGTCTCTGTGATTCATCCTGTGCTCTGATCTTCTGTCGTCCTCTGGTTGTTCGTGGTCATCAGCGCTGAGGAGTCGTCGTTGTCCGGTGGAGAATCTCTCTGCAGGAGCGAGAACGTGGTGATGACGTCCGAGTGAGGCTGACACACACAAGGTAAATGCATTCACACACACACATAGACCAAAAATAGGTACCATAATATATGTATGCAAACAGCTTCTTAAAGGAGGTGTAAAACAAGACCTTAAAACTAAAATGAAAAAAACCCCTGAAGATACAAAACCCAGAAAACACTCGTCAGGTCTCGTCCTCAAATAAATCCAGTCCATACAAATTGTTCCAAAAACAAATATTTCTCTAAATAACAAAGCAAGAACACAATTGAAGCGCTGTCAGGAGCATGCCGAACCAACAAGTGACGATATATCCGTAACCCTAAAGCCAAGCAAAGAAGAAGACATTGGCAAATCAGACACTCGACAAAAGGTATTACTTGAAGGCGTCCTGGAGCGGTGGCCTCTGCTGCACATCCTGATGCCTCTACTCCTCAGTATAGAGGAAGAGTAACTATATAAATATGTGTAAACATGCAAAAAGTCCTGCGACGTCCACCAGTGCACGAAATGTCGCCTCATTTGTGACGCCTCACGAAGAAGATATCGGCACACAAGCTGACATTATGCGCCAAGAAGTTTTCACCTTGAGTCCCTGAACATCCCACCCATGACCAAATCTTACAAAAGATCAGTTTTGCAGTGACATAAAATGGAGTTTGCGTGTGTACGAAAGGATGAAAATCCATAGAAAAAGCGACATTTCATGGACAAGGCCTCAAAATCCCCAAAATGCCTCGGCAGGATTTAATTACCTGTGTTTTATTGACCTGTTTCACCTGTTCTCTCTTTGGTTTTGCAAATTCTAGGAGCATCAGCCACAGTTTCCTCTTAAAACGCTGTGTTTGATTTAATGTCTATGGGAAAATGAAGCCGTTCAACAGGTTCTCTTCCTGCAGTTTGCTAATTCCAGGTGAAAAGCATGTCTCTGCTGCTCTTTTCAGGGACAAAGATTGAACACACTGCAGCTTTGATCTGATTAATGAGCGCTTTTGATATCCCAGATCTCGCTGTGAAAGAACTTGATAAGCTAAGTGATCATTTGTTGGTGTTTTCTCAGCTCGGGGGTGCCAACACGTCCTGGTTTCAAAATTATTTCGATGATTTTCCTGGGCTTTTAGTGCGCCGAGTCTGACTTTCCCCACTGCTCGGCTCACGGAGAAGCACTGAGCCCGTCAATTAAACACAACCAACACTAGTTGCAAGCTTTTCACGTGGCGACAGTGATTTCCTCCAACACTCAAAGGAAATGATCTCTGTCAGTCTGTCCGTCGTCCATCCAGCCTCCCCCTTCGCTCCCTCTGAGGGGTAAGTGATTATGTGTTTTGCCAATGCGTTTGTGGAAATCTTTTGATATGCACAAACACAGATTCTAATGCGCCGGCAACAGCGGCTTTTTTGGCTGACGGCTGATTAGGATGCCGGCTCATGGCTGAGTCCGCGGGGCCCCAGCTGGGTGCAGGGAACATCGCTCATTACACATTTTCTAGAAGGGGGGGAGGCTAATTCACACCGCCGCGCAGCATGCCAGTGTAGGTGTAATCATATCATTCTAAATCACCGGTCAGTAACGCGCCGGCGAAGCCTCGGCTCGTGCCAGAGGGCCGGCTGGAGCCTGATTAAAGCTCGGCCAAAGACAAAGTGACACGTCCTTAACCTCATCAGAGGAGACGTTAAGCAAACCATCACTTACCCGTCAAGGTGCGAGGCTCACCCCGCCGAGACCCTCAGCCCTGAATGAATTCTCAACCTCTTCCTCCCTTTTTTGTAAATTAGAGCTTTCTTCTCAGGGAGCTGCATGCATTTTTTATGAAGGCATCATGGCCGATGGTGGATGGCTGCCTGGGCGTTCCCATCACTAATACGCCACTGTCCTCTTGATTTAATTAGACGTTGGCCCCCACTATTTTCGACAAGGAAATATCTGCTCTAATTAAGCGGTATACTTCACCAGAGAATGAACAGACAGTGCAATTCAACGCAGGGTTAATGTGGTCATAAAAAATCCATGATTTCTTGCCCTTTGCCCTCCTTTTCCTGGCGTTTTCCCCTAAATTCTCAAGAAAATGAACTTCAAATGTGTCCTTTGTCTCTGTGTATTTTTGTCTTCTGAACAGGCCAATTACTTTTTCTCTTTTTTTGGGGGGTTGGTTTATGATTATTCATGCTAGAGAGACTCCCAGCCGTTAATGGACTTAGCACTGTTTTGTACTCCCTCACTGGAAATAGATAATTACTCCACTGAGGAGGCGAACCTTTGCAGTCCAACCTTCCTGTTGAAAAGGAATGAATGTAGCGTTACATGTATGTAATTTCTTAAAGGAAGCATTGCCTCTGTAGCCTGCAGGGATTAGGCCTAATGACAGAAGTTAATTATATTAAGAGTAATTTTCAAAAACAGTTCATGAACTGCAAATTATACTTAAAATTGCTCCTTAATGCTCTTAACTGTAATTAAATTGCCTAATATCTTAAGAAAATGAACATGTGGGGTAGGAGTGATGGGTTAAGGGAAGTTTTAGGAGTTCAGCAGTTAATGGTCCGTGGATGACATCAGTAATGTCACATGGTATTCTTTTTTTTTTTTTTTAAGAATTCTGGAGCGGTTGCAGTGCTTTTGTTCGACCGATATTTAATTAAAAAATCACACAAGTAAGTAAAGAGCAGTTTTTACAATGGGAAGTTTCAATCAGGAGAGAATTCAGCTTCAAACTGTGCTCCAGTTTTTGTGACGAAAGCAACAACAGACGTCACATTTGGGGACGTCAGGTGATGATCCCCAGGTGAAAAATTCAATAGACTCAGAATGAGCGGGTCTTAAATGTTTTTCAGTCACATCACCAATATAATTTGCGCCGTGGTGCTTTAGGAAACACAATTTTAACAGGAGTGAAAACACTGTATGTGTGCGATGCCAATATTTTTGCTCCCTGGATGCACTGCAGCAATTAAACTAGGACCTTGAAATCTATGGGAGAATGGGAAAATGCAAGTGTAAGGACGAATAGCTTAAAAAGAATAACAATTACTCTGGAAATGGTTACGAAGCAAGATACACTGTCTGTCGAAGTTGTTTCAAACGTGGTAAAACGGGGATCAGGTTTACTGATATCTTTTCATTTACTTGGAAAGAGTATATTTTTACTTGTAGTGCATATTTCCATTGAAAGTTTAGTCTTAGATTTTATGTAAAGAAGCATTAAAAAGGTCTTGAAAAGTTTAGTTTCACTGCAATTTGATCTCTTTTCGTGTTCGAGATGAGAAACTAACAACACTGGAACAGAGGTCTGAGCAATATATCAGTATTATAACATGAGTCGAGATTTTTTCTTAGATCTATTCATGTTGTAATATCCTAAGTGTTGTCTTTTCCTAGTTTTAAAGTTCTAGCTGTAGCTTACTCTAAATTGACATCATAATATCTATGGTCAAACATGTCGTGATATTTGATTTTGTCCATATCCCTTAGGCCTGCCGTAGCAACTGCACAAAAGAGCATTTTCTATTAATTTAATTTATTTTAAAGACACACAGAAAGCGTCATGTTCAAGACTCCGAAATTGTGACCGTTGAAGTCAAATATTGTGATCGTATTTAAAGATATTGAACACTGTGAACATAATCTGTATTAGACTGATACCTTAAAACAATAGTTACTACACTGGAGTTGAAATGTATGGAAAAATGCTCATGTAATCTCCACTGGCTTCCTGTGGCTTTGACAGAAAATTATCTGGGGATGAATAACAGCTATTATTCAACATTCTGATTTTCAGTTGTCATTGTTGTATGCCTAAATTGATGATTGCATTCTACAACTGTAGAAATGCGTAGCCTATACATTGAATTAAAAAATGTTTTAACGTTTAATTAGTTAAAATGTGCGGCATATGTCTATAACCTGGAGCCCTTTCCTCTATATTTTGCTGAACTTCAGTAGCAGTGGCGAGCCTGGAATCTCTCTAGCGAGGCTAGCTGTGGATTCCAAATCCAGCAAAGGAAAAGTATGGGAGGAAAATACGGATTTAATAGTGTGTGGACAGATTTATTTGCTTTCATCACCAACGCTGCAAAGTTCAAGTACAAAATAATTACAGATAGGCCATCTTGGAATAAATCACATTAATGAATGCTTATTGAGAGCTATTGGTAATGCTAATGGGCTAATTTAAACTTTATAGGCTGTTCTTTTATTCAAATTTTTCTTTTCTTTTTTGGCCAGTAGTGGCTCTTTTAATATGACAGGCTGCCAACCCCTGGTTGAAGTGGTGTTTCTGACAACCTGATGAATGCAGGTCCCAAATTAGCTCTGTTTTGTTCTCCACCAATCTTTATAAATCGATATCTGAGTATGAATGCAGAATTTGGAGACAATGGGACACGATTTTGGCTTCTAGCAAGCAGCAAAAATGATGTCAACGTGGAGCTGCAGTTCCTCTAATGGCCACTTGGGGCTGGCTCTAAGAGTGAGTCAATGCCCATAGACCTTCATGTTAAAATGCCCAACTTAACAGCAGAAATAAACACGTTTGCAGCCTGGTACAAAAACAGTTTTGGACTCTAAAGCTAATTTCAACATTTAACTATCCTGCATAGGGGTACATTTTTATATAACTCATTGGTTTACATTTTATTAAGGCTTAAAGTTACACATATTAAAGTGTGTGGCTGCTTGAGTGACAGGCTGTCTATGAGGCGTAGCTACAGCTCCACCCTCTCGCCCAAATATGGTCACTTCTGGCTCCGACATCACAACATAAATGTTTGTTTTTATTTAATAATATCAAACGACAATTGACAACCATGACATTCATTGTCAGACATTTTAAAACGACATCAAAGCACCAATAACACATCCATTTAAACAGGAAATATAGTTCCATCATGCAAATGGCGATAAACAGGTTCCTCGTAAAGGTTTTTCAATTGAATTAAATTACATTTTCTAGGTAGAGTTTCCTCTTTATACAGTCAATTAAAATTTATAGGCTCAATTGAATATTGCAGTAATTATGTGTGATCCCACGCACCATTTGAGAACCACTGGTCTATGGATATCGGAGGCGCTCTGGTTTCCATTTGTAGTCAGTTTGTAGTCCTATAAACCAATCACGTTTGAGCAAACGGTCCATTTGAAGAGCAAAAACGGCAAAATGCATTCGCTGTCATGCAACCTTGGAACCAACTGGCTCGCATTCGACAATGATTTAGCTTTTTATTATTGTTTTTTATTTATTTATCTGCATTTATATACAGATATCTGTTTAGAGAGACGAGCTGAATTGTTGCTAAACAGCCGAGGGGTTCTGAGATTGCCAATCGGACTGTAAACACACAGAAGAGGAAGTCTGGGCTCAGATATCGGCGGGCTCCACCAGAACTCCCAAATTGTCCGTTGACCCCAGAGAGTGTGTTCTCATCAGACCGTAGCTGATGGGTTTCAAGAGTGGGTGTCGACTAACTTCCTGTAGGAGCTCGGTGCTTATCTGCAGAGTTTTCTACCTGAAAACCAGGAATGACACTGATGAGTTAAAGATGCCGCACATATATGGAGACTCTCGTGTGACAGCATTAACTCGTAATGACGTGCTCATAGTAAATTCATAAATGCATGAGATGAGTCGGCCGGGTCTCACCGTCTGTGTTGCCACGTCTCCGAACGCCTCCACGCGCTCCACTACGACTCCTGTCCTTTTTTTATTTGTGATTTCTCCCCTCGACACGTAAAGTGAAAAGTGCTCGAGCTGTTGTGCATTCTAATCCCCCAAACTGTTGACGACGTGCGTTTCTTCGAGGCGTTTCTGAGCTCTACGCGAGGGAGGGGGTAAAAACAGGAGAATTATGTGCATTTATCTCGCAGTAATTAGGTGTATTTCTTCCCTGAGTTTTTATTTAATGATTGGCTTTTACAGCGAGGGCCAGCACTTTTGAAGTGTAATGAATCTCCTCTCAGGCGACTTAAGAGTTGGAGGGGGAGAAAAAAGAAACTGCCGTCATTCTGCGGCTTTGAACAACCCTTAATCTGTACAAAATTTAGGTTTGCCTTGCTTTTTTTGAGATCAAAGCCTCACGAGAAAGTATTATTCAATCATAACTGGTATGTTAAACCAGCAAAATGCCATTGTTAGAGTACTTACAGGAGGGTTTTCACCTCAGAACGAGAGGTTTGGAAGCTCTCCGAGTCATGCCATTTGTGCATCTGTGCATATTAAATCTACTTGGAATTTCATGTTGCTGGGACTGTATGTTCTGTGTGGCTGAAGTGCATGTGAGTGTGTGCGCGGGGGGACTTTTTCCTCCCTCTCACACACACATGCAAAACTACGCGCGCACAAAAACACACTCACGGTGTCTTCCATCTCCGCCACGAAGCCAGACCCCCCTCGGCTTTTCTCACTTGTAATCATGTCCAAATTTGCACAGGAAGGCAGGGGGAAGGGGAGAGCCATGTGAACTTGTGTGGGTGTTTTCTGTTTTTTTTTTTTTTCCCTGCTTCTTACAAAACCCGCTTCTGATTACCGCCGATCTCCGACGCCCGAGATCCAAATCACCTTCTGAAGCCTTTCAAACGCCGAGCTCGAAAACATTTTTCCTCTCCGTCCGTCCTTTTTCAACTAAAAGTGAAATTTGGCGCAGGGAGGGAGGGACACTAAATCTGCCAAGTAACAAGTACATGAAATATAAATGTAAAGAATGCGGAGAGAAGCCCTCGCTGAAGGTAATTGGTAAACAAGTTGAACAACTACAGGAAGTCGAGACCACGGAGGAGCTCCTGGAACGTTTGAACCCGGCTGCAGCAGTTTACCTTTTTTACTCTTCAACATGTGACGGTGTCTGACTCGTCCCTGCACCAACATTTTCTGATATTCATGCGCTTGATGAGGCAGATTGGTCGATTTGTGTTTGCAAAAATGCTGCTTTTGCATCATTAAAATGCCAATTTGCACATTCAGAAAAACTCTTTCTGTGCAGTTTGACGTCTGCACCACTTTACCTCTTTGCCTCTCTGCTTTATCTCCATCTCCTGGTCCTCGTCTCATCTCTGCGGACCAATTGCATTGTTATGTTCTGTCTAAAAGATTAATTATTGTTAATGATAAAGTTAATTATTGTATTGAGTTGCTTTTGGCAGTATTTGTTCTTTTATATACACGCTTGTTAAGCTTATTAGACCTGCGCTCATAATTAAAATTTGTGCTGTCGTTCCTTAAACGTTGAGAGAACCTGGCGCCGAAATGAATCCACGCGCCAGCGTCTGTACCTGAACGTGTTCACAATCAGATTTTATGTAAATGCTCCATATGACGATGACATCAGATTTTAAAGCCGTGTTCTTGTTAGGGTTGACATGTACTTGGCTTCCTACACCTCCATTCAGTGCTCTCGGGCAGCTTGGAGGAGTTTGTGGCACTGTGTAAGTGTGTGTGTGTGTGTGTGTTGGGGCCCACCTTGGCAGTGGCACTAGCTATCAGCAGGGCCCAGCCGGCGTGCTAGCAGTGAGAGCGTAGTGTTTGTAACAAAGCCGGTCTGACTGTAACGATTCACATTTGTCCCCTGGGCGAAGCGAGGTGGAACCTTCCAGGAAAGCGGCTCTAAATGGATGTGTGGAAGGGCGGCGGCGGCAGCGGCGAGGGGTGAGGGTGGCAGGACGCGGCCATGTGTGCTGAGGAAAGTCTGCGCGCCACTCGGACCTCGCTCACCACATGCAGCCAGGACGCCTGGCCAACGTGTCACACGAGACGCGACAATGAGATGGAGGAAGACTTCACTTCTTTCTGTCTCGGTTACTCTCCCAGTTTTTCTTTCTTGACATTAATTCTCATAGCGCCCTGAACTAGAGGAAAATGGCGTGCGTTCAGAATCGTAAAACCAAAATAAAAAGTGTCTGGTACATTGCTGTCTTTGTTATTTGACCCTAAGATGCACAGAGACATTAATGGCAGCTGATGCCCGTTGTCGACCATCTTGCCCAACATTCCCCCCTTGAGAAGTTTGTCAGAGAAGTTTTCTTTATTACAATGATCTGTTTCTCATAAACACCCCGCCGCCCTCATTTGCGTGATCTCGCCGAGCATCAATCTGCTGTCGGTGACGATGTCGGTGAAAGGCCCGCTGCCTGATCGGGTTTGAAGGCTTTAAATAGCTCCGTGGCTCAGATTGCAGGGTGTCAGGGCCTATCGGCTGCAGCAGGGAGGATGATGGTGATGATGATGATGGTGGTGATGGTGATTATGGTGGTGGTTGGACTGGGTGAAGTGGGTCAGGTCCGAAGTGAGCGGACATGCGAGTGAGAGTGACACCGGCGTGTGATGTGACCCGTTAGCGGTGGGGCTGGATGGACTCGGGGCAGCTCTCGTCCTGTCTGTCTCGGCCGATGCAGGACGCCGGTAGCCACGGGGCAAACAAATCAGAGGGAGTCAGAGTGACGCTGGCTGAGAAGTTTACTGCTCGGCACTTCACTGCACTTCATGTCCACTCTCAGGGCTGCAGCGTTAGAGTCCTCGCAGGGTGAGAGGAGCTCTTTGTGTTCACCAGTTTAAACTTAAAGGGATAGTTTGGATTTTTATAAAGTGGTGTTGTATTGGATACTTAGTCATAGTCAGTGTGTTACATACTGTAGAAGTCAGTCGGCACGCCCCCAGTTTGGAGAAGCAGGCAGAGGTACCCTTGTGGAAGCTAAGTAATGTACTGCTGTGGATGGGGGCCAGGCACAAAACATATTTTAGCCACTTGAAAAAAAAAAAAAATCAAGTGCACACTATATTCAGAATATTTTCATTGCTCTACCTTTAATGTCAGAAGGTGATTTTCAGCGGGAAAATTAAGCCAATATATATCGTTCCCTTCAAAGCCAGACTCCATTGAGAAAAACATCGATTTAAGATTGCTGAACACAGGAGCCACTGATCTCCTGCTGCCTTGACCTGTTATTTTGTTTGTGTAATTGTGTGACTTTGGTGTTTAAAACGGTTACTTCAAATTCACCAGAATCACACGATAATACACGATAATAAACGGACTAAGGGGCCATACACATGCTGGATTTTTTGCACCCAAAAATTAATTGTCGTCAATGTAGAGCATGACGCCTCTCCCACAGACAATATTTTTAGCCGAATACACACTTACAAGATGGCGCCTGGAAGAAGAGTTCTGCACTCTGGATTGCTGGTAAGTAGGCTATGATGCAACGCCGGTCATGGTCGCTTAGCAACCTTAGATGCAACCTGCTTCTGCGCTCTTGAAAGCTGGCTCAAAAAAAGGCAAAAAAAAAGTACCATCTTTGCCCTCATTGAAGCCACCAGACTCCATTGAGAAAACCGGTAATTTTAGCTTGCTGAACATTGGAGCTGCTGGTCTCCCGCTGCTTCCGTCAGTTAGTCTATGTTATTGTGCGACTTCGGTGAAGCCGAACTAACCACCAAAGTCACACAATAACACAAACAAAATAACAATTCGAGTCAGTGGTAGATCAGCAGCTCCTGTGTTCATCAAAGTTAAATCGCTGTTTTTCTCAATGGAGTCTGGCTTTGAAAACAGCTTCATTTACCAGCTGGAAATCGCTGTCTGACATTAAAGTAGAGCAGTGAAAATACTCTCAGTATCGCATACACTTAAACTAATATTGATTTGTTGAAGTTGGAATTTGTTTTTGGTGGCTATAATATGATTTGTGCCTGGCCCCCATTCACAGCAGTGCATTTCTTAGCTTCTATGTAGGATTTCAGCCTGCTTCTCCAAACTGGGGGCGCGCCGACAGACAACTACTGTTTGTAATGAACTGTCTATGGATAAATACCCCATAAAACCCCACTTCAAAAAAATCTGAACTATCCCTTTAAGGCCCGCTTCCTAGTGATCATTATTTTTCTTCCAGTGGAGACTCTTTATTCTGATGCTTGTTTCGAATTCCACTTCACCTACCTCCACATTTGTGAAACAGAACCTAACAAAACATAAAACTCACATCTGTGTTAGTTCAGAGTCAGTGCGTCGTAACTTCTACCACAGACCTACAGAGCTGGGTGTCTTTGACCACGATGATAGCTGGTGTCGTTTTGTCTCCGCCTAAACAGGGCATGTGTAGCCACGGGGCAGCAGCATATCAGAGGTGATCAGCATGATGCAGGCTGAGAGGACGCACATACACACTCACAGCTCCACTTTGTGTCTGTTGCCGGGTCGGAGTCAAATCAAGAATTTGCAACCTCAGGAAACGGTTGAAATAAAAAGAAGTACTCCTTCACTGGCATTTCTTTTTGGCTCTTGCAACTTGTGGGCAAGTGCATGAATTGAGTTGTCAGAAACACTGTGGAGCACAAAGAAAAAAAAAAACACACAGAGGAACAACCAACCAAGCTCCGACCGAAACCCAACAATAACAACTTGAAAAGCTTTCTGCTAATTTGCGAACATTTTCTTTGCCGCCGTCGCGTCTCTGAAGGCCGAATCCAAAAGACTTTGGGATTCCAGTCAGAGTTGAGCGATGATTAGATCGCTTCACCCAATTCTTCTATCATCTGTCTCCCAGTGCCTTTAATATGCAAATTGTAGGTATGCAAAGCTCTGATGCTTTTATTTAAAAGACATGTCCTCGGGCGATAGCAGTGGGCTTCCAGGGAGAGCTCTGTTTTAGCATGAAATAAATAGTTGTTAAAGGGATCACACAAGTTTGCATCTTGGAAGATGAAAAGCTAATTGACATGAATAATTTATTTGTATTGCAGTATCTTAAAGATATCAAAAAGCGGTGGATAAATAAAACTTGAGTTCAGACATGATATCGAGCGTCGACGGGGCCCTGCGAATATTCAGAGGGGATTGAATCTTTCAGATGAGTCGTCATCCTTTAAACTCATAATGGCATTTGTCCTAAGGTCACTCCACTGCAATTATCAAATATTACAAGAATACTCAGAGGTATTAAGAATAATGATCTGAATATGAATCATTATGTTGCTCCTGTGGATGGTAACCGCAGTTTTTTGGGGGGAAGGCACGAGCAGGGATTCAAACGTCTTGTGATCAGGTATGCGCTTATTTTAGGTAGACGTTCGTTCGTCCACTCTGTTGTCGACCTTTACCTTTTAAGAACGGGGTTATATTTTGGGAGGTTGTATTTTGAGTTGCTGGCCTGAATTAGAAAGGTCAAAGGTAGACATCATCGGATACAAAACAGCTTTGAACTCAAAGGTTTTCTTTCTACTGTACACTTTGGCAGAGTTTGGAGGTCCTCTAGTTGAAAAACCTCTCATTCCAGATTAATCGGCCGATTGTTTTCTTGATGAAGCGTTTGGTTGATAAGATGTCAGACAGCAGTCAGAAATGCCACTCAGGGTGCTTTCACACCTGCCCCGCTTCATTTGGTTCAATCGAACTCAAGTTCGTTTGCCTCTTAAATGCGGTCCATTTGGGCAACCGGGCCAAGACCACCTCTTCAAGAAGGTCTTGGTCTGGCTACAAACTAACTCTAGTGCGGTTGGTTTGTGGTGAGAACGTTTTCCAACCTCGATCCGAACCAATTGCTGTCGCATTGTTTGGGTTAAACATGAGCATGTTACAGTCTTGGAGGATTATTAATGTGCAC
The DNA here is from genome assembly GCF_006386435.1 of Epinephelus moara. Lineage (NCBI taxonomy): Eukaryota > Metazoa > Chordata > Actinopteri > Perciformes > Serranidae > Epinephelus > Epinephelus moara. Next base: position 17,780,609 of record NC_065520.1, read on the forward strand.
CTGCAAATCAGGTCCGGTCAGCAGAGAATTCTGGCAATGGTACCAGTAGGCGACATTGCCATATAAGGTTAAAATATTAACTTTCTACCGTCGTCTGTGATAGATTTTACCATCTCAACCTGGTCTCAATTCAAAGTCATCGAAATCTGGCGCTTGGGCAGTGACTTGCGGCGTCAGACACTGACGAAAAAGCCGTCCTTGAACGTCGCTATGGCACTTGGCGGCGTCAGGGGTTAGAAGTATGTGATTTGAGACTGAGTTTGCCAGAAATACCAGCATGTCCAACTGCATGCAGTATACAAGCCAACACTCTTTTCTGTCCATTCTAGCCCTCAATCCTCTGCACAACGGACTGTACTTCACTTCAACTGAGCCGAAAACAGATGACAGCTCATTGACAGATGACAGAAGCTGCAGTGACAGATTTTACACCTTTTCTACACCGCCTACTCCACCCTGTGATGACTGCAAACTTATTTTTAAACTCAGCTTTATATCATTTAGTCTGCACGTTTGCTATTTTTAACGGTGATGATTTGAAAATTGTAAATTATTTAGTAATAATACTGATCTGTTAAGTGCTTTGAATTGCTGTGGTGTATGAAATGTGCTGTACAGATAAAGCTCCCTTGCCTTGACATTCAAGTGAATGGTGACCTTACGATTAGATAGTAATAGTAGGACTAGGAATTATAACATAAACTCTACTGTCGTAAATGTGATATGTTTGAATCTACAATGTGCGGATTAACACTTAAAAGTATTGCAAAGTTTCTACGGCAGTATGTTCGGCAAGTTCGGCCGATGTTGCTTTATAGTCGTCTATTCCATAGTGGTTTGTCATTCGCGAACAAACCGTTCAAAAGATTGAGTTCGGTTGAGATCGGTTGAGTGCACGTACTGAACTGAATCACTTCCGGAACTGCCGATTCAGTCTGTGCGAACGATGAATCTCTCGTGAGTTGCGGGGTGCAGGGAGGGACTGCCTGCTGTGTGATGAATCACTCAGTGAACGAATCACGTGGTGAACGAACACTCAGTGAACGAATCACTCGGTGAACGAATCACGCGGTGAACGAATCACTCGGTGAACGAATCACTCAGTGAACGAACACTCAGTGAACAAATCACTCGGGGAACGAATCACGCGGTGAACAACGCAACCCGATCCCTGAGTGATTCAAATCATTTCTTCTCAGCGATGCACTTTCATAGGGACCGTTTTCTCCAAGCTAACGGCTAATGTAGCCAGGAGTCAAGCCACATGAACACAATCACACACCTCCCCATCGTTTTAACAGACTTGTGTCCAGATAAACAGCAGCTCAGCCGTGTATCAGTTCAGTGAGTCGGACTACGCAGTACACAGTCAGGGCTCCTCCCGCCAAGCGCTGAACGATTCAGTGAGCGAATCTTTTTAATGAACTGATTCTAGTGATTCAGTAACATCTAAAGAACTGCTTTGCCCATCACTAATGCCCCAGTTGTTGTACTTTCTGCCACAGTGTGTACTCTGTAAGGGCAGCAGCAGGGTGTACTGACAGTAGAAAGACAAAGTCTGCAATTTGGAACCTTTAAATTCGACTTGAATTAAGAAGTCGAAAGGCATGTACCAAATATTGCTGCAACTTTAGGCCGAGAATTTATGATTCTATTTTGTCGCTGCAGAGGTCGCATCACCGCTGCTTTCTCCAGCTTTTCTTTTATTCGGTGGCTTGTTCTGATGTCTGTAAATTAATATAGCGATTATTTATTAGTGTTAAAAAGACACACACACCACCTTTCCCAACTTTGAGATCTGTGGGCTTTGGCTTTAGGAGAAACTTGTTCATCTTCAGTAACATCTGAAGCAGCAGCAGCTCCGTTTTGGGAATAATATGTGAGAAAATGTGCGTTTGTGTTCCCCCTGAGTTCAGCCCGAGATCCAATCAGATCGCTTTCTGTGACCGATTGACATTTACCCAAAATGACGAAGCCCGCCCACCAGGCCCTCCACCCAGGCTAAAAGCGAGTGCTCAGAGTGTTTTAAAATTGCAGTTTGACCCCAGCACAGAGGAGGTCCACACACTCTGAGTTAAATCCTACTCCATATCTCTGTTGGCATAGTTAGAATTCAGAAGTGCTCGGCTCTAACTGGAAGGCCCTTCTGATTAGAGAAAACCCACAATGCCCTCTATTGTTGTTGTGAACTTTTGACTGCGTGGGCCGGGCCTCGACAGCGGCGAGCTGCACTGAGGAGTCGGCAGCGGGGCGGAATATTTGACATTTCTCCGTGATGACAGCCTTGTTACTACTCTCGTTTCGTACTGTATGCATCCTCTCTGTGTGGACCCACGTCTCCCGTGGCAACACAAAATCTGATTTGGATGACAAATACTTTCCGGCTCTGGAGGGTGGATTGTTTTGGCAAACTCCACCCAGCTTGTACTCAAATTGAAGCCTGAGCCCTTATTTTCAAGGACTGTTTGACATACGCTGGGCGTAAATGTATTCTTTAGGGACACGGTGAACATGGTTAGGATGAAGTATCAGAAGCTCGTCTCTGGTGTGCACAAGTGGTGCAAGAGCAACAGGACCTCAGGGAACACATGCCATGTGCAAGCGTTTGTGTTGCTGTTGTCATATTAAGACCTCGCTCCAGCTTTGGTGATTTGAAACCCTTCGCATGACCTCAGACGGTCCAACAAGGCGATTATTGGGAAAGGCAGACATTTTGGAGATTCAAGGTTTTTATTTGGAAAGAAGAAATGAGATAAAGGAAATTAACACTAGCAGGACTGCTGCTGCTGCTGCTGCTGCTGTTGCTGCCACCCAAGCCCACCCACAGAAAAGCTCCAGTGAATGGGCTCTCCTCACATCTGCTGCACTTAAATTAACGTTAGTTTAGATCAGGCCGCCAGGAAGTTCGCTCAATTCTGTCCATACAGACCATACATAACATTTCTTCACCGGTTCTTCTATCTGGCTGCTGATCTCGTCTTGTGCTCGGAGGGTAACGAGCTCCCTGACATCACTGTTTTCCCAAGTTGCAGACATTTTTGACCACTGTTCTCTTTCTTTGAGTTAGCTGCTAACTGCTATCGGCTATTTTTTTAAATTTCCCTAAGTTGGATGTACACAAAACACATCTTCAAAATGTCACACTTGTGCCACCCATGACCCCATCCCATTATCAGGAAGTGCACCCAGCAATGTAGAGCGTGACAGAGACAAACTGTCTCTGTCACGTAGTCACTCACTCTACAGCAGGGCATAGCACTTCAAAATAAAAGCTCTGTGCCAGGAATTCACTGTACTTAAAAATAAAGTGTATTTTTTACAGGCTTGACACATTCGTGAGTCATTTGAGTCAGAATCGATCTGTTCAGTTAGCAACCACGCTAACTTTTCAGTAGACTGTAGGTAAACACACAGCTTGGAGAGCTTTATATCCCCCTCTTCAATAATAATAATAATGATAAAATAAAATAAAATAATCGCTGTGTGGAACGTTTCCTCTCCCGCTTCAATAAGTAGCAAAATAAATAAATAGATAAATAATAAAATGATAAATTAAAATGAAAATAAATTAATAAAATAATAGAATAAAATAAAAATCACTATGTGGAAAGTGGCTTATCCTCTCCCTCTTCAATAAATAATAAAGTAAATAAATAAATAAAATAAATAAATAAAATGATAAATTGAAATAAATTAAAAATAATAAAATAAAATAAAAATAAAAATCACTATGTGGAACGTGGCTTTACCTCTCCCTCTTCAACACATAACAAAGCAAATAAATAGATAAGATAAAATAATGAATTAAAATAAAATTTAAAAAATAAATAAAATTAGATAAAATTAATTAAAATCAAAATTAAAATTAAAATGAATACCACTGTGTATAAATTAGGAATATTTTTCTACCAGTTGCTGTAACATAGTTGAAAAAAAAAAAAAGGAAAACAAAAACAAACAAATCTGTACATATTTTATTTTTGAATATTTTTAAACCATGATTTACCTTTAATATATTATTAACACATTATATTGTTTTATGACCGATGTACTTTTTATGTGTCTTTTTGGGCAGCTTTTTCGTTGTGTATTTTATTTTCGTCATGTGACCTTTGAACCCCGCGGTGACGTCACTACCTGTATCGCAGTCACAGGTCAGCTGGAGCCGGAAGCAGGTGAGTTTGCCGCTGCTCCTGTTCGTTAGGTGTTTAACGTGGGAAACTAACGCTATGCAATGATGTAAATGTGACTCTGCAGACTGTTGAGACTCAGGCTGATGTTGCCGTGACGTTTAAATAATGTTGAGGTGTTTTTGTCGCGCGCAGCACTTAATTTAAATATGCTAATTAGCTGCTAATCACGCAGGCTAGCCTGGCGCACAGGTGTGTTTGATTGCGACTTCCTGTGGTTCACAGGTGAGCTGGAAGTTTGGTTTTGTGACGTGTGTGTTCCTGTTTAATGCTGGAACTTGATTTACTCATTATAAAATATTGAATAATTCAGTTTGTGTGGATTTAATGTCACAAAATCTCAGTGATGCAGTGAATGTACTGGCACACATAGGCACATACACATATATGTAGTCAGTCAGGTCATAGGGAATCATGCACTGACTTTATTTCCACCCAGACGACAGAACAAACCCTGGTTGGTGTGACAGCAGTGGTCCTCAGCTACTTTTCATGTCACAGATTCTGCAGCAGGATGAAACACTGTGTTAGGTAGGGTGAAGCTACACACCTGCAAAGCTTGCTCTTAAAGGTTTCAATGTGAATATGCAGGTTTCTGATACCAAAACATTGCTGTGTATGGACTGGAGCACGAGTACATTATCATATCTACCACTGCTGCTTATGCTACTTCTGCTTTTACAGTAGCACTAGTAGATTATACAACCCCGGACATTGCAGTACCACTGTTTGGCCACTATGGGAACTGGTTTCAAAGCGCACTTCCTGGTAGCTGGATGGGGTCATGGGTGCATGAGTGTAACATTTTGACTATGTGTTATGTGTGCATCCCACTGTGGGATATTGAAAAACTAGCTTGTAGCAGTTAGCAGCTATCTTAAAGAGGAGGAACAGCGGCCTAAAATGTCCACAAATTGGGAGAACAATGAGGTCTGGGAGCTCCTTACCGACGAGATCAGCCGCCATAGAACAGGGACAGAAAATAATCTTTATTGACATGTTAATGCCGTTGTTATTGTTTATAAAGTGCTGCCGATGCATACGTTTTATGTCACACTAGAGCAAGAGTAAGCAACCTGCTGCTCTTGAGTCCCTCGTTGCCCCTACTTGTTGTAGGCTGAAAGTGATTCTTGAATTCTCCAACTGTAAAAGTGTGTTGCTTATACACTGATTAAAAAAATGTTTTAACATGTTGTCAACTAACTAGGGATGCACCGAAATGAAAATTTGGGGTTGAAGCTGAATAAAATTAAACGCCTGGCCGAATACCGAGTACCGTTGTTTAGTTTTTCATTAGTTTTTGCAGATGAATCCTCCAGATTAGTGTTGTCACGGTACCAATATTGGGACCCACGGTACGATACCAGTGAAAGTATCATGGTTCTGAGTAGTATCAGGATACCACAGCGAAAATGAGGCAGATGTGCCTTTTGTCATTTATAAAAAGATAAATCACTTTTCTATAATACATCAATGATATTTCAATGGAATAAATTACTTATTGACTTATTCATACTTCAAAAACAGCATCAATAAGTGATTAACATAGGGGGGATCAAAATAAAATAAATAAATAAAATAAGAATCAACCAGCCACCCTCCTCCCCTGACAAGTAAAGAACAGTCCCTTCATAAGTAAAGAACAGTCCCTAAAGTGCGGTGAGGTTTGTGGACCGTTACCTGCCACAAAGAGAGAAACGTTAACGGCTCGTTTCTCCTCTGACACGCCACATACCTGTGTGCCGCCACGGCTCGGCTGTCCAGGTACTACTGGACAGTCATGACGCCAACGAAAGAGGAAATTACTGGACCTGGAGTCGGACTTCTCCGTCGCCGGTAAGCCGTTATCTTGCGGCGCGGAGCACTATGGCCGCCGTATTTGACAGGAATACATTCCTATCCGTGTCTTGCTTTTCACTTATTCCACCAAATACTGAATGTGTGTTTTTTTGCAGTATTTGGCCGAATATTCGGTGCATCCCTACAGCTATCAGTCAACAGCCTGGGGCCTTCTCCTCTAAATTTTTGCGAAAAAATTGAAAATTTAATCATGTGTAGGCAGGTTAATTTTTCTTTCATCACCAACACTGCAAAGTTAAAGAAAAAAATAATCATAAAAAGCCCACTGCAGAGTTTAAAACATATTTCTGAATGCTCATTTAAGCTATATTGGCTTATTTAGAAATAATAGGTCATTTTAAGGGTCAAATATATATGTTTTTGTGGCTCTAGGCATTTTATTTTTTATTTTTGTTCTGGCTAAAAATGGCTCTTTTGATACTAAAGGTTGCAGACCCCTGCACTAGAGGCTGACGCTGTTGTACTATATGTCATGCCTGTCACACCTCTTTGATTCTACGATGCTGGCATGCTATCTAAAATCTCGCACTGGAGGGGAATGATGCCGCCATTGTCTGGTTCCGTGTTACTGTGTTACTACTTCATAGTGGCCTTGTAGTACGATCTGTGTTAAAATGCAAAGGTGGTGTAAAGAAGGGACTTTGTAGTGGCTCTGTAGTACGATCTCTGTGTTACTCAATTCATGAGCTACACCTTTCTCTAGTTAGGTGTAGCGTCATGTTTGTGGCATGTCGGTGACTCGGATATTGTAGTTTTTATGGACTTTTAGGTTCTGATTAAAATGTGTTTAGCCGTGAGTGTGTGAGATGTGGAGCCGTTATAAGAACAGAAACTGTGATTCAACGAAACCCTCTTTACAATCCACTGTGTTAAACATCTGAGCTCCATCTTTCCATAGGCACTGACCCTGAGGACCATTACAGTGATTCATGTGCACTGATAGGAGCTCCGTACTGCTTTTTACTTCATAACAAGTGCGATCATACAACCTCTCTGCCGTTAAATCACTCTCCCAGCCCTAAAACATCCTGTATTTTGAAGTCACGCGGTGCACAAATGAAACCCAGTGTGGTAATATGAAGCAGGATATGTAACCTCACAGCTCCTCTGGTCCAAATAGCAAGTGTTAAATGAGAGAAGAGTGGAGTCTTTGAATAAAGAAATACATTCTTATTGGGGAGGTGAGGCGCTGACAATGAACCCCCTCGCTCCGAGTCGAGCCTGCGAGAGGCCGACTTGTTCATCCCTTGTTATGCCGCTAATGTGTATGATTTAAGGGGGAATTATGCACATCTCAATGTGCCTATAAATGACATTATTCATGCACAGGTGCTGCACTAAGCAGCTCCTGAATGATAATTAAGATAATCTTTCTCTTTTTTTCTTCCTTCACGCTCGCTCGCTCCCTTTTCTCACGGATCCACTTTGTTCAGGCAATATCTCCTGTGTCAATACCTCGCTAGACTGCAGCCCCTCTCCCCTCAGCCATTGTCTGATCCTTATTCAGCACTAAAACCCGCACTAACAAGTGAGACCACGTCTATGTTTCTCCCCCGAGCCCGACGGTATTTCTGAGAAATAACGTGCCAAGTTGAATTAAAGTGAGAGAATAAAAAAAAGAGAGAGAAAGAGGAAAAAAAAAAAAAACTTTTGCAAGGCAGAAACTTGGCTGCAGCATTCCCGAGGGAATTCACCGCGCAATGAATTTCTCAAACGAGAATATGAAGACATTGATGTCGAGCACTTTGCATATGATAAGCTCTTTTTCCATAAAGAGAAATGATTAGTTTTGGAATGGTTAGGAAATGTTGCTGGGGAAAAAGTGTTCCAGGCTCTCAGATATTAAGAACATTTAGAATACATTAAAAAAATAGAGAAATTTTTGTCATAGTTAGGAGGTAAGTTATGCCAAAATTATGGTTTCAACTCAGGTTTTCTGATAAAAATGCACTAAAGCTAAACTTTCTGTCTTTGCACACAGAGAGAGACACATGCATCACATTTTTCCTGATGTGTTTGGACAGTAGTGAGACGCGCGGTGCCAAATCCTGGTGCAGAAAAGCATCATGACAGAGATAGACTTAGTGAATCCAGCTTGGTTTGTGTTATTGGGGAGAACCAGAGGCTTTCGGGGCTGGAACCCCTCTCCACTGTGGTAAACAGTGAGTGATGATTATCGTCGCTAACAGAGAGGAAATCCAGCTGTATTGTTTTAGCACGGCCACTTGTTTACAAGAACCTCTCTCCGGTGGATGGGCCGCGCTTTATTCAGTTTTCTTTTGTGTGCAAATCACTCGTTTTGTTTGTATTTTTTCCATTTTCTTGTTGTGTTACGCTCCGAGTCGGCCCTCTCTCTGGCCCAGTGTTGTGAGGGAAGCCATCCAGTGTCTCTGCGGCCCGCAGCTGGGTTTCATTACTCGGCTTTTGCCACACCCTTTCGTTTCAAACAAACACACTGGGTATGTATACCAGAGCAGGGACAAATAGGAGCTGCAAATAATTCATAGCATTTGTTTAAAAGCGCTCCAGTTGCCAGGTAGGTGGAGTTTCTCCGACTGTCAGGTGAGCTGTCGGTCACAGGAAAGGTACCAGAGATGGAGGGTAACTTAAGGGCACGTTTGAGTCAGTGTATCATACTTGAATACTTCCATTTACTGCTGTTTTGCACCACTATGCTATATTATACTCATTCACTATATATCTATAAATTCAATAGATTGAATACCAGAGTTAAAGCTATTAAGTAGCAGAAACAACTCCAGTTAGATGCTCCAAATAAGTTGTCTGCTGGTTGCGTAAATTGGCAACTTTTGATAAAGTATTTACCATAACAGCCTCATAAAAGGGTTCCCACAAGTCCTTGAAATCCTTGAAAGTTTGTGAATTTAAGGAAAAGCAATCAAGGCCTTTAAAGTTGTTGAAAATAGACATAATTAGAATTATAAGTCATTAAATGTGCTTGAATTTATGTATTTTGTGCAGTATAGAAATGTAAGTTCTTTGAATATTTTTTTACTTCACATGAGTAAACAGGCTATGAAGGGATGCACGATAAGATCGGCACGCCATCAGTATCGGCCGATACCGGCTTTAAAATGTGTTCCGGTGAGACACCAGAATGCACGCGCCTCAAGTCCCGATGCCCCTTTGCCACACATGCCCAAGGACTGTCGCCTCCAAAGCCTCCTGGGTCAAGGCAAGATGGAGGGACCAGAACCATCTCGGCTTCACCACTTCATTGACGATCCCACGGACGTCCTTTGCCAGCATCTGCCCCGACAGCAATGGACAACCCTTGGGGCCTTGCGGACAGTGCCCACGGGGATCAATTACAAACTGTAGGACATATAATAAGCAGCAGTCACCCCATATACCAGCCACCGAATGGCGATCGTGGTCTAATTGACCTGGATGATGACACGCTGGACTGGCTTGCGCCAACGGAGCTGGTGGTCCAAGGACATATGCCGGAAGAAGGCTTTTAAATGAACTATCAGAATCGGCCAACATGCTTTTTCTTAACTTGCACAATGAATGAATTACACATACATTGAAAAGTGTTGTAGTTCATGTCTCCATCTGCTGGTGGGCCGTCATGATAAGAGTATGCTAGAATTAGGTGGGAAAAAAGTGGATTATCGAAATCGGTTATCAGCCAAATAAGTTGTTATATATATCGGATATCGGCAAATAATCCAATATCCCTACTAGAAATACAGCAACATAGGGTTCCAGAAACTTCTTAAACTCTAGTTTCAAAGACATGTCAAGAACTTTCCAAGGACCCAACATGGCATAGTCTGACACAGATCAGGGTTAATAATTAACTTGTAGATCACCGTCCTGTGTGATGCTCCAGCAGCATGGCCTGTTAAGGCTGCTTCACCCATTGCGTGAACTTTTCAGTTGCTCAGTAGACGAGTCATACTCTACAGGTGGGAAAGAGAGGATGGAGAAGGCAACAATAGAGACGTTCAGTAAGAAATCTTTGAAAAAAGTGTGTGCAGTCTTGCGTATTACCTTTTTTTCCAACTGCAAATAATTTCCTCAAAGGAAAGCTTTGTCAACATCAGTTTTACCTCCTAAGATAAAGTTTTCAGTCTGTTCATGTGACTGTAATTGTTTTTATTGCAGCAAAATGTGATGCGAAGCAGACAGACTGACCAACATGTCATAAAACCTGTCAGAAATGCCAACCCTTTAATGAAACTTAAGGGTTGGCAGATTTAACGCCCTCTGTGAGGCCAGAACGATAGTTGGTGTCCATGTATCGGTACAGTATCGCCATGCAAAATATCAAGATACTATGCTGAATCGATCCCACCCCACCCCTAGTAATAATGTGTAATCAGCCATCTTGCTACTACAGTTTGCTTCTGTTGAGCATTGTGCAGCGACCTCTGTTGATGATGCATCCTTGATTACAATGAGTGCGTCAACACGGACAGTTTAATTCCCTTTTCATTCCTATTAAAAGTGATCTTGTAAACACCTAATTCGGAATGAAAATAGCCAATGTGATTGAAAATTCAATCCGATGTAAGGGGCTGGAATATTCTGTTTCTAATTCCCAATGAAAGAATTTCTCGCACTTGTATACACTCATTCCTCTTTAAGTTCTTTCCGGTCTTTCTGCGCATGCTCGTTTCCTTGCCCTTCTGGCGCGATGACGTATATAGCGCGCGCGACAAGATGGCAGCTTCTAAAAACAAGAGATGGTCCCGAGCGGTCTTCTATCTCCCTTCCTCGACCTTCTACCTCTCATCAGACGAAGCATTAGCAGAACAAGGTTGTTGTCGTACTGCTGCTTCAAGAATATAAGCAAAACAAGCCCGAAAAAGGCACTAAGAACGGCGTCGTCAAGCATCTTGTTATCTGGAGCGAGGACTACAGTGTTTTCTTCCAGTAAACGCGTAACATCCGCCCCGCCCCCTATCCAATCAGAAACCTTCCCTGCCCCAAACCTTGCGCGGACCCGAATAAAGGCGATTAAACTGATCTCTGTGGAAACCCTCATTCGGAATGAATATTTCTCATGTAAACTACCTGGAAAGACTTTAATTCCGAATGATTTCATTCAGATTTATTTCATTCTGAATGAGAAGCCATCACGTAACCGCGCCCACTGTTTCTGTTGGGAACACGGCTGTTTTGCTAGGTAGCACCAAGGTTCCAAGAGTCCTGAAAGGTACCAGTTCAAGAACCAGAGCGAATTAGTCATTGTATTCACATTACAACTCTATCGTCAACCTTACAGTATCGTCACAGTATTGACATTGAGGTACTTTTGGTACTTCTCTTTGGGGCTTTGACGCTCCCCATCCATATGGTTCTCCAAAAAGTTAAAATATGACTTTTTTCACAAGTAAAGTTTGGTCTGGGATGGACATAATTTTGCAGAGTGGTTTTGTGGTGGCGAATTATCATTACAAAAGCACTCCAGTCTAATTGAAACCAAAAAAATGTTGCTTGTCTTTTGCCTTTCAGAGTTGTCTGATCTGACGGCTCTATTGGCAGGACAACAGCGTTTGTTCCAAACCTTCCAAAATCTATCTCATGACGGGGAAAGAGAAAAAAAACAATCCATTTGTTGTCTGATCTCATGCTGCAGTGTTGTGGTTTGGCCAAGGTCAGGTCGCTCTCCAATAGTGCCCTGTCAAAGCCAAGTTGGGATTAAATCGTAATAAGGAATTCTAAATCAAGAGAATAATTTGAATTAAGTACAGTTCCACAGTAATTAGTGACACTTAACAGGCTCAGCAGCAGCTCTTACAGTACAGTTAAAGAAAAACCTTGGACCACAGACTACATCTGTCATCGCCGCAGTCGCAAAAGGCAGAATTAACTTCCTCTAAAACCCAGATTTCCTCTTCAAATGACACTGAATCATATATATTTGAACCGTGCCTCCTGGCTACAGCGTGTCCTGAAATGTCTTTAATAAGGATGAGGATGTTAAGGAGCTGGTATAGCTCCAGTTTTAAATTAGAAATAACCCGGCAGAACGCTTGACTTACAGAAAAGGTTAGGTTTAAACACAACACATTAATCTCTGCTTCTCGTTTGCACATTTATGGATCTGAGTAAGTGTGTGTGAGTTTCTGTGTGTGTGTTTTCTGGACAGAAACACCCACTGCCATTAACCAAAATATGAAAAAGCAATTATAGAAATGAGTGCGTGGGGAGAAGTGTCCACTGATATCCTGAGTAAAATATGAGAAAGCAAATTTTTAAATCAGTGTTTCTGCGGAGGGAGGTTTGTCCATGCTGTAATCTAAATATGATAAGGCAAAGATGAAAATCAATAATTATTTGGAACGTAATATACTCGGAGGATGCGCCGCCGCCATACATCAGCACTCCAAACAGCAGCAGGAATGTGCTCACAGGCCTCACAATTTTCACCTGATTACAACGATAGAGGCTCATATCTGTTTTCAGCGGCTGTGCGTCTTTATTCCTCCTTTTTTTTGTGTGGCAGAAATTGCAGCTTTTACTGATGACAGGCAATTTGAAAGTGCCCTTGTTGAATAGTCACAGGTGCCATGTTGTTTGAATCAAGCCGACTATAGCTGCAAATAGCTGAAGTGGTTTTTATTTTTTCCAGTGTGCAGGAAGGGAGCACACAAAGTCTGCTCAGAATGGAATGCTGTTTTATGTGGCCATTAGCAGATTGGAGTTTTACTTGCACTAATATTTTACAGAGGCAGCAGTGGTTGTTGGACCACACTGGGCTGAAGCAAAGAAGTACAATGTGGTGTGAAGCTTAAAGGTGTCCTGTGGAGGTTGTGACCACTGGTGGCACTGTGGAGCAGTGTTTTTAGGAGCAAGTCGCTGTTTTGTTTGCAGCACGCCTGGTCATTGCCAAGCCCCAGTGAGATTATCTCGGTGTTCAAGACTGAAAAATCATCCACATGAACCACTCTGCACATCATCATAAATTAGATCCACCACATAACACTTATTTGAAATGAATATATGTCACTTTTTTGAGGATGGGTCGTCTGTTACTCGGGTTATTTCCTTCCTCCAAAACAGTGGTGAGAACTCCAGGAGCAAATGTCCGGAGTCGAGATAGCGTGGAGAACAATGAGGGCAAAGTAGCATCTGTTTTAACCGGCCAAAAACATCAAATCTCTTAGCACGTTAGCATGTCCTTCACCGCCAAGCCTGTTTGCAACCAGTAGGGATCGGCACTGTAACTTATTTCCATATTCGAGTACTTGCATTAAACTATTTTAGTGTACTTGAGTACTTGCAAAAAATATTATAACATAAAAATATGAATGTAAATTGGAAGTTTGAATTAATTTATTGAACAATCAGGCTTCAATTAGCCTATTCAACCGTAAATACAAAGTTCACATAAGTAATACCGGATTTTCGCCACTTGGGGGCGCAATTGACTCACTTAAAATAAAAAACGACCATAGGACAACAGAGCGACAGTAACAAGTTGTTTCTTTTATTCCTAACAAATAAATTTTGCAGCTTACTCAATCAGTGCAAACAAGAGTTGCCTCCTTCGTCTGGTTCAAAGCCAAAGTGTTGCCATAGTGTCACATTCTTTGATTTCTTCGAGACTAAATTGTCCGCCATTATCGACTCCCCAGGCTACAGTAGAGGCCTCGGCGCATGTGCACTCGCACCCTCCGCGGAGTCCGCTCTGCATACGTTCCGCCCGAGTATGCGGTCCGGTCGGTCTCAAAAACAAAAACCCGGTCCAAGACGGAGTACCGAACCCAAATGGTATTACCGAGAACCGACCCAACCCTAGCTGTGTGATGCTAACAGTTAGCCATGTCACTGTGTGTGTTTGTATGGACTCTCATTGACTGTCCGCTGGTGCAAAGCAATGCACTTCACGCAACTTTCCAATGAAATATAATTTCATCCATTTTAAATGNGAGTATGCGGTCCGGTCGGTCTAAAAAACCCCCCAAAAAAACAGGTCCAAGACGGAGTACCGAACCGAATTGGTATTACTGAGAACCGACCCAACCCTAGCTGTGTGATGCTAACAGTTAGCCATGTCACTGTGTGTTTGTATGGACTCTCATTGACTGTCCGCTGGTGCAAAGCAATGCACTTCACGCAACTTTCCAATGAAATATAATTTCATCCATTTTAAATGGAAGCAAAAATATCTGTATAAAGGTCATGTTGACATGTAGGAGGTTGGGTGGGTATTACTCTATATGTTGAACGAATACTGACGTCCGAACTCATACTCGAGTATAGGGATGCACCGATCCGATATCCGGATCGAAATATCAGCCCCGATATCATCAAAATAGATGGATCAGGTATCGAGTATCGGCTGATACTCAGTATCGAAACTGAAAAAGCTGGATCGGTGCATCTCTACTCAAGTACTCATGCTCATCCCTAGTAAACGGTGGCCTACGAACAACGTTATCTTCACTTCACCTCTTCAACTGACATTCGCAGTTTAGATAACGGACACTTGACTCTCCTGCTATTGTTAGAGACGTGATCTAACCACAGACATTTGCTTTGTTCATGGACCCAACGCGATGTGACGCCGCAGAATGAATATAAGGGAAATGCTGGGATGGATATTTGCAGTTATTTTTGGCATTAGATAAAATATTTCTTTGACCTGGTGCCATGGCACCCTGTACAACTATAGGAGAGGCACTGCATAATGCTGCTAACATTTGCCCAGAAGCTAATAACTATGCTAGGCTAGCGTGCTATTTCATCGAGTTCTCCGGTATGATTGTTTCCCTTTCAGAAGTTTTATAATCCAGACTTGAACTGTGGTGTCTTTTAGGAGACTTTGTAAAATAGATCTATAATGATAACTCCAACACTGAATCAGTCCCTCCAGAAAAACGCGATTATGCGATTGCGTAATTCAACGCATAAATCGCCGATTTCTGCGCAAAATGTGCGAAATATGCGGGGCTTGCATGATTTCATAATCCCCGCATTTTCGTTGCAAAAAAGTCACATATATCATCCCCGCATTTTCGTTGCAAAAAAGTCACATATATCTTAGCAGAAGGTTGAAAAATGTTGCGTTTACTTCACACAAGAGCAGCCATTTTCCCTGTTGCCTTGGGAACGTTATGAAGTGACGTAATTATGCGACGTGAACGTCATTGAAAAGCTGCGAACTGTGCGGGGGAGGAGATGGACGTTGAGGGAGAGGGTATGGAGAATGAGGATGGCGAATGATTGGCCAGTGTTAGAGGCTACGCAGTTATAGTTTTCATTTCAGGAGTTGATGCAACTTTACAGTTGTAAGATTGCACTTTTTTTGTTACCAGTGGGTTAAATCATACTAGTTTCAAAAACCTTGCAGTTGTAAGTATATTAGTAGTATGTACATTTACGTGCATTGGAAGCACTTATTTAGACAGACGATGTCTGTTTTGTACAGCTACCTCTGTAAAACAGGACGCACACATTTGATTTCTTTATTTTATTTATTAATTTTTACAGAAGTTTTAACATATTCTTTTTGTAAAGCTACAGAACTTGTTTGACTCAGCAATGTTTTGTAAGGTCTGAAATAAAACAAGATGAGAAGTTAAATATTCCCTGCACTTTCTGTGATGTAGTTGCTTGCTTATCATAGGAAGTAATTAGAAATGACTCTTTACATTAAGGTAGTAGCCTAGTGAGAACAGGGTGTTGGGGAATCACTTTGTTTTCTCTTTTTCATCAAACTGCAGTTTTTGCAAGTTCCCGCAATTTCATCGCATAAAATTGCATAAATATCCCGCATATTCCATCGCATTTTTTTTAACGAAAACGTGCCGCATAATGAAGGATTTTTGCCCGCAACAATCACAAAAAACTCTGCATTTTTCTGGAAAGACTGACTGAATGCCTTCTGTCAATATCTGTTGTTAGCTGTCCCCACTAGCTGCCCATGATGCCTTTGGTTGAGTCTGTCCACCAATCTGAGGCTGTGTTTTGACTGTGTGGCAGCTTAGGTCACATAAATTCTTTTATTCTGTACAAATAAATTGGAAATTGCTAGTTGTTGGGTTGGCACTGGCTGGTTGGAAAATTTGAACACAGGGCTTAACCCCGATCTGAAATCAGTTGTTAAGAAGATGTACAGAAGTTGTGTTTTCCCGCCGTCAGCATCAGTGCTAAACACACAGGGTTCTGCCTGTTGTCTTTCACCTATGTTGCGTTACTTATTTCATCAAAGACAAGAGTTTGTGTGTCCTGCACTCGGCTCTATCCCCAAATATGTGTACGCATGTGTGAGTGTGCGTTTGTGTCAAATCATTTTCAATATCCCCATCTCTAAGATCATACGCAGCAGAATCAAGCAAACATTGGAAGGAGAGATGTGTGCAGGGGGGTTGAAACATCTTTGTTCCCTCTCCTCTTTAGAAAGCTTTAGCCGGCCCGTCTTCACTGAAGCGTACAGGATGTGCCTGATGTTTCCTTGGCAAAGGAAAAGGTAAAAATAGAGAAGATTCATCTGGTTTGAGTTCTGCGGCACCACATTACTTTAGGGGTGATTTTTTCCTTTTTTCTTCCTGCGCTTTTTTTGTTCAGCGGTCCTGGGCCCTTTTGTGTGATTGAAGCTCAAACGGACCAGGAAATGCAAATAATCCCGGTTCTGAAGACGTCCAGTGACGTGATTGTTGGGACGGTACGAGGAGGCCGGCCGGCTCGCCACATTAAAGGCAGAGTCTGAGCGAGAGATGAGTGGAGACTGGGTTAAGTTAAGCGAGAGGAGAGGACTTCAAAGCCTGCTAGGTTCGCCTGCCATATTGGGAGTGACGAGATGTGTCTTTTATTAATAGCATTCACCAGAGTTTCTTGTTTCTGCTCTCAACTTGTTCCATTGTTCTGCAATCCCTGCAGTGTGGGGACAGAATGAAAAAAGGAGGAGTCGCTTCACAGCTGCAGAGCAAATTACACCTTGATTACATGTGAAGGAGGCAGCTGAAGGATTAACTCTTTGATTGTTTGACATTATCTGATTTAAGGCTCTTTGCCACTTTGTTAAAAGCACTTTACGTTTCACTCAACCTTCAAGATGTCCTTATCGGAAGGGCTCACACACTGATTCAGAAACCATATTTGACTTTAACTCCTTTAGCCGATCAATCGACAGCTTTGAAATAATTATTTCCTATTATTAATGAACACTGATGAAGAACAATAAATAAAGTGACACCATCTTACGTACAGCCTGAAGTCCTACACTGTCCTTGTGCACAGTAGATTCGGAACCTTGCTCATCTTCCTGGCCTCCATCAATACACACAAAATATCAGGATAAAAATCTGTACTGTAATCTCTATTTTCACCTGAATTAGCGCAAATTAGCACCCTTAAAAATATACGTTAGATATGTTTCCATTTCCATTGCGACAAGGTTGTGGATGGTACCAATAGAATCGTTCTTGATCGTCCCAATTTTTGGTCCCCCCTCTGTTGCACACAGATTCAGGACTAAAAGGTGGACACTCTTGAAGCTTATGAGTCCACAGTTCATACCATGGCAAGTTCTTTAAACATTAGTAAACTATAAAGGGTGTTTTGCTGCCTCTCACAGTAGCTGTAGACTGAGAAAAAAAACATTTAATTCACTGTGCCGACTGCCGACAGCTACCAGCAGATTTTAAGGTGCAACATTTACTTGTAATGTCACTCATGAGTTGACGACATCTGATGTGATGATCGGATCTTTAAAGCCCCTACAAGGAACTTTCATTTTGAGTTGATTTTGGCGACCCTGTGGACAAAAGCGGTAGTGTTTTGCCAGAATGAAGCCTACATTTCCCATGAGCTCTAGCGCGTATTGTTGTAAAGACGCTTACCTGGCTCGCGCATGTGTTTGTTTTGGGGATGAATGAAACAACAAGACGGGAAAACTTTGCCCCCGCTCCTATCGGGGATCCCAGCTCACCTCTGCCGCGCCCCAGCTCCACCTCTCCGGCGTAAGCGCCACCGCCGCCGGGGTAAACGCAGCGGTCGGCTGGTAAGGCTGAAGGCCTGTTTGGCGAGCACTTCCACGGCTTCTTGGACTGAGTATGGAGCGGTGCCTCGCCTCTTTATTTCTCGGCACTCGCTGGACCCTGTCGACGCCTGGCTGGTACCTGTCGTCGGCCCGGATGAGGTGTTCCAGCCCCGCGGCCCCTGCTCTCCTCGTCCCCGCTGGCGCGGGGTGAATCTGCGCAACCTGCGGCCTCTGTGTGTGGCTCCCCGGACAGCTAACGCCGTGGACCCGCCGGCTCCTGCCAGGATTGGGCTGGTAAATGCTAGATCGCTAGCGAACAAAACGTTTATCCTGAAGGATTTCCTGACTTCCCGAGGATTGGATTTTCTCTGTGTGACTGAGACGTGGCTGACTGTTGGTGAGTCCAGTGCTTTCACAGAACTTTTACCCGATGATTGCTGCTATTTTAACTCCCCGCGGACGTCGGGTCGAGGAGGAGGAATAGCGACTATTTATAAGAGTCACTATAAATGTAAGCAGCTAGGTAAGATGACGTGTGCCGTCTGAGTGCCGTAAATCGTTTCATCCTGGAAGCGACCTGGGGCGGACCCGGAGACAGTTTCCTAAAGGTATGGATATACACTATATAGAAACAGCTTATCTTCACACCGATGGTCTCATTTGCTGTTGTAGGTCACGCACAGACATCAGCAGAAACAAGACTTTTGCATATCCAGTTAAAAGTTCCTTGTAGCGGCATATATTCTAATCCTCGCTTGGAGAAAACACGTGGTAGAGCCTTGTTCCAGTGCTCTCTGGCCTCACTATACCTCACTCCAGAGTCCTGCACAGGTCCATTTTTGAAAACCCTCACCTGCCCATACCCATGAAATTGAGTACCAGAAGCCACACTCGCCTGCACTCGTTACTGAAAGTCCTGTGATCAAACACACAGGCTACAGTCCCTCACATTAAGCTGGGCTCTCGTTCTTGAATCACAAATCAAGCAGAGGAGACGTCTCTTTCACTGGATGGTGAAAACGTCCAATCACTACCAGGTAAGGAAACACTTTAGCTTCCTTTCTAAAGGATCCTCCTTGGGTGTCTTGAACTCCATGTAGGCTGACACCTCAAGTTTCATAGCTGGAGTCTTACGTGTCGGTGACGAATGTGACGATAGGGTCAAAGGTTCGACTTGTGTCATTGGCTTTCAAAATAAAAGGAATTGCGCCTTGATAATAGGGATGTAGATGTCAAAATATTACACATATACCGCACATCTTTTTTCTTTGTTTTATTCTGGAAAATAAAAAATACTTTTGCACTCACCTGCTACAGATGTTTACCTGGTACACAGCTTTTTGTAGGTACCCGTCTCACTCATTGCAAGAACCTGCTATTTTTAAATACCCCATCGAGAGAGAGTGTCACTCAAGCCGTTCTTTTTTGCTCCAAAAATGTCAGCCCCGTTCCGAGGACGATAGACAAAGTGAAAACAACCCCGCCTACATTTACGAGTACAGTCTGCAGTGGAAACGCTAAACAGATCTACGGTCCAGGTACATGTCCGTAGGGGTTACTTTGGTTCTACAAGTACTGCACCAAAAGTTTTAGGTTGGAAACGGGGCTAATGTGTCGGCTAAATTTGGAACAATGGTCGAGCGCTCCTTGGACGAAGACCTGTGGCAATGTGAAACTGCTCGTCATTGCGTCGCGTTGGCGAAGGGACTAAAATTAGCATGCCAATCCCTGCCGATCAAAGCCGATCGGAGCTGGCATCGATTAATACCCATGACAGCTGGAGAGCCGTTTGTCCTAGAAGTGAATGCCGATTGTAAGCTTTCCTATTAAATACAAAAGCCAGATGTTTGTGGGTGTTAGTGGGTTTTTGTGAAGTGGGAAAGGGGCTTAAGAGCCAATTAAGAGAAAGCAAAAATAAGACGAAGCAAAGAACATAAGGTTCAGAGGGTGGATATTTAGAATTTGGACTTCAACATGAGACAATACAGGCTCATATGATAAATCTAGCGAGCCACCAGATGATTAATGGGATAGGAACGAGAAAAAACAAAGTTCTGCTGCACACATTTGTATTATTATGTATTTTTTATCCGGATGTATGAAATGTTGGATAGTTTCGACTCCTCTGGGCTCCGACAACTATCAACGTGACACAGTCGGAGAAATCTTGAAGGGGAAAATCACACTGTTCTCAGCGTTTGCTAATAAGACGCTGTTTTTCTTCTACTTAAGCTGGTCCAAAAAGAGGAGATGGAACTCCAGGGAACGTTTTTCGTGATAGTCATGTTGCTCTTGACAGTTCGTAATGCATTTTGTCAGCGTTATATGGACATGGCAGAGCTAATCTAGCAGCTCTGAGGTCTTGTTGTCCCTGAAATGTGATCAGCATGTTCTGATAAACCCTGTTGTTATGTCTCTGCATAAATGTCACTGAGACATTTGGTGTACTTTGGATTTCCAGTGATTCTTGTGCATCTTATCAGCACGAGAGACAGAAATAAAGGTTTGTCAGGATGAGGATATCACTGTGGAGATGCACAGATAGCAACATTTGGGGAGAGTGTTTGGATGCTACTTTATTTTTCTCGCAACACAAGTTTTGCTTTGCCTCCAAAAACTCCTCAATTATCATAATAATTTAGCAGCAGTGGTCTTCCTTCATATCCGCCGCTGTACAGAAGTGCATCAGACACTATTTCAGAGATGGCTGATTTGCATATTATGATGCGGCCACTGCCCATCATCCCTTCTCCTCATTAAACATCCGGTATCTTTCCGCCTTTTCGTCTGTTTTTAGAAAAAGGAATAAGAAAGGGAGGAAAAAAATCTCGATTCAGCCGCTTTAATTCTCCTCAGCGGACTTGTAATTGGTGTTTACGTGATTGGCTTTTACTCCGTTCGCTGCTTTCCCCCATAAATCCTTGTCAATCTAAAGTCAGTCTAGCATGTTATCAAGCGAACAGAAACAAATAATGCCACAAAACACCACAGTAAACATTCCATAATTGACTGTTTAGGAGCGCGATCATCAGTTAGGGTTTGATTCGGGGATGTAATCTGCTTTTGCGGATGCCAGGCCATCCAACCAAAATGGGCACGAGAGTTAATGCAGCTCTAACCTCTGAGCCATTTATGCTCGTTGAATGTACTTGTAATGATTAAGTTTGAAAGAGCCATGTTTTATCTTTGGCCAACACAAGAGTTGACAATCTTAAGACCTTCAACTAGAAATAATTAGGATCTATTTGAATGCTGAGTGTGGTGCACAGCGCTGAGACAAGAGCTAAGCTTGTTAACGAATGTGGTGGCAATTAAATGGCTCATCCCCCCCCTACTGTTTATGTTTTTTTATCACCTGAAAATTGATTATAATTCTCAGCATTGCTTGACCATAAAGTTTCAAAATCTCTGCCAGCCTAATTGAAAATGCCCGTTCTAATGCTGCGACTGAGCATTGTTTTTGTGAGGTTTTAAATTGTTTCCCCCACAAAAGACCAAAAGTATTTTTAGTTCCCGCAGATCCCACATGAAACCTGAGCTGGCGACATGGTTGAAATTAGTCCGTGCTGCTTATTTGAATGTTTTCCCCCCTCTTCCTCCTCCTTGTTAATTTCTCCACATAGTTTAACATTAAAAATCAGGTCAACCTTTAAGATTTATGAGCAGAGAGGAGAAAAAAAGAATTAATGGTATGCTATTTTTATTCAGTCAGTCGTCTGTTAATTTGGTATGACCTTAGTCAAAGGCGGTGAAATAACAAACTCTACTTACTTCTTCTTAAGACCAAACCCCTGGTCTCCCAAGTTGCTTTGCTGAGGATGTGAGAAGAGAAGGGCCCGCTGCCAGCCTGTGTTTCTTTAACTGTTATCTGCAAAACTCAACACACAGGATTTTCGGGACATCAGTGGCACTGAGAAACTCATACTCTTTCATCTGGTTTCATAGCGCATTGTTTCAATTAAGCGTTTTTTATTAGTCGATTGAAAATCTGTTTTTGAAACAATAAAAAGCCTCCTCAAGCGACACATTCGGCAAAGCGGTCCTGACAGCCCAAACGAGGCTGCTCATCACGCGATGATGTCAAAGCGGCGGCGAGAAATGGTGGCCATAAAGGTTGCCGCGTCGTCTCTGAGCGTCTTTGTCCGCGAGCCAAAGCAGAGGTGCGTCACCTCCTTTATTTCCCACCTTTTTCCCCGCTGATGAGTTCCCAGTGTGACTCTCCTCATGACAGCATCCAAACTTTGCTGCCTCAGAGGGCCGAGCGCTCACAGGCCCCCATTGAAGCATCCCTGCAGGGGTTTTCTTCTCACAGAGGCTAGAGGGGAGGGGGTGAAGGTGAAAGTTTGGCACCCAGCGACAGATCTCCAACAGCGGAGGCCTTTGTTGCCAGGTTGCTCACACTCGGCAACGTGGAGTCAGGTGGCCTCTGACCTGACCTCTACTCTGAGAGAACCGGTGGGCCAAGAGGCTGAAATAAAAAAAATGAAAGGATCGGGCAAAGTTGGCTGGAAGAAAGGATGGGATTGGAGGAAGGGGAGATTGTGGGGGGACGGCATGAAACAAAGTGTTCAGAAATAGGTCAACCAGTATCTCATTTTTCTTGCTAAGCTTGTAATCACCCTTGACAGGCACACTGTGGAACAGGCTATTCAGTTGGAATTCAGGGCTCATCGTTGAATTACGGACCCTAACCATCCGTCTCATGATGTAAGGGAACATTTAGAAGATGGAAGTTCTTTGTTCTTTCTCTGTTTTGCTGACAAGGACGAGTTGCCTCTGTTAATTTGTGTTAGTTGTCTTTCGCTAGAGCCAACATGGTGTTTTTAGGGTCTCCACAGACGTGTTTTGCTCAAGGGCACCTTTAGGGAAGACAAAGGGTTATTTATCCACATCCCCTGACCTGTCCAGGCCATCTTTTGACTTTCACTTCACCAAACTTACAAGAAAGTTGTATTTTGAAAAAAGAAGCAGATAGTTTTGGTTTTATTTTCCCAGCTTTTGAGACCTTCTCTGACATGGAGCTGTTTTCTGTTTCCTCAATAGAAGGTTGGGCAACATGGCTTAAAAATAACATTGCCATGTTTTATGTATGCACCTCTCTTTTAACATGTCCTCTAAACTACTGTAGACTATTCAAAATACAAAATTATTAAACAAACCAATAGAGGTAAAGAAGGTCAGAAGCGTTGATGTTTTTGCTGTGAACTTGAGGCTTCTGGTCTGCAGTTAGATGTTTGCAGTTAGCATAAAGTTAAACTGTTGCTGCGGTGCCTTTAAACACGAGGATTTAGTCATTGTAAGCTGGAAACAAACTAACAGCTCTTCACTTCATAAAAATAATAGTATTTGCAAGTCGCAGTGGTGCTCCATGGTCACAAAATACGATTGAATAGTCACCGTCTGGAGCCCTGCAGGTACGAAAACACAGAATACGTCTGCTTACAACATCGGCCCTGTTAAACATGATTTATTTACTGTAAGCTGGACACAAGCTAACAGCTCTCCATTCTATGAAATAATAGTATTTGCAAGTCACAGTGGTGCTCCATGGTCGCAAAATACGATTGAATAGTCACCGTCTGGAGCCCTGCAGGTACGAAAACACATGCTCCTACTGCTTACACTATTGTAATACTGTTACCGCGGCACCTTTAAACGTGGTGATGTATTTACTGTAAGCTTGAAGCAAACTAACAGCTCTCCATTCTATGAAATAATAGTATTTGCAAGTCACAGTGGTGCTCCATGGTCACAAAATGCATCTAAATAGTTCCCGTCTGGAGCCCTGCAGGTATTAAAACACACGCTTGACCTGCTTACACTATTTTTAAACCGTTACAGCAGCACCTTTAAATGTGATGATTTATTTACTTTAAGCTGGAAACAAACAAACAGCTCTCCATTTTGTATAATAATAATATTTGCAAGTCGCCGTGGTGCTCCATGGTCACAAAATACATGTAAATAGTCACTGTCTGGAGTAGGGATGGGCAAACGATCAAAATTCATTATTCGATCATCAAAAAAATTCACGATCAATTATCGATTAATTGATAAGCGAGTATTTCAAAAGAGAGAAAACAAAAGAGTGCAGTGCAGACTGTCGCCGCAAGAGAGCGCAGCTGCCCCAGTTTTGAGCTTCAACCCCCCAGGCCAAAGAGGAAGAATGGCGCGCATGCGCAGTTCACCCCTGGGTGTTTACAACCGTTGCCAGCCAGAGTTACAGGCTTCAGTTTTCAGCAAAACCTCCGTCTTTCAATGGCGTAGTGTTTTCAGAGGCCTCAAGGGAAGCCGCCGAGGCTTTGGAGAGCGATGAGAGCCTCCGTCTGTTTCTGATTTTTTGCCTGGCATAGGTCCGGCGGGGGTCTCGTAGGCCCGTCGAGCCGCCGTGCTCGCCGGGCGGAAGGGTCTCGTTGGCCCGGGGACTTGCCGGGCGGGGGATCTCGTTGGCACGGCGGCTCGCCGGGCGGAAGGGTGTCGTTGGCACGGTGGCTCGCCGGACCTATGCCAGGCATTGTAGGGGAAACACTGTGACTATCAATCAAAATTATTTGTGATCGATCAAAAGCCTTAACAATCAATCATCGATAATCAAAAATTGATGCCCATCCCTAGTCTGGAGCCCTGCAGGTACAAAAACACATGCTCCATCAGCTTACACTAGTCTGGAGCCCTGCAGGTACAAAAACACATGCTCCATCAGCTTACACTATCCTTAAACTGTTATCGCTTGTCCTAAAAGCTGATGATTTATTTACTGTAAGCTGAAAACAAACCTACAGCTCTCCATTTTGTATCATAATAATAATTGCAATTCGCTTTGGTGCTCCATGGTCGCAAAATACAAACAAATACTAGCCCTGCGGATTAGAAACACGCTGTGCTCGCTTACAAACTATCACTCAGGGGATAGTGGTCTGGATGGGTGGAGGAGTGTGTGTGACATATCATGTTTGTGAGTCTTTTTTTTTTTATGTGTGTGTCTCTGAGAAGGAGAGAGCCGAAACACTGGTGTGAGTCTAATGCCAGAGACAGTCTCATAATTT
This sequence comes from Epinephelus moara, assembly GCF_006386435.1. Taxonomy (NCBI): domain Eukaryota; kingdom Metazoa; phylum Chordata; class Actinopteri; order Perciformes; family Serranidae; genus Epinephelus; species Epinephelus moara. The sequence continues at coordinate 17,805,667 of NC_065520.1, forward strand.
ATACTACAATATAGTGATTTTACGCATCCCACGTGGAACAGGCCGTGATACATTGAGTATATTCGATATATCACCCACCCTTAAAAGAAATTAGTTCCATTGAAAACTGTCCCCATCAGGCTCAATGGATTATTAGGGATACAGTTTCTGGAAAGCGACACTCCCATTGAATTGTCTAATTGTCATTTTTCAGTGCTGTGAGAACAATAAAGGAACTGAAGTGACTGCAGAGCGTGGTGTTACAAAACCAGGGCAAATAAAAGCAGAGCTGTCTTCCTGCCGTGATGCGCCTAAAGGTGGATGAGAAAATGTTAATTTGTAATTTGGCTGAACTGACCCTCAAACCTTTCTTTGCATATTCTCAGCAGAAAATCAATAAGATCTTTATGAATTCCTCTCAAAACTAGATCAGAAATTCAAGCAGCCTGGAAATAATTGTGTCCCGCTGATGAATGTTCATCAGGAAGCGATTCCCCATCTCGCCGCAGATTTAAATGTGATCTTGTTAAGCCACCAAGGGACTGAATCTCGCCCATGGGTGGCCAAAGGATACTCTGTCGCTAATGAGGTGTGCACGGGCCCCGTGGGTAATGGCAGTGTCACGCCAAAGCTTTTTGACACCTCGGGGCAGCCGTACAGTATGGCCCAGGCCTCGGCTGTCGGCTGGCATTCATTTGACGCTGAAACAATGAAACACGTCGACCATAAAACTGGGTTTTCATTGGTAGTTTTGATCCCTTCCACTCTAAATACCCATTTTAATATGCACTTTACCCATTATGTCTGTGTTAATAAGAAGTCTCTTTGAGAATGTGCCCATTGTTGAGTGAGTCTGTTAATTATGACAGCTCAAAGTGCTGCTGTATTCTACTGACTCTTCCTCATAAGAAGCATGATTATTCATCACCACGATAAGAATTAATATGCAGCAAGGCGCGCTCCCCGAGAAATATTGTTGTTTTTTTTCTCTTCCACCAAATTTGAATGCTCCAAATTACACATTCAATCCATCTTTGTTTGTGTATTTAACCCTGTTAAACATGGCAGCACTTTGTGACTTTTAAAGACCCGTGGCTTATTGGACTTGGAGCTGGCATCGCTAAGTGACAATTTGGATTGTGTTTGCTATCAAATAAACACTTAATGTATCTGGGGATGTAAACAAATGTTCATTCTCCGCCACGCATCTGCTGGAAATAAAGCCGAGCTTCAGAAAAGCGCCACGGCGCTTTCAACCAAAATGACACCAGTTGTGATGAAGTATTCACGCGGGCTGTATTTTTAGATGATTGGAACAGCACACTATAGTCATGTTGGGATGATATAATGGATTGGCCTCAGCTGAAGAAGGTCAGAAAGAGAGCAGCACAATGAGGGGAGCTCCGTAAGCCCTGAAAACTATAATGTGAAGGGATCAAAAACCCCTGCTGTTTGTATCCTGAGCATTTAATCAAACTGGCATTAGTTCAGCACTGTAGCTTAAACTTTGCTTACCTCCCAATCCGGGCCGGGAACTTCATATTGTTGACAGTAGCTCTGAATTCAGCCATAGACTCAGCAAGTAAAAGGATAAGATGGGCTTAAAGGGCTTTTTATAACCTGGCTATTCACCCCGGTACACTGTCAGTGCAAAGGACACACTGACTCCAGCACCTGTCTGAGAGTCCAGGGACCGTCCAGCCGGGACAAAGGACACATTACAGATTCATTAACATGCAGATTTGTTGACTGTTGATTGCTAGTTAATTGTCTACCATCATAGGGCCAGTGATCTGCCTGTCTCACGTGGTGAAAACACTTAAAGCTATAGTATGCCGGATTCTCCTTATTAAATGAGCAATGTATAGACTCCTACGAAAGTAATCCCTCTTAATCATCACTTAGGACCCACTCTCAGTGTGTGGGGGTGCATTTATCTGCAGAGACTCCGTGGTCGAGACGTTCCTGGGTGTGTAGCCCCCAGCCGATGAAGGCAGCAGGTGAGGTTTGGACTTTCTAGACAAGGTAGCGTCCAGGTGCCAGACTGTAAGCAGCTTGAGGACTGAGAGCCAAGAAGGTGCGAAAATCAGGGGTGCTAACTGTCACCTTTCGGCAAAAATTGCAGTTAAATCCCAGAGGGAAATTCAATTCCCGATGCCTGATATACGTACACATGCACAAACAGGACCTACACATGCATTAAATGCCTGTGGACAGGCAGCCCTCGCAGTTGGGGGTTCGGAGCCTTGCTCAACTGACACCTCTCCAGCTACCAGACCGCACTCCATACCTGGTCCGAGGTGACCCAGCTTTTCTGTGGCTGCTCCGAACCTTTGGAACAGTTTACCCATGCAGATAAGATTTGCTCAGACCGCTGAATCTTTCAAGACTTTACGAACGGCGTACCTTTTTTCTTTGGCTTTTAAGGTGAGCCGATCTTTGACATCTTGACTCCGCATATTGTTTTTGTTTGTTCGCCCTGTGTTTCTGTTTTTGCACTTTGGTCAACTCTCGTTGTTGTTGAATGTGCTGTATAAATTAATTTGACCTTGACCTTGGTCCGTACAGGGACTTTAACCGGTTCCTAAGTCAGGTCCCCATGGACTGAGCGACTGCCGCCCCCCCAGATAGTAGGTCATTTGTTAGATTTGTGGAGATCCGATGAGTTTAGATTTTTTAAATTATTAAATAAACATTTATTAATGTTATTTTTAATTTATTGACAATATGCCAACATTTTAATGCTTTAACTCTTACAGTAAGTAATACAGCCAATGAGCAAACAAATGTTTAAATGAATAAAATGTAGACAAGTAGCTGAAAAGGACCCACCTAACTTATGATGTAGTTAAAAAGAAGGCTTGTTACAGTTGCCTAATTATGTTCCCTGAGACAGGAGCAAACGCCAAACTCATAAAAAAATGACAGAAGCTGAATTGAAATAACTTTGTGTCAGTTTTTCCTTCAGTGGTTGTGAAATCAGTTCATAAACATCATATCTAAGCCCTGTCTGTTAATTAACCAAACAGCAGTCGCAGTGGCTGCAAAGAGTGAAAACCACATTTATTTTTACAAGCTAAACTGTAGAACAGTATATTTTAATAGCATTTTAGACCCGGCTCTACACTCTTGACTGTGTATTTATTTATTTCCTCTTATATCCTCATGCTGAAATCCACATTTTAAAGCTGATATATAAAAAAAGAGTTGGCCTGTTTTCTGTTGGATAGGTAGAGGTTGGCGTTGAGCTCAGTTAGCTTGATACCAGCTTTTCCACAAATGTAACGTTGCCACAATAATAGCTCACTAGTCTATTCCCATTGCGTGCACAGTTGCTCACGTACAGTTTCACATGGTGTGTGTTTGGGATACAGGTCATAGGAAACTGCAGATTAAATAGTCAACTGAACCCATTAAGAAGAGCAATGTATTCAGACAGAGTTCCCAGCAAGCATTTTTTGGTTTAGAAAACGTCTAATAGCCGTCTACATGGAGACCTGACGTCTAGGCTAAATCACGGCTGAATTTGGGCTGTCAGTGAAAATTTGGTAGATGTCTAACCATAGCCAAAGTGTAGACGTCATCAATTATACGGCTGTGTAGAGACCATGTCCAAAAAATGTAGATAAACATATTTTAATTACTGTTGACTCTCCATACGTGATTGAATATCATACCGCACGCCATCTGCAATGGCGAAAAATACATTTAATCAATTTCAAAATTAAATTGACTAGGTTTGGGTTACATGTAGCTCGACTAAATCGGAGCTAAATATAGCCAAATCACGACTATTGCTTGCTGGGTTTTGTGAATTTGATAGTACGATTGCAGCCACAG
>NC_065520.1:17809971-17820917 GCF_006386435.1 Epinephelus moara
AGAAGTCATACTTTGTGGTAAAACTGAGATATAAGCTTTTTAATTAGAAAGACTCAAGAGTACACAGGAGGAGGTCGCGTATGTGACGTCATAGCTTTCGCTCGCTTCCTGCAGCTTGGCCTCCCCGCTGAAATTCCACTGTTTTATGATTAATCGATTTATGATTGAAGATGTCTGTGTGTTTTGTGCCGGGTTGCAGTCACTCCAAGCTGCAGGAAGCGAGCGAACGCTATGACGTCACATACGTGACCGCCTCCTGTGTAGTTTTTCTAATTACCTTTTTTTCAATAGCTTATATCTCAACAGTTTAAAATTCATTAACGACATATTTGGATTTCATGTCACAACTCAAACGGGACCAAAAGATAATATTTCTCTCCTCATTCACTGCCATTCATATTTTTTCCGATCTAAGGTCCCATGAGCTTCACCGGAAGGGGCGTGACTTCGGCACTCTATCGACTATTAAAATAATCAGTGACTATTTTAGTAGAGGACGAATCGGTTTGAGTCATTTTTCATAGAAAAGAACTATAAAAGTACCCAAAATACTCTTAGTGCAGCTTCTTACGTTGAAATATTGGCAGCTTTACACACTCTCCCATGACGGTGAACTAAAACCCTTTGGCGTGAGTAGGACACAAGACATTAGATGACATCATTTTGGGGTTTGGGAGAGACAGACTGACACATTTTTCGATAAAATGACTAATTGAAGAAATAATCGACAGATTAGTCGACAATGAAAATAATCGTTAGTTGCAGCCCTAATACATTTAAGACCCCTTTTTTTATTCAACCCTACAAACCGATGGCGTCTTAACTTAAATCACGAGGATTGGCAGAAGATCTCGTCAATGGAGGTGAAAAAGTGTTTAAATAGCAGGAGTAAATAGTGTCCATCTTGAGTGTTTCGTCTAGTAACTGTTGCTAAGGCTTGGTGACACATTTCTTTGACCAGTTACGACTGACAGTGCTGCATGCACAGCCTAGAACTATCTTGAACGTGGATTTAGTACGAGGTCTTTAGCAGGGCTGACAGACACGTGACGTTCGGTTTCATTTACTTCCTGTCGTGGAAAAAAGGGCAAACTAACCCTAACTTTGCCCCATCACCATCCACCATTTCTACTTGTATATAATGTTGCAGAAATGCCTTCAAACAATCACGACATCAGCAGGCAGCAAATAAAGCCGAAGCAGCATCTGACTGGCTGCAAACCAATTTCAACTCCATGCACCAAACCTTCCATCAGATCAGAGCGTTCATATGATATCCCTGCAGCCAGTTAGGAGGCCGTGTGTTTGTGCGTGTTTGTCAGCAGCCGTGTGTATGTATGAGTAGTTACGTATCCGCGATAATATAACTAAGAATCATGATGCAAGCTTTTCGCCCAGAGTGTTTTTGAGCTCATTTTCAAATGGTAATTTGCCTTATCCGAAGCAAACTCACTGAGTGTAAGTAAGTGATTATTTGCATGGCTGACAATCATTCAGCACGCCTGCGGTCTTTTTCCAAACTGCTCCAGTTTGTCCGGTCTTTGAAAAAAAAAAAAAAAATCTACTCAGGGAGGGCCAGTTCTCTTTGAAATATCCTTTCATTTACCTTATCATTAGACACAAATGTGGCATAGTTAACAATGAGTGAGAAAAGAAACAGCACAGGCAGCCAGTACTTCTTCACACGGCTGATGAAGGCTGTGCAGCCAAAAAATCTTCTTTGTGACTGCTGAATACAGACACAGTTAATCATTTTCAACAGCCACTTCTCTACTTCTTTAAGCTTAAACTTTCTTAGGTTTTTGGTTTGAGCACCTCAGGCTTTGGGTTTTTATCAAAGCGCCGAGTTTGTGTGCTCCCGTTTAATTGGTTATTATCCCATTAGAGGCATGATGTTGGTGGGTAAAGTGCAGTAACGACAGGATGCACAGACAGCACAACAATGCGGTGATTTAGTATCTGCACTCCCCCTCAATCACACTCAAATGTCAGCCACAGACTCATCAATGCCCCTAACCCTGAGCACACCCCTGAGACACACATACACTGTTACACACAGCCCACATGACTACACACCAGCACAGCATCAGGGCACGCAGAGAACCAGGAACGGGGATGGAGTTGGAGATGGATTTTCCAGAAGTCTCTCTGTCTGTGTTGTTCAAAATCAAACTCACAGCAGTCGACATTATTGTTGTTACGAGACCTGAAGAATCTCAGTTTTTCCAGTTCCTTTTAAAGCTGTCGTTCAAAAGTTTAGAGTGACCAAAAACGTCGATTTGTAAAGTGTTTTTTGAGGCTCACATCTGTGGATGTAAGTGACATAAAGGCACGTTAATGCTTCCATAGAATAAAGGGTACCCATCTTTATTGCATTGTGAGCAACCTTTGCTTTAACGTGACAAGTGTCTATTTAAAAATGACGATTTGCTCAAAATCAAACGCACTGACGCCGTGATTAAAAGTGGCGATAGGACCTGATAAGACATTTGAAAAACTCAACATCATCACAGTGCAGAAGGAAGAGTGCATCTACTGATAGTTTAACATTGCTAATAGATAATAAACACGGCTAAAAACACATTTATTCAACATTATTGCTGAAATATGAATTAATGTTGTCTGTCACTTAACAAACAAATCTATGGGAAATATTTATAGTAGTAAGCTTGAATTTAACAGTTACATCAATTAAATTAAAAGATAAATATTTGTTATTTACAGTTATATGGTTTTCATGTTATTTTACATTAGATGTAGATTTACAGTATATTTTTGTAATTTTATTGTTATTTTAATGTATTTCAAAAATACAGTAAAAATTTGTAAAATAAATAATAATAAATTTTTTTAAAAAGTAGATTTTTTTTAAGTGTACTGCTAGCTCACTTAGCACCAGTAGTAATTGTATTTAATTTTAGAAACATAAATGCAGCCGTAAACTTGAATTTAAAGTTACCTTAATTCAATTAAAAAATAGACATTTATGAAATAATGATACATTCGTAAATGTCATTTAACAGTCTTGTGAATAAATGTCATTTTATTAAAACAAACAAACAAAAACCCCATACATTATATGGTTATTTACAATTAAAGGTTTTTACGTTATATTTATGTTAAGTTATAGTCTGATTTTGTAATTTTATTATTTTAATGCATTTCAAAAACACAGAAAGTTTTTGCAAAATAAACAGGAAATTTTTAAAAGTTACAGATTTTTTTTTTTTTTTTTTGTTAAAATATACCCCTAGCTGAGCTCGCACCACTGAGCTAGCTAACCTTACAAATCAGCCGAGAAGGATACCATTATTGTTTTTATCTTGCGCTGTCATAAACCCGGACCTCTCGTCCATGACTAGATTCATGCTTACTTTTGTGTAGTGATGATATGATTGGTGGGTGTAGTTCGGTAAAAAGGAATCTTTTGCTGTTACAGTCGTCAACTTGAATTTAACAGCTACATAAATTAAATAAAAAATAAATATTTGTGATGTAATGATAAATTTGCAAATGTAGTTTATCAGTCTTGTAAAAAACAAAAAAAGGTTATTTTTCTTAAAAAGCTATCCGAAAATTGTTTATTCACAGTTATAGGGTTTTTGTGTCATTTTACATAAGACATAGATTTATTTACAGTATATTGTTATACATTTATTAATTTTAATTTTTTTTATCAATTTACTGTAATTTTAACTTATTTAAAAAATACAGGAAAAAATATATAAAATAAACAGGAAAATTTTAAGAATACAGATTTTTTTTCAAGTGTACGGCTAGCTCACTTAGCACCAGTAGTAATTGTATCTAATTTTAGAAACATAAATGCAGTAGTGAACTTGAATTTAAAAGTTACATAAATTAAATAGAAAAAATTGCGAAATGTCATCATTTCGCAATTATTTTTTTCTATTTAATTTATGTAACTTTTGCAAAGTTTAACAGTCTTGTGAATAAATGTAATTTTCTTAAAACAAACAAACAATAAATCCAGACATTTTGTGGTTATTTACAATTAAAGGTTTTCACATTATTTTGCATTACACATGTAGAATTTTTTTTTTTAAAAATTACAGATTATTTTTATTCTTGTTTTTTTTAAAGTGTACCACTTGCTCATATTGCACCACTGAGCTAGCTAACGTTACAGCTCAGCGGAGGAGGACGTCGTTAATGTTTTTATCTTGCGCTGTCATAAACCCGGACCTCTCGTCCATGAGTAGATGCACCCTTCCTTTTGAGTGAAGATACGATTGGTGGGTGTAGTTAGGTAAAAAGGAATCTTTTGCCGTTACAGTAGTGAACTTGAATTTAACAGCTACATAAATTAAATAAAAAAGAAATATTTGTAAAATTCAGATACATTTGCAAATGTAATTTTATAGTCTTGTGATAAAATGTCATCTACTTAAAAACAAAAAACAAAATGTTTTGGTTAGCTACAATTAAATGTTTTGTTATGTTACATGAGACATGTTGAGTTACAGTATATTTTTGCAATTTTATTGTTATTTTCGTGTATTTAAAAAAATACAGGAAAAAATCTGTAAAATTACTGATTTTATTTATTTCTATTTTAGAGTGTACTGCTTGTTCACTTAGCACCACTGAGCTAGCTAACGTATCCATCTGGCACTATCAAGAGCACAAGTCTCTCATCCATGAGTAGATGCACTCTTCCTTCTGCTCAGAACAAGTTATTTGGATTATCTTGAGTAACATGTTTTCTGTTAAGAGACATTGCTGTGGGCTTCTTTTAAAAATGTATTCAATGTATTTTCTAAATGTGATGTGTTGTTTTTCTTTCTTTGTAGCGCTTTGAGCACCAGAAGCCGAGTCCCATCTAGTTCCATTACATTGGAGAGAAGGCAGACGTCTCTACGGCCGATATCTCCAACACTCTGCAGATGCAGGTAAGAGGAAAAAAAATCATTGTTGAATTTCAGCCCACAAAAGTGCTAATTTCCTAAAACCCATCAAATTTAAGTTTCGAAAAGCTGCCTTTCAAATACTCGTTGCTGCACCTGGAAGATATGAGAGTCCAACTCTTGTGCTGTTTAATTTGTTGATATAAAGGAACAATTGACTTCCTGAAGTGACAAAAGGCACTTCAATGCTTTGGCAGGGGTACTCTTTGCTCTTTGAAAAGGTATTGACTGGTAGGTACTGGTTCTGTTGGGATGACACTGCAGTTTTGTATTTTAAATGGTAAAATAAAGGGGGTCCTTGAAGCTCAAATGAAAGGACGCACCTTTTCTTTTAGGATAGTCTACCTATTATTGTACTTTTGAGGAAACATAAGTGACATGTGCATCTGTGGAAACTGTCCAGGTTGGTTTAAAAATAAGGAGCAACTGTTCTGTTTAAAAAAACTAAGAGTCTGAGAAACTGTAGGGGCTAGAAACATGAACAAAAGTGAAATGATAAGACAAAAACCACAGCGAACGACTGAGCATGGAGGCCACCGGCCTGCATTCAATACATGTCAATAACAATCTGGTATAGGTTTCCCCTCGCACCGAGAAATCTGTGAGGGGGAAACAAAAGTCATAGGAGTCCTTCATTTGCCATGCTCATCCATCAATCAGTATTTAGGACATTGGCAAGTGGTAATTTAATAACCAGTGACCTGGGCTGGCAGGAAGCCGGCCTGACAGACAATACAAACTCATTTATCATGGGGGGGGCGACGGCACTGTGCTGCTGTGGATCCTCTCCCTCTTTCTCTGATCCTGTGATTGTCGCTGCAGGAGTCACCCTCGGCGAAACACTGAGGGGGTTAGCGCACATGAAGCTCAGCTCAGAGATAATACATTTAAGTACAGCTGGATATATGGATGCTGGGAGGAAAGCTGCGCTGAGACTGTCCTGGGTTACAGTATTAACTATTGGAAGTCAATGCCAGTTTCACCTTTAATTTCTCTTGCAGTGGCTTTAAAGGTAGCAGAAGCCCTTTTTTCCACAATGTAAGTCAACATGACAACCTTTCATTACCGCCACTATATGATGCTTATATCGAGTGAAATGTTCAGACCCGAGGTTCCATGATTTTTATAGCTGCAGCATTACATCAGATGGAAATATTCTACATGTCTTTCCACCAACATTAGTCGGACATGTTTAGTATCCGTGGAAACTTAGTGTTCTTGTCTAAATTCTGTATGAACGAGAGGAAGTGTTTATTCTTCTGCCTCTGCTCTGGCCAGAGACGTTATGTTCTTGGGTTGTCCATTTGGTCACACGTCCTCGTGAGCACAAAATCTTAAGAACGATTTAAGGAAAATTTTGGCACAAACGTCCGCTCAGACCAGGGTTGGCAACCTGCGGCTCAGGAGCCATATGTGGCTCTTTAGCCCTTTTCCAGTGGCTCCCTGTGGCTTTAGAGCACTCGTCTTGCATGCGGAAGGTCCAGGGTTGGGCTGGGGTCGACGTCAGCAAAGGCTTGCAGTTGCAAGAGATTCCCACCGCCAAATCAAACGGGACCAGATTCCTTAAGGGGGCTTCAGGATAAGAGAGTAACTCCAGGATCTGAGCCAAGTCCTCGACAAGGGTGCGTCTCAAGCCTGTTGTAGACGGGAGGTTCCAGACGTAAAAAGCAGAGTATTCTTGTAGCCCTAAAGCGATTCTTACATTTTTCAATTGTATAAATGTGTAGCCTATACTATATAAAACAAAATGCTTTAACATCTCGTTAACTATATGCGTCATACGTCTACAGTTGGGTGCATTTGCCTGAAATTTGCCAAGTCGCGAAAACAATGGCTAGTCTTGAGTCTCCTTAGTGAGGCTAGCTATTGATTCCAAATCAAAAAACAAAACGTCGCTGACCCCTGACTTAGCGGGAATCTCTTGCCTGAAAATTAGGGGTGTAACGGTACACAAAAATCACGGTTCGGTACGTACCTCAGTACACAAGTCACGGTTCGTTTTTTTTTGGTACAGTAATGAAAAAAATAGACAACTATTAAATATCTTTTACTTATGGGTAACCTTATTAAAACATACCACCACAGCAGTTAACTCTTTTTACACAATTTTTGAATGAAACAAATACATATAAAATCCTGCTTTTTCACATTGTTTGAATGAAAATAGAAATATAAATTTCTGCTTAAACAATTTTACTCAATTAAAATAAAAAGTATAGTGCAGCTGGTCAGCTTTAAAGCCTGCTCAGATTCAGTTTTACTAGGAACTTACTTAGCTTTCCCACTTTGTTAAAGTGCAGTAAACAAAACATGCTTATATCTAAAGTGCAGCTTAAACAATTTTACTCAACTCCAATGGCGTTGGTTATTTCTTTAGCGCGATGGTCAGGGAAACGCTCTTTCTTTTTAAACGACGACGATATCGTAGTTTGCACCAGATTGCTTTTTCTAGTCGTGCCGGTTAACGTTCAAACTCGGGTGGTGTCGCTTTAGATGCGTTAGCATGTTAGACGTGTTTCCAAGTACATACCCGACCGCTGTTCTGCAGTGTCGGCACACTGCTTTTGTCTTGTCCACTTGTTTATTTCCATCTTCGTATTTTACCCTGAAACCAAAGTGTTCCCAAACGGAGGACTTAAGGTTTGCGGGTGGGTCTTCAGGTTCGTCAGGCTCACTTGCCATGTTGTCAAAATGCGAGAATGCGCTGCACAAAGTGAAAGCGGAGATTTACGGTCGGACTCGGTCCGTCACTCAATTATGTCCGTCGGGGAACTAGATATTTTAAATGGTTCGGCTCGCAAAAACGGAATTAAAATAAAACAAAATAAAATAAAATAATGTACCTGCACCCAGTAATTCGGTACAGGGTCGTGCCGAACCGAAAGTTGCGTACCGAACGGTTCGACACAAATACACGTACTGTTACGTCCCTAGTGAAAATAGAAGCCAATGCAAAAGTACCAAAAACTGCAGGTCGTCGAATGTTTAATTGCACTTTCATATTTAAAGAAACAGAGCATGTTGCGCTATATTCTAGCTAATGTACAAATCTTCGCATGAAAAGGAGACTGGTCCTTATTCAAAGTGTATTTTCCAGAAGCAAAGAACCAAAATCTTTTATCCAAAATCAAATCAACAGAGCACAGCTTTTACTTTGACTTTGTGTTACACTTCTGCTAATTAAGAAATCTTTCCATCAAAATAAGATTTGAAATAAGGTTCTTCTTCACCCGAATTCAGTCCATCTCCTGTGGATATTTATCCGCCGCTGTGACACGCTGTAGCTTGGATATCAGACTTGATGCTGGACATGGATGGGAATTCAGTGAGGGGATGTTACAGACAATTTTCTTCTTGGCCTTTGTGCATTCAGCGTACTACGGATTTCGGTCTTCTTTTATGCTGGTTTTAAAAGTTAGTTTTAAACGTCTCATGCACTCTTTGCATATGAAATGTTGTCATCTAAATCTGAAAAACTCTAAGCAACGGATGATGATGGTGCATTAACGGATGATTTTCGTTCTGACCGCCTGCAGTGGCAACAGTCAGGAAAGTTTTTCACACTCTGACTGCAGAGTGTGCACGTAGTCACATGACAGCTCATCAAAAATGGAGGCTGGCACTTGAGTTGATATGAAGCAGAGTTTTTTATGGACAGAGCACAAATTTTAAACATCAATATTGCAGTCAATCGTGTTTATTTAAGTGTGGGAAGCCAAAATTGTGATTAATATTCGATTCATTATGCAGCCCTACTCACCTTTTTACCTTTTTTTCTAAGGTAGACATATTTAAGGGCGTGGCCGATTAAGCGTCGTCAGCGTATGGTCACTTCTTGCTCCAAAAATCTAAGATGGCGATGGCGGAAATGCCTAACTAGAGGCTTCAGAATGGGAGTCCACAAACCAGTGGGTTACGTCAGGGTGGCTACGTCATTCTTTTATACTTTCTATGACTTGGACTCAAGAATGAACTGATCAGAATTTGCTTGTCAAAGGTTTTCGCCATATTTGATTAATGACATTTAATGTCCATTGTAGTTAATAGAAGAGGTGTAGTTTACTCCAACATTGAAACCATTACTGTTGAATCGGACAGGCCTCATGTCTTGCTGCTGCATTGCAATCTGGTCGAGGTTTTGCTCTTGTGCGTGTCATTGGTCTCTTGAGTCTCATTTGCAGCAGATTATACCTTTTATGATTGTGAACATTAGTTCCAAATTGAGTTTTATATCTCTACAACATCTTCTGCCGCTCTATCCGAACGTTCAGTCCTTTTACACAATGTTTTACCACTTGTATGGGAATCACACCACTAAAAAGACAAGCTGCATCAGTACTTGATTTTAAAAGGTAGATTTTTCTCTCACCATTGTTAAAAACTTTTGAGAATCCTTATTTGAATGTTTACTTTGACCAGGCGCAGAAACAGTTCTTCCCCCACATGTTGCAACCTTTCCTCGCATGCAAAAACATGTTGATCTCCAGAGGACATGCTGAATGAGAGGAGGTTATTTCTGTGTGTATGACTACACTTTCACGTCTTTACTGGCAGGCTAGGGTCAACTCAGGATGCTCGCTTCGCCCTTGTTTGGCTTAAATGCTGAGTTCTGTGGAGCCTATCCGTGTTTGCCCACATACAGTAACATCATATACCTCTCTGAGCTCCTGATCGCCTCGCTGCCAAATTGCAATCAGTGGGCAGGCGTCCACATGAGCTGCCATTAGGCCACGGTGCGGCGAGTTAGCGGGCCTGCAGATGACTCACCGAGCCCGTTTGACTCCTGAGGAGGCAGTAAAAGCTGTAATGTGGATTTTAATGCGCACTAATGATCTTCTGTATGTCTTGGGTACTTTCTTTCCGGCCGAGCACCGTTGCACTCGTGTTAGAGTCGCGGTGTCTTCCGCCAGCGGCATCACCTGTAAAAATGACCACGCTAATGAGGATGGTGATGGTGTTGATGATGCGTCAAAGTGACAAGCTGCTGCATAATAATGCCCTCACTAACCTGGTAACCTCGTTTATCAACTGGGGCGGGGTTGGTTATGTCAGCAGTAATGTGTGATCATATAGAGCGTGATTATACGGTGATATCATGCAGCGCTTAAAGTGGCAGTGGTTTAATTGTCACACATCTGGACTGGTTGATGACAACACCAAATTATCATCCCACTTTAGAGAGCTGAATGTCACTGAAACCTTTACCTGGTAGAACAAAGACTCAGTCCCAACCGATATCAATCAGTGTCTGACAGATATCCAAGAAGCCAAGAGGTTAAATCCTTATGACCTTGGTGAACCCCAGAAGTATCCTCTACAGCCACCATGAGGCTGACATTGATGGAATTTGGGACAGCCATTCATGAAGCCCGGAGGATGAAATGATAATCACCTGACTCTCCATCTAGTGCCACCAGGAGGTCAACATTTCCACCTATCCAGTGAAATCGGTCCCTTTTTAGATAGGAATTGTGCAAATTTGCAGGAAAGCCCAATCAGTCTTTTTTCAGCATTGGCAGTATAAAAACAAAATCGGGGAGTGCAGCAAAATGCCGCCTACCTACTTTTGTTTATACAGAATGTGCCTTTTTGGAAAAAAAAAAAAGAAATCGGAATCGGCCGTCCAAACACTCTGCAAATTGGAAATCAGTATCGGCCCAAAAAATTGTAATCGGTGCAAGACTAGCAACAACCTTTTTTGATGACTCTACAAATAAAACAAAAGCTAAAGACTGAAGTGTAATAAGTTGCTGTGAGCTGTAAATTTACCTCTTGTAAGCAAAAGGCAGAAGATAACATTGGGCTCTAGTTTCCCAGCGCAGGGTGGCGCAGGGTGGCAAACCCCACACAGAGCTAGTTTTGAGCAGCGCAACCCGAGGCGCGCTCAGTTTGGTAGTTTGGCAGACCGAGGTGCGCTGAGATGGGTGTGGCGGCGCAGCAGGGGGAGGTGTCGACAGATCCAGCTTGGCGCAGTGACAGTTTCGTGGCAAAAGGCTTCGCCGAAGGTGCGCTAAAAGC
>NC_065520.1:17821215-17824352 GCF_006386435.1 Epinephelus moara
AGAGGGGCTCATTTGATTGGTGTGATGTGTGTAAAACCCACTCCACGCCTTCTCTCTTCCCTCTTTCCGACCTGCGCAGGTAGGAGGGACGGAGGTGGGAAAGAGGAGTAGCTGCGCCAGCGTGCACGGTGTGCCAAACTTGCAAAATCCGCCTGGCCACACCCAGTTGGCGAAGCGCAGGTGCGCTGCGCCCCCGCCGCGCCTGGTCTGCGAAACTAGAGGCCAAGATCTCTAAGTCTCTCTTCCTCCGGGTAGCTGCCTCACCCTGGATCTGGGTCTGCAGCTGCTTCTACCTGAGAGCAGTGTTGACTGAGGGGTCTCCAACTGATGATTCGAATTATGGACTTTCAGGGGGCAGCCCTAATGAATATATTCATGTACATTTTGTGACCTAGGCGTAGGAGAGTGTGCTGTCTATGGGTAGAGACAGAGCCAGTTTGTAATCCCATAGATTTCCTTCTCATTTTGGACTTATTTCTTTCAACTGAAATTACATTTTGTTATTACAGAGCATGTAAAGTACTTAAAAAGGTACCATTAGGTGCCAGTACTGAATTCCAGGCATTAGTTCAACTATGAACACTACCCAACCCTTTCATCCGGTCCAAATTTCAGTTTGTCCATCATCTTGACAGTTCAGTTTCCTTTACAATGAGCATTACATCCTCACAGATCAGCCAACGCCGCTGTAGATTCTTGGCCTCGTTTTAAAATGAAAGTATTTGTGATCCATTTATTCAGAGTTAAACGTTCAGTACGAACAATTAAGCTGGGGGCTAAATGACGCCGGCCTTATCCTTTAAACTGTGAATACTGAAGTCAGTCTGCTCAGGCTTCCTCTCTGGCAGTCCTCGAGTCCAGATCAATGGGATCCTGATTAGTGCAGGCCAAGGGGACACTCCTGATTATTACCAATAAAGGGAATTAGATCAATGTTTTTTTTTTTTTGGTTAGGGGACTTCAAAACCTGCAGCCTGATCAAATTTAAGATCAAGTCATCAGTGGAATTGCGGTTGATTTATAAATAAGATAATTGCCCACCCCCCTCCACCTCCTCCAGCACCACCTCACTCCACCGCTCTGTGTTTCTGCTCTCGCTGGCAGTCCGACACTTTTATTGCTTAGTCAAACCTCCTCCTTCCATTTTTAAATTGCCTATTGAGTGGATATCTCTGCGGACTTGCCAGCCTACCATTAGTATCACCTTCATGCAGCTTCTTTGCTTCAGTGAGGAAATGTTTAAGGTATTTACTCTGCGTGGCGAACATCCCCGTGTAATTTAATTGTCAAATGATACAAATCATGGCCATGTTTACGTACAGGCACAGTTTCATTACCCCGGGGCACATAAAATCCAGTCAGAGCTCATGATAACGTGTCATAAATGCATCTATAAACAAAGGCTTAGTTTATGAATTTCAGGAAAAATTAGAATTTATTACAAAGCTCGGGTTTAATGTTCTCCTGTGGGGATCGAACCTGTGACACCTCAGATTTAAGATCTGTAACTCACAAGCTGTCAGTCATGTAGTCAGGTGCTTCCCTCCCTGTGGGACACATAAAAAAAAACTTCACTGCTTTCTAATTTGAAAAAGTGTTGTCATTTTTACATTTCATTTTCAAAGGTAGAAAAATACCTTTCAACACTTGTCACTCGAGAAAAGCAACAGTTCTGCTGTTTGTGATTCGTACCGCAGCATTTTTTCTCACCACGGCTCTTCGCAGGTGATAATTTCATCTCCGAGTCGTGCGTTTGATGTCAGTGTTGAATGAAACATCACCTCAATTGCTTTTTTTTTCTCCCCACTCTCACAGAATATTATCTCACGACAGATCTCTAAGTGACAAAAAATGAATGAAACATTAAAAGTGCATAGAATTCCTTTATAACATCCATATCTTCCTTTATTTAGAGAGTAAGTGTGATTTTTCTTTTTGTCTTTGTTGGGCATACTTTTATCTGATGTCATTTCAATATGTAGAATAAAGAATGTTACAATAAATTCCAGCCCCATACAAACTAAATGAAAATCTTTCAGAACTAAACCCAGATTGGCGTCAGCAGCAGCAGCTCCCCTTATTCAAATGAGGTAACCCTGCTGAGTGGAGGCTTTCCAGTTCAGCTGCTGCAAACTGGCCTGATTGGACGGATTTCAGTCGTTCTTTAGCGGCGGGAGCCAATCAGGACCGAGTCCAGCTGTGATGCATATCTTGGATGTTGTCCGAAAACTGCCTGGAAAGAAAGCAAACATTCAATTGTCCCTCTCAAACACAATCAGATTTAACAATGCTCCTATTAAGGAGCTGTTATCGTATGTGGAAAGGGCCGTACTGCTAGTCCTGTTTGTTTAAGTTCACATTACAGAATACACGACTATATATGACTGATTTCTACAGGTTTTAGACTTTGGATTTCCCACCTTCCTGGTGGTGAGATTAAGTTTGATTTTTGTTGATTTCGCTACAGCACAAAAATCACATCCCAATCTCCAGAATAAACATTGGCATTATATGTTTCTGCAAATCACATACATTAAATTTTACGTTTTAACTTTATGTTTCTTTGCATTTCAACAGTGCTGTGGTTAATGTGGTTTGGCCTAGGCACAAAAACCACTTAGTTATGCTTGGGAAAAGATCATGTTTTGGCTTAAAATAACCGGTTTTGGTGGCACAATCTTTGCTAGAAAAGCAGCCATATCTCTGTAAAAAACAAACAAACTGATTTTTGTCGCACTATCCCAGCACGAAATGCATCAGTGTCTCGCAAAATGCTTTTTGTGGCACTTGTCGTTTTCACGTCACTATATCACCGTTGAGACTAATCTGATGTTTGTAAAGTCTATAAACACAATGATTGAACAAACATTACTATTTCTGTGTGCACGTTTTGTAATTAATAACATGGTTATCAGAGATTAGCTGGGCTAACCGTTAGCCGTTAGCCGTGTCTGTAGTAACTCAGTAACTCATTAAATGGTCTGTGAAAAAAATATTTGTTCCAGCGGATATCTTAGTTACAACATGATTGAGCTAGCAAAGCAGTTTTGTGTTGCTATGTGTGGTATTTATTCAGTTTTGGGAAATCACGATGTCTAGAAAGCATCAGTGGCTGCAGCTGACAGGGACAGCTAACA
>NC_065520.1:17825727-17918158 GCF_006386435.1 Epinephelus moara
AACACTTTTTCACACAGGGCCATGTAGCTTTGGATTTTTTTCTTCCTCATTAATAAAACCCTTCATTTAAAAACTGCATTTTGTGTTTACTTGTGTTATCTTTGACTAATGTTTAAATTTATTTGATGATCTGAAACATTTAAGTGCGGAAAACATGCAAAAAAGTAAGAAATCAGGAAGGGGGCAAACACTTTTTCACACCACTGTAGCTAAACTCTGCTGGTTTTCTACCCGGAAGTGTTTGTAAACAACAAGGCGATTCCCTCTATACAGCGCCCATGTTTGGTAGCTAAAAAGTCACTGGAAATGCAGAAATGACCTCCTACGATTATATATGACTGATTTCTACAGATCCCATTTTTTGTGGTAAAATTAACTTTAATTTTTGTTGATTTCACTGCAGTACAATACTCACAACTCAATCGCCAAGATACGTTTTTGCATTGTATGTTTCTGCAGATACATTTGCAAGTTATTCTGTATGAGATATGTTGAAACTTTACAACATGTGACTAACCCGTGGTTAGGTTAGGCACAAAAACCACTTGGTTACGTTGAGGAAAAAAAAATGTTTTGGGGCACCGTCCTGGCTGAAAACACAACTATGTCTCAGTGAAAACAGCTGCTTTTTGTGGCACTATCGCGGCAGGAAATGCCACAGAGTTGTCTAAATAGCCGCTGGAAATGCAGTGATGTCTTGGTAAGAAACAATGGCTTTTTGTGTGCGCTATAGCAGCAGGAAATGCAGGAACGAGTTGTTAAAACACACCTGTGTTTGGCGGCTAAAAAGGAGCTGGAGATGCTGGGATATCTCGGTGTCAGACATGGCTTTTCTTGGCACTATTCTAGAAGGAAACACAGCAATGTCACTGTAAGAAACAACTGCTTTTCATGGCACTATTCCGAAAGGAAATGCAGCAGTGAGTTACTAAACCACACCCATGTTTGGTGGCTAAAAAGCTGCTTGAAATGCAGCTGTGTCTCGGTAAGAAACCATGGCTTCTTGTGTGCACTGTACCAGCAGGAAATGCAAAAACAAGTCGCTAAAACACAAAATGCTGCTGGAAATGCAGTGATGTCTCAGCTTTTCTTGACACCATCCCAGTGGGAAACGCAGCAATGTCTCGATAAGAAACAACTGCTTTTCAAGGCACTATCCTGGCAGGAAATGCAGCAATGAGTAGCAATGATATACCCATGTATGCTAGCTAAAAATGCGCTAGAAATGCAGTGTTGTCTCTGTAAGAACGACTTTTCGTGGCACTTTCCTAGTGAAAAACGCAGCAATGGCTTGGTAAAAATAACTGCTTTTCATGACACTTCCCTGGCTGGAAATGCAGCAACCAGTTGCTAAGACACGCCCATGTTTGGTGGCTAAAAACAGCTGGAAATTCAGCTTTGTCTCAGCACAATAACCGCTTTTCAAGACACTCTCCTACCTGTTTCTAGAAATGTTGGTATGATGTGTATGAAATGTACAATGCCAACATTTTCTTCTGGTGACTGGGCTGAAAATCAGCTTGCTCAGGGAGTGGTAATCGTAAGTTACTGGTCATACTGGACCAAGTGAAGCTGTGAGTATGTTGTACTTGGTAGTTTAATTGGCCAAAACCTGCAGCAGCCCTGCTCCAGTCTTTCCTTAGTTCTAGCTCATATAGCTGCCCATTGTCAGCCTTATGAGGCAGAATAAATGGCCACCGGTGTAGCTACCTGCTCCTGCTCTGTGACTGTCGGTATCATGTGCCTCCGCTCGGGGACTAGCTTCACCTCACTAACAGCTGAGACCCCCCTCCTGGTGTTTATATGTGTAAGTCACCTGGAAACCTCGTGTAGTGGAGGTATCAGCGGGGCGCAGGTTGCATTCTGAGCCCCAGGGAGCCGCAGTATTGCGAGGGGGGGGTGGGGGGGCACATCCTCACGGCTCAGATGGGATTACAGGTTGCTAACACTTGATGACACAAGCTGTTTCCAACATCTCGCCCACCTTGTGTGCTGAGCACACACGCCCACGTAAGCTGCCGTTCGCGCGCACTGAACCCACACACGTGCTAACTCGCTCATAAAATTGGAGTTGTGTGTGCATGCACGCTGGCTTGACTTCTTACATGAGTGCATGGACACACACATGCTGCTCACACACATACACACACACAGAGTGAATAGCAAAACGTGTACATAAAATTGTATTTGTGCTGGATGGAAGAAAACAAGCAGGCAAGCATGAGTGAACAAGTACAACCAGATCACACATGGAAACACACACACAGGCAGCACAGTCTTGTTGCTGTGTTTACACGCATGAATGTAAGAAGGCAAGCATGCATGCACAAATACACGCACACACACACATTCCATACACAAACTGGGTAACAGCTCAGCTCACTGATGGAATCAGTGTGTGATGTTGCACTAAAATCCACCAGTGTCCCAGTGTTCATGGCAGCATCAGTGTTTTTAATTGACTTTTTCAATGATGACTGGGCTTCAGATGATGTATGTCGCTGTGGGAGGAGCCTTTTTTGACTCTTAAACGAAGCTGACTGGGTAGAATAGAATAGTTTTTTTTAGGGATGCACCGATTTGTCGGTTGCACATCCTTATTGGCCGATATTTGCCTTTTTGACTGATCTTATTTGGCTGATAGCAGTGGACAGTGTTTCCCTGTTGCGTCACATTAGTTTTGTGCAGGCTAAAAGACACGGCTCAAGACTAACGTCGTCCTGGGGGACAATAGAATACATGTTTCTCTTTCCTGGGACGTCGTCAGGGTGAAAGGATGCAGTAAACTCACTATGGACGCAACCTGTTACAGTGTGAACAACAAATCAGCAGGAGGAGAGCTGGTTGACGTTAGCTGTTAGCAGTTAGCAGCTGTTGGCCGAAAGTAACAGCTAATGGAGGTTGGCGTGAGTTTCATTATGACGCGTTCAAGCACTTTTCAGGAGAACAAGTATTGGACGAAGGTAAATTATAACATGATGTGTTCAAGTGTTATCTAGTGAAATGGAGTTTGGGGCAAGAGACTGCAGATGTTTAAAGGACGAATTTGTTGTTTTCAAAGCAATTAAAATAGATATTAAAGGGGGAAATATGATATTATACATTGTAAAGAGGCTTTTGAAGCAAACATTTAGTTTTTAAAAATGTTTTTCATGTGAAAGAGGGTTATTTTAAAGGGATAGTGCACCCAAAAATGAAACCTGAGCCTCCCTCGACATATGGGTGAGTAGATAATGGCTGAAGTTTCATTTTTGGGTGCACTATCCCTTTAAGCCCACGTCAGTCCACTGATTCAAGGCAAGACGAACGTGTTTTGGAACGCTGCAGAGAAAAGTTGCGGCAGTGTGAACTGGACGGTCTGAGCTCGACTCAAGCCGGCTGATGGTTGGTGTCGCCTGCAACTCAGGTGGTCACATCGCCGGTGGCTATTTTCAGGACGGAAAGCACGTCAATTGCTTCAACAGCCAGTCGACTTGTCGTGAAGTCCACTGCTCAAGTCAAAATGACTGTAGATGGCGTGTTTGCTTGCTGCAGCAGGTGCTCCTTCCACCGGTGTCAGGCATCTCTGTCTCCGAGGAATGTTTCCAGCACCTTCTTGAATCTATGACATCAAATATTAAGGCAAAGGGGGTCCAACTGGTACTAGCAAGGTGTACCTAATAAAGTGGCCGGTGAGTGTATAGGAAAAGACACATTTTGAAAGAGATGTTGCTTGGGCTAAAGTTGCGATGCAGGGTTTGACCCACAGAGGTCCAAATCTAGGCCTCCACGCTCCAGTATTCAGTGCCCACAGATAATGGCTGTATCTGATTGGCTGGCAGCAGCACATGCACGTTATATGAGCAGATATGACCCCAGTAGTTTAAATAACACATAACATTTAATAAGGACACATTCAGGATTATTTTACTGTATTTATAAAACTATGGGAGTGCATAAATTCAGATGCAACAAAGTTTAATGACCTGCGTTCACCTCGATGTGGCCAGCACTGGAGGCCACACTCGCAGGGTAAATTAATTTTCTCCTCTCCGTCTCTCTCTCTCTCTCTCTCTCTCTCTCTCTCTGTGCCCAAAGTTATTTAATATCCACTCAGATTCAGATTCATTACTACCTGCTCACCCCCCACGCTCCTGCCCAGCCCCTCCAGACACCACTTTGAAAGACCACCGTATCTCCGAGGCCTAATTAGAATTGAAAGTCTGCTCGTTTAGAATTGTCAACTCTCACCTCAAGCCTGGAAAAACTTTGCCTTGAATTTCAAACATACCCGGTGCTTCACGGCGCAAGACACAGACTGGTGTGTAACTTTGCACTGACCTTATTGATGCATACGGACGCCAGGTTCTGCTCCTGCTTGTGTGCGAGTAAATTATTAAAAATGTGGATTAGGGCTGTGAGTAGCGTCGTCTCCTCTCCTGTGCTTCCCTTTTTTCAAATGATACCACGGAGGGTATTTTCCTAACTCAGCATGTGGCCGGTAAACATCACAATCCATCAGTCTTGGATGTTTTGGGGGGGTTGAGAGGTGGGGGTGGGCGGCAGGGGAAAAAAGACGGTTTGTTTTCACACTTAAGGAAGACATGAAATAGAGTGTCCTTAACTTAATCACCACCTTGTTTTACTGGAAGACATGAAATAGAGTGTCCTTAACTTAATCACCACCTTGTTTTACTATATTTGCATACATTTACATATTAATTGGACCACCGATTAAAATTGGTTTTGTAATTTTAATTAAGTGTCCACAAAGGTATATGATTAGCACTGTTTAAAATACAGCCTGACATAACTAGACGCAAAAAAGACTCTTTGCTGCACATTTTTTTTCTCCGCACCCCCCCGCTCCCGACACCTCTCTCCCCCATTTCAGAGAGGAGGGGATTACTTACAGGGAAAGCCTGTTTTATGATAGCCATTTTTTAAATCTGCAGTAGATTAGGCTGCCATGGAGACTGCGGAGGCGGGGCCTTCAAATCATTGAGGATATTTTAAGATTCATATAATTTAAGGTGGTGTTTTAGTGGCAGGAGTTGGAAAAGGGCCCCTCTAAGTGACTGGTGAATTAGGCTGTGTTCACACTGCAGCTGAAATGTGGTCCCAGTGCTGCTTCTTAGTGTCAGTTAACACAAGTTATCATGTGACACATGTGAAAGGTGATGATGGTCCAACAAGGATCCCTAAAGCGTAGTTCACATTACACGATTTTCACTGACGTCGCAGAGGATCTTGAGAGCCACCTTGGGTCGGAGGTGAGTCGGCAGATAGTCTGCCACGACGAGTCCTCATGCGTGAACANCACGGGGAAGGCGTTGTGTTTGGACCCAGGCCCTGGAGGCAGATCTGATTCAACACTGGGAAGAATATCCATGTTTTTACGATGTGTCGTCACTGCGTTATCTGGGGCTCTGTTGGCGAGGACTTGTGGAGAACTCCGTAACGCAGTTGGCGAGACTCCCGCTGACAGAAACACACGTCGCCAGACGAACACTCAAAAGATTACGATAGTCTCCGTGACGCAAAATCAGGGTGAAAATCGTGTAATGTGAACTAGCCTTAAGGGGCCATTTTGCAGAAAGGTCAAGATGATAGCTTTATTTTTTCTGCACAGAATTTTTGACGACACCTCAGTGTTCTCTCACAACCCTGTCTCAGTCGGAAGTCGTCGAAATCTGGCGCTTGGTCAGTGACTTCCATCGTAAGAACATTGTGAAGCCAGATCCTGTTATTGTTTCCGAAACCCAACCACGTGCGGGTGATGCGAAAGCAAAAAAACGTCAGACACGTGGTAGAATACAGCTGTTTGTTTTTGGGGGCTTGTGAGTGAAGCAAATCGAGTAGCCACTTGAACATTTGGCTGGTGGTTGGTGCAAATCTCCAACGCTGGTCTTAGGTGCACTCCGTTACTTCAACAAATAGCACCACATCTCGCTTATAAATGCATCATCTGTCAATTTGTTCTGTATTTTAATTGTTAAAACATGAAAATGAATGAAAATGTAATGCTATTAAATATGTTTTATCATTAGAAAAATAAAATGACAGGTTAGGGTTAACAGACTTTTCACAACCTTGTCCATCACAATGACGGATGACGAGAAAGTCTAACAAACTTTGGGTCCGTCCCGGTACTCACACTTCCCCTCAAAATGGGCCCTTCGCCGGAACGCGCAAAAACAAGGGCTAGGATGTCCCAAACTTAAGGGAAGAGCTTCTCAGCCCTTAAAATCCCCACTTAGTTTGAAAGGCCGTGTGATGCACACTTACGAACCCATCTCAGCTGAGGGGAAGATTGAATTCCCCGGGTTGCATTGCGAAACTATCCAGCCTGGCGAGTTTTCCAGGAAGATGGCCGCCTCCATGAGAAAGCCATCGCACAATTGTAAGTAACATTTTCGCAAATAAGCATGCTACTTATGTTTCTGCATTTGTTATCTGTGAGCGTTGCGTTAGAATATGAATGCTTGAAAATCGCTACTTCACGATGTAGAGTTCTCTGTGCAAGAAGCCTACGTCGACGATACACGTGACATAGGTGAACACGTCTGTTACGCTAATTTGCATGAAGTGGCGTCCCAATTCGTAGGTAAAATTCCCTACCCCTTAACACTACCCCTTCGTTGTTGAGGGGAATCTATCTGGCGAGTGCACTTGAAACCAAGGGGCAAGGTTAAGGGAAGAGAATTGGGATTGGCCCTTTGATTGTAACCCTTCCATGGCATGAATACATTATATGTCACTTGACGTTGTCTGCTTAAGTATTAGCGTTGAGGCTACTTCCCCCTTTGCTAAAGTGTTAGCATGAAACACTGGATCCACCAATGCGCTGGGGACATACAGATGATTTTGGTGATCCTGTGCGTCTGCATGTTGTGTTCTGCCCTATATGCATACAAGCCTTCAGCTGGGAAAAATTTGAGAAGTTTTCTCTCCCACACTCTTAATGAGCGCAGCTTTTGCCAAGTCAAATGGCCTGACATGTAACAGAGAGAGACTCGCGCACCATTTTTCTGATGCAATTACAGCAGAGTCGGGGTATCATACTGGGGACTTTTCAGAAACGTAATATTACCTCATTTTGTCTTTGGTGTGGTCTGGAAGGTTTTTGAGAGACATTTGGAAGCATTTTACTCATAAAATACTTAACCATTTAAGTGATAGGATACTGTTTCTTGGGCTCTGTCCCTGCTGCCAACCACAAAAGATTGAAAACTGAGGGGGGAAAAAGTACAGTAGGTTGGTACATTTTCCCCTGTCATCTATTATGCCCCTTCTCTGGTACATTTTCCCCTGTCATCTATTATGCCCCTTCTCTGTCCCCCCCACCTCTCCACAAGAATCAACAATGCTTTGAAATTTATAGAAAACTGGAGCTCCGTGTTGCCAAATATCACGTTTCCCTTTGCATGTTTCAGGATTGGTTTCTTTATTCCAACTCTGAGCCCATGTAGCTTTCAACAGACAAAAGGAGGCCTCTTCTTCCCTGGGTGCAATATGTCCATAATAATGCCTGGCATGGAGCAAGTCCTCTCATTACCAGCGCTCATACCCACCTCTGTGATGACGAGCCTTTCTGTCATCCAGTCCAATCCTCAAAGCTGTCTTTTGGGAGCCCTCAGAGTTATGGCATTAGTTTTGCTTTCTTCCCCAATCCTCCCTCCTCCCTTCTCTTCTCTCCGTCTTAAATTGCCGCTTCTTGAGTTACTAAGCTGCCCTAATAGGTACAACCTGCGCCGACTCCCTGTCCTCAGATGGGACGTACCTCTCCCGATTGCTGTTTTGCGGGCAGAGGATAAAGAGCTATCCCACGATGCACCCTGTCACACGCGATGCCGGGCTCGCGCGGTGATTTCGCCTGGCTCCCGAACAGCGTCCTCAGCGCCAGAGATTTAAATGTGTTTCCTATTTCTTGCTTCGCTGTTGACATCAGAATGTTTCCAACCTCAGTGTTTTGTGTGTGCACGTACCCCCCCCTTTCCCCTCGCCTCCCCGGAACATCCAAAACACACACATACACATGCATAGGACACTTACATAATTACACACAAATACGTGCATGCAGAACACACAGGCATCTGCAAACACGCTTACAGTCGCAGTCAAATAAAGCCACATGCATGCAGAAACACATGCAGGCGGGGTGATCATGAGACTTTATTGAAACAGAAAGTTTGCATGTTGCCAGCAGACACTGTGGAGGCCACCACATCCCACAGGTCCTGGAGCTGGTTTTTAAGACCCTAATCAGCGTGCCAACACTGTGTGGACGCCGAGGTATTTATTTGTCATTAAGGACAAGCGGCCATTAATTGCCAGGTGATTGGTTTGGTTCCATTTTGTACATGGACATGAAATACTTTTCAAAACACAGATTCAGTAGATCGGGATATCTGAACCAGAGTCCTGCACTGTGTTGGGTGTTCACGGGTACCGGATGGGTAACAAGCTGAACCTTGACCTTGTCGCCACATTCGTCACAGACGTGAAGGACTCAACCAATTAAACTTAGCAGCCGAGGTTGAGGTGGCAGCCTTCATCGAGTTCAAGACACCCAAGGAGGATTCTTTAGAGGTTTGATGGTGTTGGACGGAGCATGCTGAAGTGTTTTCGAACCTTGCAGAGACTGAATGTATTCGCCATCCCGCAATCGAGCGCACCCAGTGAAAGAGACGTCTCCTCTGCTGGAATTGGAATTCAAAAACGGAGAACCCAGCTTAATCTGAGTGACTGAAGCCTCTGCGTGTTTGATCACAGGTGCAAGTCGAGTTGCGGAACCCTTATGAACAGATGCAGCTTTGACTTAGACATAATGACGGGTAATGGGTCGGTTCTGTTACGGGCGGGTGCGGGTTTTCAAAAGTGGACGTGAACACCAAGAATCAAATGACCTAAACTGTGGTAATGGAGTGTGATGACATTCAGCCTGTCTACTTGTGATTGGATCACCCAAGATGCATATTAATACCAGGTGTAGACAGTTTTGTTCACACCTGTTATAAGAATGTGTCTCCACATGTGTTTTAAGTAACCACTTGTAATCAGATCTCACTCCACGCCCCATATGCAAATAAACACATGCATCATTTCACTCACCATCACCATCACCAGCAGTAGTACTGCTGTGGGTGTTTGAGCTGCATGCCTGGGACAGTGGGAGTCCATTTGCACACACAGTGACAGGGTTGATTGTTACCCTGAGGCGTGCACTTGAGTCGCATGACTTTAACTCGAATCAGATTTGAGTCACAAATGTATTAACTTGAGAAGAGACTCAACAAAATCAAGAAGACCTCAACACCAATGACTTGTGACTTCAATTCGACTTGAGGCTTTTGACTTGAAAATAGTTGATACCTTCCCCCACGCCCAAAGAGGAGATGCAACACTCCCCTCAACATTTGAGGTTAAACAAAACGAAGCGAGACAAGGCTCGAAAGATGGTTCTTCAGCGCTGCGTCTAACCCGTGTCACAGCAGCAACAGAAAGTTTGTTTATTCCGCAGGGAGTCAGCAAGGACTGAGTGGGCGGTCCTTCAGTGTGGTGCAGGGCACATTTGGTACACGCTGCTGAAAGGATGTGACCATATTTGGCCCAGGCCACCTCTGAATGTGGTCTGAGTGATCAAGATGCATAGAGGACACATTAGGTACATTAACACCTGTACTTAGAGCTGTCCATTTGTGATCTGATCACCAGAGACCCATATTATTACCAGATGTAAATTTGGTCATTGTTACCTCTTGCAGATCCCTGGGGAGTGTGGATAATCACTCCTCTTCCCACCACCCAGGGGCTAATCTAGGGATTGAGAGCAGAATAACCTACAATGAGATGCATCAAGTTTCCAGGCATGGATGGATTACTGAACGGGCCTACTGGGCACAGGCCCAGGGGGGCAAAGTGTCAGGGGCCTCTCTTGCCTTGACCTGCCAAATGTCCATTGAAGAGAAACCTAGAAGGGACTCAAAAGGACAATAAAGACACACAAATCTCTGCTGCGAAAAGACTCAGGGAGAAACAACGACAAATGGACACGGAATGACTTCAAAGAGACAAAGAAGCAACTACAAAGAACCTCAAAATGTGTAACGTCTTAGTGTCCTGCACCTATGTAGAAGAGGTGGTGGGGCCTTTTGCATGTCTGTGCCCAGGGTCCCATTGTCTTGCGCATTTTTATGCACACTTTAGGGTGATAAAAGTTGCACTGCAGGTGTGTTGACAGATTCAGTGTGAATTTAGGAGAACTTTGCTGTGAATTTTGCAGCAAAGACAAATGAGATCACACCTTTCTGCTTGTTCTGTTGAACCAATCAAACCGCCTTTCTCCTCTCCACAACCTGGGTAACCCAAGAATCAGTTTGGCTCTAATGAGTGAACAATTACCTGCAGCCTTCTAGGACTCTTGTAGTAAATAATTACCCCTCATAATTTGGTGTTAAACGTTTGTCATTGTGCATGTTTACACCTGTAAAAGGACGACATCATTGCAGCACTTCAGAGACAAAAGAGAAACGCTGATACAGGATGTCACCTCCACTTCCCCGCAGGCCCGTGGTGTGAGGGTGATGCTGAGTGTTCTGTACAAATCACAGACGTATGCCTCACACTGTCAGGCCACATAGGTGGCACGGGTGATGAATACCGCTTCCCTCCAATGCCTGAGCATTATCATAAATAAAATAGAGTACAAACACCAGCCTTTGCGCACTAATGGAATTTGTCAACATGAAAGAAGTGTTATTGAGCCTCGCCGCTCCCTCTCTTCTCTTTGCTGATGCCTTGCCAAATACTTATCCCCTCTCTGGTGAGCATTTAGCGTTAACTCGCGGCAGCTCCTGGGAATTGCATGGGCGTAATGAAATTACCTCGGCACAAACAAATAGGGTCAAACTCTCAAGGAGACGAGCATTAGGGCCGCATTTTGCTAATTACGTGGTGCGTTCTTGCCGCCGTCTCGCGGAAGCTGCACTGGATAGCCGGGATCTGCAGGACGCCACCATGTCCAATCCTGAGTAAACACGCCACCAGGAGAGGAGTCGAGGAAATTAAACTAAGCAAAATGGGATTACAGTAAACAACACCTAATATTTTGTCGATTTGCAGTTGATAATTAAGCACATTTCATGCCGATTTGCAGATGGAGAGATGAGACACGAGCTGGATGAACACAAAGCTGGAAGAGTATATGCTCTTTTGTCATACGCAGAATGTCAGCGCCGTCCCTCAGCTTGTCTTTGTACCTGCGTGGAGAAGAGAAAACACATGCATGAACATAAGTCAATATCCCCCCCCCCAGCAGCACTGCTACCCTTCATCATAATGGCATTTCTTTACCATAACAATGCTATCAGATCTGTTTTCTGCAATTCGTCTCACCTGTGTTATCACTGCCAGCAGAGCAAGATATGCCATTACCTACATGACCGTGACAGAGCGTTTTGTAATTATTGAGCATGCCTCTGTGGTAATTACTTCAGTTTACTGAATTATAAAAGCTGGAAGGAGGGGAGAGAGGAGCCACGGCCCTGGGCTGAGACAGAAATATTCTTCCGGAGGCTGAAGAGCTGAGAGACTTTCCTTGGCAGCGGTATTATCACATACACTCATCTGCCAGAGATTGTTGACAGAAAATATGCCCTATCAGCAGAAATAACCACTCTTTTTTTCTCTCTTTCTCCCACCACCCCCCTCCTTTCGTCGCCACCGTGCGCCCTGACAGTCTGACGAAAGACAAAGCTCCCCAGTGAGGGATATCAATAAATCAGAAAAAAACCCAACAAGAGCGGAGACCACCTATTTTGTCTCGTACATCAGCCTCGCTGGAGATGCCGTCACAGGCGCTGTTGCATGTTTTTATGTTTCTCTGGCTTTTGTTGGCCACCTACCCTGGTGCTGGTGACAACAACTACCCAGTTGGTAATCTCTCCCTCTCACTGTTCCTCCCCTGCGCCTGAAATGAGCAAATCAAGGCTGGATTACGCCTGCTAACATGCTCATAAATTTGGGATTTATTCAGAGGTAAATTGGGATTGAAGGAGGAAGCGCTCTCGCCTGGTAATCCCTCCACAGTGAAGGGGCCTGTAAGCTTACTGTTGTCTGTGCGTGTGGTAAACATCCAAATGGAGAATGGAGGTGCTCGTCTCAAGGATCAAAGAAAGACGAAACAATGTCAGGAATTGAAATAATAGCCAGAATAATTGAAAAGCCATAAGGATCACGTGCATTTCAGTGCCCCTCGTTTTCTACAGCTGCGTTCTCTGTACTCATTTTTTAAATCAAGACAGAGTCACACCACGAGAAAGGCCACCGGGTTCTTTGCCAAATGTTAGAGAATCCACCTTCCCCAAACTGGTGCCACAAAGCTGGAAGCACTATTGTCTGAAGGGGGCCTCGAACTAAACATAGAGAACAGACTCAGCAATTGTCCATTCAGTGAAGAAGAGTGGACTAAGACACTGCCAGCTTTCCTTCTTGCAACTAACTTTAATAGAAAATAGTGTTTCAGGTCCAAAAACAAGGTCAAAGCATCAAATGCTGTTTTCTATTTTCGGGGTTAAAAATGTCCGTTTGGTCTGGTTCTACTTTCTGTCAGTCCATTTTTATGTGTTCATGAAAGCAATAGCTGCGACTGGAGGCAGTATGTTTTTGGGTTGTCCGTCCCATTCTCGTGAATGTAATACCTCAAGAAGGCCATGAGGACATTGCCTCAAATTTGGCACAGACTTCCACTTGGACTCAAAATAAACTGATTGGAATTTGGTGTAGAAAGGTCAAGGTCACTTTGAACCTTGCTTCTGTCTCATTCTTGTGAGCGTGATACTCAAGAACACATTGTGCGCAATTTGAGTACATTCCTTCAAACGTCGACTTGGACTTCAGGATAAACTGATTAGAGTTTGGTAGTCAAAGGTCAAGATCACTTTGACCTTGCGTCTGTCTCATTTTCATGAGCACGATATGTAAAGAAGGCAACGAGGGAATTTACTCAAATTTGGCACATACGTCAGCTTGGATTTACAAATGAACTGATTAGAATTTGGTGGTCAAAGGTCAAAGTCACTGTGAACCTTGCTTCTGTCTCATTCTAGTGAGCACAATATCCCAAGAACACATTGAGAGGGAATATACTCAAATTTGACACAAACATCCACTTGGACTTTGGGATGAACTGATTAGATTTTGGTCATCAAAGGTCAAGGTCATTTTGGCCTTGCTTGGGTCTCATTCTTGTAAATGCAGTATCTCAAGAACATATTGAGGGAATTTCCTCAAATTTGGAATGAATATCTACTTGGACTTAAGGATGAACTAATTGGTTGATTAAACTGGTGGTCAAAGGTCAAGGTCACTGTGACCCTGCATTCATCTTATTCTTGTGAACATATCTGAAAAACACGTTGAGGGAATTTTTTTCAAATTTGGCACAGATGTTCACTTGGACTTTAGGATCATCTGATTAAAATTTGGTGACCTTGCAGCAATCTCATTCTCAGGAACATTATCTCAAGAAGGCCTTCAGGGAATTTCCTTAAATTGAGCACAAACATCCACGTGGACTTTGGGATGAACTGATTAGAATTTGGTCATCAAAGGTCAAGGTCACTTCGGCCTTGGGTCCGTCTCATTCTTGTGAATGCAATATCTCAAGAACATGTTGAGGGAATTAACTGAAATTTGGCACAAATCTCAACTTTGACTCAAGAATGAACTGATTAGAATTTGCGACCTTACAAATCATGATTTGGCTGTAACTCAAGAATTCATACACTACTTATGACAAAATTTCACACACATTGCATAGTAGGATAAAATAAGGAAATGGTATATCCAAAAGGTCAAAGGTCAATTTCACTGTGACATCATAATGTTCTGCAAAGACACTTTTCTGCCATTATTCAAAGTCATAGCTCAGGAACAGAAGAGGAGAGATTCTGTCAAATACTGAATTTGTGACACTAATCCTGTGTGCCCACCTTCGATCTGTGCTGCCGGGGGGAAGATGTGTGTGAAGCTTTTATGTTTTCACAGTCATGGATGTAAACTGCAACTGCAGCTTGACTGGTTGTGGAGGCATACGACAGCGAGGCTGTAATTCTGTTTTATGATATTGTTATAAAGCATTGGGCTGCTAAGATTATTTTTGACATACAAATGAAGGTTGTCTTATTTTTCTCCCTCTAACATGGAGGTCAGAGTTTAGGGTCCTGAGCTGATGGGACCGGTGCCTTGCACAAGGACACTCCAGCATGTGTGGAGGGGATTGAATCTTTCTATCCCTCTTGTATTATCTCCTCTTGAGCTCAGCTCAGGGGCGGAGTTCATCCTCCAGATTGCGGGTTATCCTCGTGGCCCTCGGCCCTGGTTGGCGCTCCAGCCTTCGGGATCAGAGTGGGTGAGCGCTGCTTCCTGTTAGAAACATCCCAGAGATTCAAGCTGGCAACCGTCCAACCAACCAACTGGGCAGCTTGTCTGGCCTCCAGCCCACTGCTGCTTGTTCACTGCTGCTAACAGGTATCGACGGAGCTGATGGGGCAAATCATCATCTGAGAGATTTTTTTTGTTGTTGCGTTGCTTGGTTTCACTCCCATGGCGCTCGGAAATTCCTGTTCTGGCGGCCTCCGATCCAGAGACTCCACTACCTGGAGGGATTTCCAAATGTCTCGCAGAAGACGAAATAACCTCCACCTAACAAAATAAACCCCCTCCCAGCCCTCTTCCTCCAACAACAGCATCAACACAGAGAGAAGAAAGGAACATGGACTAACTGGCAGTGAAGGCAATTTGTCGCTGGAGCTTGCTCCCCCTTCTCTCCTGCACCATCCAGATTTCCCATAAGGAATGTGCTTTGGTGTAATTCATCACCGGGCCCATACGGCAAACCGCTCGTTCTGGCGGTGAAATATGAGTCAGTGCGAGGAGGCATTTTCACACGGTAGCTGCGCTGAATGGGGTATTATTTTGGCAAGCTCCCACAAGATCCTCCAACACCTTTTTTCTGCTGTTGCAACACGCTGTTTATCAAATGTCTCTAGACACGGGAGGCGCACAATAAACATCAACCACCGAATTACAAGCTTTGATTTCCGGCATATTACGGTGTCCCATAAATAAAGGTACTGGGAGAAAAACACAGCACTCCATCATGTTATAATAACATGCCTGTTTATGAAGATGGAGGATGACAACGGCATACCTGCCTGCGAGCGTGAAGCTGAATGATAGTATTCACGCTTGGGGAAGGGACATGAGGTTGTGCAACATGAATGTCACTCTGCTAATTAGCTGTCTTATGTGGAAAACTGCCGTTCAGTTTAAACTGTCAAACCCACAGAAAGTAACTTTTCAGGCGTTAGCAGCCGTGCTGCTCCACAGCAGCGACAGAACAGGCCTCAATGCCTCGACTCTCAGCTTGTAAGGAAGCAATAAACAGGAGGTCAGAGGTCACAGAACCTTGAATATATATTTAATAAACATTTCAGTGACTTGAGGGTGAATGTATGCGATGAAATGAGTAGATGGAAGAATAATAAACTGTTTTTTTAAAAGCAGTAACTCATGACATTTTAATTTAAATATGTCAGTTTTGCTTCTGTCAGTTACAGATTACAAGTGTTTAGTGGCTATTTCCTGCTGCAAAAGGAAGTGATGCATTTTGGGTTTGTGGTTTGTGAAAGAGGTGGGTTGGGGTTAGATTTCTGGTTGGTCTGAAGGCCAAAACACACTGGCAGCAAAAGGCACATCAAAACAGCTGCCCCTATTAGATCCCATCTGAAATCCCACACTGGCAGAGGCAAGGTGCTTGTGGGTGTGATGTCCCGCAACCCTTGACATCACTGTCCTCACCAACCTCACTGCCCCTGACAGAACACAATGTCTTTTCTTACCTGTCCCTGCCTGTACATCCCGGCTCCCGTAGCAGCTCTTCTTCTCCGCTCCCATGGCAGCTTGACTCCTTTCCTCACCTTGGATGTATAAAAAGAACTCTTGGATAGAGGTCAAGACATATCCGAAGCTCGTCATCATAAACACAATGGCAAAAAAGTTATCGTCCATCGGACAATAACTTTTGGGGTGGCTGTGGCTCAGAGGTAGAGCGGGACGTTCACTTATCAGAAGATCTGCGGTTCAATCCCTGGCTCCTCCAGTCCACATGTCGGAGTGTCCTTGGTCAAGATACTGAACCACAAATTGCTCCCGATGGCTGTTCCACCAGCGTGTGAGTGCAAGTGAATGTTTACTGAGTAGCAGGGGGAACCTTGTACAGTAGCCTCAGCGAATGTGACATGCAGTGTATAAGAACTCTGAGCTGTTGGAAGATTAGACAGGCGCAAGTATAATTAGTGGGTAAAAAGTACAGATCTTTTCAGTGATAGTACTTCGCTTCGTCTTGTGGTGACGTTCTGCAACTGGATGCTTCCGGTTGGTGCAAGGGGAAGCACTTTACGCTTGTTTTATGGCCCGCTGTGGCTGGTTTTCAGCTTAATTCTCATGCTTTTGTCCAGTATAATTACTGGTCATGAAAACATTGCAGTACTGACCAAAGAGCTGGATATGTGGACTTGGGCAAGGGGCCTCCGTGAGCTTTCCAAAACCTTCCATATACAGCAGATCTGTCAACATTCTTGTCTTGGAGTCTTGGGTCACAGAAATTTGGGAATCCTTTTAGCTGTTGTAAGAAAACTTCCTGGCAGACGTACCTGCTGTGTTCATGCAGACCTGCAGGTGACAAGACGGCCTTTATCTGCAAGTTTGTAAATTGTAGTATAGAATAAAAAGGGACTGCGTCTATACACTAAAGAGACACCCAATTAGTGGCTAATTACTTAACAAGGTGACCCAAATCCAAGAATGAAGAAGCGCTTCTGAATGTCCAAAATGCGGGTAGTAAGTAAGATGTCATAAAGGCCAGTAGTCGTGAGATGAGAAGAAGTTGGATTTTTTCATCTGAGAACAGACAGAAGAGTTTACCTGGATCTGTTAGCAATTGTAGCCCCATAAATAGAGACAGAAATATGATACAGTATCAACTTATTTTTGCAGTAAACAGCAGAATAATCCCAGAAACAAGCACACCATCAGCTGCTTTGTGAGAGCAGGTATCAGTGTCTCCGCCATGCCTGCCCTGTTGACTTCCTCACATGGAATTAATAGCGAACACCTTCCTGTGATGACTCCAGCCTCCGTCTGAGAGGGCTTCACGGCGTCAGCACCCTCTCCTCCGCTGAGCCATTTTTCTCTTAACACTGCGAAGTTTAGGGGGGCGGGTGGGGTGGGTGGTGAACGAGGGGGGGCATTTAATGCACAGTAAACAACTAAAGCACTTCAAGCCTTTAAATCCCGACAGGAGGAGAGAGGGAGGGAGGGAAAGTCGGATAGAGAGAGATGTGATGAGGGGAGGGGGGGGGCGGCGGCGGAGCCAAGGGAGAGTCTCTTTCCCAGTGGGAGATGACAAATGCCATATGTCCTGAGCACAGCGCTTGTGTTAATCCTTGGCGGGTCCCGGCAGGCCCACATCCGACTCTGCGACCTCTGCACCTCCCCATCCTCTCAACCTCTCCCTCTGCTTCCACTGGGCGGGTGGATCAGTCACAGAGGAGCTCAGGCCTTCAGATGGAAGCGCAAAATGCGGTGAGGAGAGCGCCCCGTCTATGGTAACCGAGACTGATTATATTCTGGTGTTGGTATGGTTGCAGGTGGAGAATCAGAAAGACGATAAGAAATGACCAACAAAGCTTGAAGGAACAACGTTTTTATGCCTCTGCGCTGGCGATAGCTGTGGCCAGAGACATTATGTTTGCTGGTTGTCCATCCATATACCACATTTACGTAAATGTAATATCTCATTTCTTCAAATATGGCACAAACATCCACTTTAACTCAACAATAAAATGATTTGATTTTGGTGGTCTTAGGTCAGAGGTCAAGGTCACTGTGATCTCGTCTGTCTCGTTTTTGTGAATGTGATATGTCAAGAACAGGTCAAGGGATATTTTTCAAATTTGGCACCAACGTTCACTTTGAAGCAACAAAGTACTGGTTAGATTTTGAAGATCAAAGGTCTCTGTGACCTTGCATCCATGTCATTCTTGTGGATGTGATATCTCAAGAACACCTTCAGGGAGTTTCTTCAGATTTGGCAAAAATGTCCACTTGGATTCAACAATGAACTGATTCGAATTTGGTGGTCAAAGGTCCCATTTTTATGAATAACTCAAGAACGGGTCAAGGAATATTGTTCAAATTTGGCACGACACTCACTTGGACTCAGGTTCAGTTTTGAAGATCAAAGGTCTCAGTTACCTTGCATCTGTCTCACTCTCATGAACGTTATTTCTCAAGAACACCTTCAGGAAGTTTCTTCAGATTTGGCAAAAACATCCACTTTGACTAATCAGTGAAATAATTAGATTTTGAAGGTCGAAGGTCAGGGTCACTGTGACCTTGCATTCATCCCACTCTTGTGAACATGATATCTTAAGAACATGTTCAGGGAATTTCTTTAAATCTGGCACAAACGTCCACTTGGATGAACTGATTCGAATTTGGTGGTCAAAGGTCACATTTTTATGAATAACTCAAGAACAGGTCGAGGGATATTGTTCAAATTTGGCACGACGTTCACTTAGACTAAA
The DNA here is from genome assembly GCF_006386435.1 of Epinephelus moara. Taxonomy (NCBI): domain Eukaryota; kingdom Metazoa; phylum Chordata; class Actinopteri; order Perciformes; family Serranidae; genus Epinephelus; species Epinephelus moara. Next base: position 17,844,360 of record NC_065520.1, read on the forward strand.
CTATAAACTGATTCAGTTTTGAAGGTCAAAGGTCTCTGTGACCTTGCCTCTGTCTCATTCTTGTGAGTATCTCAAGAACACCTCCAGGGAGCTTCTTTAGGTTTGGCACAAATGTTCACTTTGACTCAACTATGAACTGATTAGAATTTTGGTGGTCAAAGGTCAAGGTCATTTGGACCTCGTCTGTCCCATTTTTTATGAATAACTCAAGAACAAGTTGAGGGATATTGTTCAGATTTGGCACGGATGTTCACTTGGACTCAACAATGAACTGATTAGATTTTGAAGGTCAAAGGCCTCTGTGATCTTGCATCCGTCTCAGTTTCTTCAGACTTGGCACAAACGTCCTCTTGGACTAACCGCTGAGAATTTGGTGGTCACTGTGACTTCAGAATATGTTTTTGGCCATAACTCGAGAATTTATACTCTAATTATGACAAAATTTCACACTAATGTCTAATAGGATGAAAATAATGAAGTGGTGTCATCTTATATCCAAAAGGTCAAAGGTGAACTTCACTATGACATCATAAGGTTCTACAAAACCACTTTCCATACCGATGATTATCTTAGTTGCCAGAGATAAGCCATCCATTATTGTGATCATTCCATCTCCTTTGTATGTCAAGCTCGTGTTTGCATCATGTGATCATGGCTTTGCAGACAGTCTGACATGAAAACTCTTCCTGTTGGTGTTTGGATCGTCTTCCAACCCATGTACGAGAGTAGCAGCTTCAACTTTGGTGACAGAAACATCCACCCTGACCTCGTTCCAAAGAGGTTTTCAGCTGCGAAAACAATGAGTTCCTGGAAGGTGGGAAATCAGTCTCAAAAATGTAATATTTGGAAAATGTGTCAGTAGTATTATTGAGTATACATGATTTGCTTTCACTGGGCTATAACATTAAAATCCAACGGTATAGTCCTTTAAGCATGGAGTCCAAACTGGCCACAAAGCAGAGACAAGTCTGGATGGTGCCAACGTCAGATCCGTTTACTCTGTGTGCAGTTTACTGTCATCACCTTGCAGGATTTCTGGATACAGTTTCGTCTGAATCCAAATCACCTGAAGCGGCTTTAAACATTTAGCTCTCTTATTTCACATCAACTTAATCTGAGCACAGCACTCATTTAGAGTAAACTTCAGTCCTCAGCGCTGGTTATAACAAATAGATTGATGACTCCAGTGTGTCTGCGTTTAGCCTGTTTTTAAGACTTTGACTGTTCCAGTCATTCGTCTCTGCTCAGAGCCTAAACAAAGCTCTGCCTCGGCCTTCGCTGAACCCTGAACAGCACCCAAACTGAAACCTGGAGGCCGTTCAGCTGTAATGATGTGGTTAAAGAATGAACTTTCCTCACTTGCGAGCTGAATCAGCTCCTTGCTGTACCTCCGTGAACCCACAGTCGCTAACTCTGTTTACAGCCGCAGTGTGGCTCGATGCTGCAATCTGCCTGTGATCACGCAAAATAAACTGTATTAGTAACTTGATTTGACTGATTTACACGAGTGGATCTGCTTATTGCTACAATAAACCAACGGTAGAGCTTCAGATTGATGACAATATAATCTGTTTTTGAATACAGATGTATGATTTTTGGTATTTTTAAAGATGTTTTCATGCATTTGAAGCTGAATCGGTGAACAACGATAGGTTTAAAGGGGTGAAAGGTTCACGTGCTACCTGCATATTTTACTATTCAATCATCTCACCTTCTTCTTTATGGACGGCGAATGATATAAATGCAAAATGAGGTGAAAAATTGGTAATTAATCCGCTGTGGGTGACTCCGGCAAGGCATTACCCAGGCCTGCCCTGTTTGTCTGGCTAACATTAAGGGGCTAATTTTCAAAATCTAGCGTGCAGTCAATTTCCCAGGATGCCTCGGGGGGTAAAAGGTAGGGAATGACAGGAGGGGCTAATTTTACCCGCCTTATTTACCCCTATGTATCATCCGGCGGCTCTCATCTGACAGGAGTGACGGTGGGATTGAAATTAGACCGACTGTGGCTGGCGTTGAGAATTTATGACGCCGCCGCGGTATTTGTTCGATGTGTGTGTGCGTGCGAAAGTGTGTGCATTCAGAACGTCTAGTGAATACATCAGAGAAGAAGAAGAGGGAGAAAGAGAGGAGGCGCAGGGAAAACCTGGGGAAATACATCTTTTTAATAACAGTCAGTGAGGTTAATGCAGCTTACCTTGGAGTGCCGACAGCAGCAGCAGGAGGAGGAGGAGGTGAGGAAGAGGGGAGTTATTTGACAGGGGGGAGACAGACGGTGTACAGAGAGATGTTTAAAGCGGAGTTTACCTACACAGGAGTCAGGCCTCGGTGTCTGATCGCTATTTGTTGTACAGAGGAGGAAGAGAAAAAAAGCAGCAGGGGGGAGGAAGCGGAGGAAGCGGAGGCAGAGGGGTGAGGAAGAGGGAAAAAAAAATCAAACTCTTAATACTATTGTGTGCCTATAACCATCTGTCACAGCTAGCCTGGAGATGAGACTGAGATTAGGAGGAATAAACGTCGGGGCCGTAGAGCATCGGTAAAGCCTTCAGGGCAACAACAACAAAAACAGGAAGAAAAAAAAACAAGAAGAAGAAGAAGGTGGAGGGGGTGTAAGAAGAGAAACGAGCCGAAAAATAAAACTCACGGGGGACATTCTAATTCTGAGGCAGTCATGGATTACAGATTGTAACCTGCGCTGACAACGGGGGGAAAAATGACGGGCAATATTACAGCGAGACTTGGAGGGTTCTCGATGATGATGTTGATGGTGGCGGCAGTGATGATGATGATGATGATAGTGGCGGTGATGATGGCGGTAATGACGGCACTCGCACGGTTCCATCTTGCGTTACTTCAAACAGAAATGAAAAGGCAGTGGTCGGGAGGAAGGAAGGAAAGGAGGGAGGTGTGGAGGGGGGGTTTGAAAGGAAATAGTGTCTTCTTCTTCTTCTCCCCTTGCCTCACCCCTCCCTCCCTCCTTCTCCCTGAATGCCGAGGGCTTAAGGAAAGGCATTTGGTGGCTCCTGAGGCATCCGCGGATCTCCCCTCCTTAAATTTACCGTGAAGGTTCTTAGACTCCCTATTCAGGCAGGATATTCTCGTTTATTGCTTTTAGAAGACAAACCTCACAAAAGCACAGTGTCATTGCTTCTGGAGAGCCGAGCCCGGGAAGAATACCACGCCACAGAAAAGGTCTTTTTACCCCCCCTCGAATTATTATGTACAATATGACACAGAAAGCAGCACGGGCTTCTTAAGGTGCCTTACATTCGGAGAGTTTAGGAGCGGAGCATGGCGCAAGAGAGCACAGTGTTATGTTCTTGTTAATTAATTTGGTGGACAAAATCAAAGAAACGTCATCATGTGTGGATAGTTTGAGTCGTTTGTTGAACTCTATCGTCGCTTCTGGAGCCGAATATTGTGGTGCTCCTCAGGAAAGATCCCAGTAAAACGTTTGGGAATTCGTAACTTGAGTAATTCTAAGAGTTTAGTTCATCTGCCATGTAAGGATCTCGAAGACGTAGATGTTTCAAACGTGGTCCTCAGTTTGGTCTTTAGCCGTTGAAACACACAGTCAGTTGGATTGAGGTCGTGTGACTGACCTGGCCATTAGAGAACATTCCTCTGTTTGACGCTCAAAGGTTGCCTTGTCTGAGTGTGCACCATCACAGCCCTACTGCACTGAAATTCTCCAGTCCTGAGGTTGGAGATCTGAGAATAATTTGTGAAAAATTGTATCTGCAGTGGTGCTCCACACAGTGACCATGTCACCACGGAGCACCACTGCAGCTGGCAAATATTAATATGTATCAACTGGTTAGTTTGTTTCCAGCTCACAGTGGATAAATCCTCACTGTAACAGTAAATGTTCACTAGAAGCTAAATCATCTTTTCCTGCCCGAGATAAGTCAGGTGCTTCTAAATAAAAGCACCAGTGGTTCTGCTTTGATTTTTTTCTTTAGAACAATTTATTTAACTTTATTATAACAGTAATTTATCTAACTTTATTGTAACAGTACTTTATGTAACTTTATAATAACTTATTTATGTCACTTTATTATATCAGTACTTTTTGTAACTTTATTATAACAGTACTTTATTGAACTTTATTGTAACAGTACTTTTTGTAACTTTATTATAAAAGTACTTTATTAAACTTTATTGTAACAGTACTTTTTGTAACTTTATTATAACAGTACTTTATTAAACTTTATTATAACAGTAATTTATCTAACTTTATTGTAACAGTAATTCATGTAACTTTATAATAACTTATTTATGTAACTTTATTATATCGGTACTTTATGTAATTTTATTGTAACAGTAATTCATGTAACTTTTTCATAACTTATTTATGTAACTTTATGATATCGGTACTTTATGTAATTTTATTGTAACAGTAATTCATGTAACTTTATAATAACTTATTTATGTCACTTTATTATATCGGTACTTTATGTAATTTTATTGTAACAGTAATTCATGTAACTTTATAATAACTTATTTATGTCACTTATATCAGTACTTTATGTAATTTTATTGTAACAGTAATTCATGTAACTTTATAATAACTTATTTATGTCACTTATATCAGTACTTTATGTAACTTTATTATAACAGTACTTTATTAAACTTTATTGTAACAGTACTTTTTGTAACTTTATTATATCAGTACTTTATGTAACTTTATTGTAACAGTACTTTATGCAACTTAATTATACCGGTAATTTATCTAACTTTATTATATCAGTACTTTATGTAACATTGTTATAAGAGTACTTTCTTACTTTATTACAACAGTACTTTTTGTAACTTTATTATAACAGTACTTTATTAAACTTTATTGTAACAGTAATTTATGTAACTTTATTATATCAGTACTTTATGTAACTTTGTTATAACAGTACTTTATGTAACTTTATTATATCAGTACTTTATTAAACTTTATTGTAACAGTAATTTATCTAACTTTATTATATCAGTACTTTATGTAACTTTTTATAACAGTACTTTATGTAACTTTATTATATCAGTATTTTATTAAACTTTATTGTAACAGTAATTCATGTAACTTTATTATAACTTATTTATGTAACTTTATTATATCAGTACTTAACTTTATTATATCAGTACTTTATTAAACTTTATTGTAACAGTAATTTATCTAACTTTATTATATCAGTACTTTATGTAACTTTTTATAACAGTACTTTATGTAACTTTATTATATCAGTATTTTATTAAACTTTATTGTAACAGTAATTCATGTAACTTTATTATAACTTATTTATGTAACTTTATTATATCAGTACTTTATGTAACTTTATGACAACCGTACTTTATGTAACGTCATTTTAACAGTTCTTCGTTTAACTTCATTATTGTAGAACTTTATTTTTATTATAACATTACATTATGTAACTTTATTATAACAGCACTTCATTTAACTTTATTGTAGCAGTGCCTTATTTAACATAATTACAGTACATTATTAAAGTTTATTTTAAAAGTACTATATCTTTGTGTAACAGGACTTTATTTATCTTTAATATAACTTTACTTCATTTAATTCTATTGAAGCAGTAGAGTATTTAGTAGTTTATTTTCTGAAATCTCCTCTAACCTGCTGCAGACTACTGAAATACTGGAGATGAAGTCATGTGTCGGAATATCGCCTGCAAATAACACAATATTATTTATAGGCCATGTCACCCAGCCTACTGTAATGTATTGATAGTTTGGTAGATCAGAAGATAGTGAAGATACTGAGCGCTGTACCCCACATAGAGGATTAGATTTTTAGGTCTTTATAACAACTTGTGACCTTTGCCCTCTCGTCTTTACACATTAGATAACGCTGTCCTGTGGCTACGGGTGAGTCAGACCTGTCCCCCCACGGCTAGGAAACAGCACGCACTCATGAGGCACAAACAGGAACATCACATCAGTCTCACAACACACATGACAGGCGTCCAGGTGTGTTTATAATGTCTAACAGAGCTCTGGTGTATTTCAGTAAGTTACTTTGAGCCACCTCTGAGTTTACTGAACGTACATCGACTCCCTCGGACAATTACAGCCGGGCTCTGTGACTGATCGTGGAGGTTTTGGCGACTGCTGTGTCTCAGCATGGTGGACAGCTGAACTAAGTGTCAGGTCAGACAGGGCTCGTCTCCTCCTACCCATAATTCCTTGTGTTTCGTGGTTGTTTTCTCCAGTTGTTGGGGATTTCTGTCTCTTGGAGGACTGACACTTGCATTTTGAGGCATTCCTGTCTCCAACCGCAGTGTGTAACAACGGAGCGCCTGTCTGCAAGTGCACATGAATGAATGTGTGTGTGCGTATGTGTGTGTGTGTGTGTGTTGAGCTGCCCTTCCCACTGCCCTTGTCATACTGGTCCCAGTGCTGCAGGGCTCGTTGCTGGTTGGACAGCTCGGGTCAAGGTCTCCCCTCCCCTGATCTGACCGACGGGCTGTCACGTCAACAGCCCCGACCACTGGCCGAGTCTGCAGGCTCGTCCTCTCTCTCACACACACACACACACACACACACTTTTTGCCCAATGACAAGCTAACTCACACTCAGACAAACAATCACTTGCATGTACACACTGTCTGAAATGCACATAGACATTAATTGACGGTACACTGTATCTATGCAGGAACATGCACACTTCACCCACACACACACACACACACACACACACACAGAGCTCCCCACCCTCCCGTAGATTGACAGTGAGGTTTATTGCTGCTAATACACCCAGCTGTAAAGGCAGAGCAGCAGCATCCTAATGGGAAATGGACTCATTTCCTAACACGATGAGTACAAGGGTGCGGCACACGCCCATATTTGGTCAACGGGGGCGGTTAATCCGTCTGACCTCCTCCCTATTGGTCCAACAGTGGAGCGACTGTTCTGTAGTTTGTCGAAGTTTTTCCATTTCTTCTCTGGTACACAGGAAGTGAGGTGTGAAGGGTGACACCCAGAGAAGGGACACTGACAGGAAGTCCAGAGACGCATGATTGAATGGATTTTAAATGACAAATGATACGTGGGAAATGTAGTGTAGAGCTTAGTATCAAAGATAGGACTTTAATTGTGTGTAAACATTTAATTTTAGCACGTTTGTCTCCTTTAGGAACAACTTAAAACTCAATTTTAAAGTCAATTATTTCGTCCAAAAATCCACAAATTCCAATTTTTGTATTTTTTTCCCGTCATTCAAACTGTTTTCTGCTCGTTTCTGGAACCAAACCGAAGCCCTCTCACCGCAGCCATGCAGGAGCGGCTGCATCTCAACGAATCTGGTGCTATTTTGGACTTTTCTTCATTAAAGCCATTAGTGTTTCATGAGGCTCGGCAGCGTCCTCGTGCTAATTAGGTGTCTATATTTCTATATCTCGTTATTGGATTTATTTTATATTGTGCTTAATAGTAAATAGTGTTTGAATTTTAAAACACACCTCTTGGGTGCAACATAAAGGGGAATTTTTAATCACGTTTTCTGTAAATGAAAGGACCCGGTCTGCCTGCTTTTTTCTCAATTTTTCCGAATGTGTCTTAATGAGTTTGCAGGTTTTTTAAGCAGATACATACTCTGATTATATTTTTATATATTTTTCTCCCCGTGCACACACACTGTATCTCCTTCCCACTCTGGTCGCAGCGGGAGGCAGAGTCCAAAATGAGAGATGGGTGAGGCAGGGGGGGGAGGTAGGTGATCATCACAGTCATCATCACAAGGGGTAAGAAGAGGGATGTCGGCGGGAGGAAGAGGGGGGCAACATAGTTGATGATGGTGGCCGCCAGTTGCCTCGGCAACCTTTTTTTTATTTTATTTATTTTTTCATTATTTATTCCTGGGGCCCCGGTGATGAGGCGTGTTAATGTAGCGCGCCGCCTGCGCCGCATCTACCTGCTGATGGGCGAGGGACTCGTCTCCCTGCGTTTCAGCCTGGCTTGACAATTAAGACCTGGGCGACTGTAGCCAGGGGTTAATACCGCTCATTAAAAGAACTAGGTCATTAGCGAAGAATCAAGGCTCTTAAGGCGGCAGGGGATGTGGGGTGGAGGGGGTGGTGGGGGGGTGGTTGATGGAGAGGAGCAGGAGGAGGAGGAAGAGGAGGAGGAGGGGCAGCGGTGGCAGCGGCGTAGTAAACTCTGCATCTCGGTGAACACGCAGCCCCTTACATTAATTAACCTCCCTTTTTCCTTGTTGGGGAGGTGTGTGTGTGTGTGTGTGTGTGGGGAGGGGGGGGCGGTTGGTGTTTCAGGAAAGAAATCCTCTGTTATCATATATGCACATGGCTGTACACCAATTAATTGCAGGCAGGAAAAAAAGAGAAAGAAAGCTAGTTTACAGTCCTCCCTGTGGTCGCCCTGTGTTCCTGTGTGAGCCCAAGTTACATTATTTCAGAGAGATGAAGGGTGGGAGGGGTTCGGGGGGGGGGGGGGTCTAATGTCTGTATGATGAGTAAAAAGGGTATTAAAATTAAGGAGGGAATCATGGCAGAAATCAGCCTTTGCTTTACCACAGGGGAAAGGAGCAAATAAAAGCCACGGAAATGAAAATAAATAAGCTTTGCTAATACCTCACCTTAAGGAGCCGGAGCCGTACCCAGCTGAACCGCGGCTGTTTGCCGGTAATTTGTTTGCGGACTTTATTATTAAGCTGTTACACAGGCTGTTTGACCTTCAGCGAGGAGAGCCGGTGGTTAACGGGGGCTTTTTCAAACAAATGCTCTCCGTGTTAAAATGGTAAGAGACTCCTGTAATGTCAAGTGACCTACAGAGAGGATCCAGTGGTGTCTGTTTGTGACGCCGTTTAAGCCCCTTCCTTCCTTCAGAGGAGAAATGTTAACACAGTGGCAGTGATTTACGGGTGTTGTGTGGGAAAGGGCGAGGACCGAACGGTAGGTGGTTAAAAGTTAAACAGGTTTAAACATCGTTTTTGTTGACTGTGTTTAGGGAAAGGTTGAGACGCAGGTGTGAGCGTTAGAAAAATGAGTTTGACGCCTGATAGGAACGTTATATTTTGCTTTTTTAAATCTCCTTATAAGTTTTCATTCATTCGCCAGGCTAGTGCAACCCATTGGCTGGTGGCATCCTCCGTCTAATTGGGCCTTTCAAGGCGAGAAAGTTTTTTCCGTCTAAACAGTACCAACACATAATGGAGGGATTGAGTTGGCTTGCCTTAAAGCCGGCGGCAGAGGTAGTAATCGACTCTGAATGGACGTGTGTGTGTGAAATGTGGGAATCGGTAGGAAGGGACTGTTGTAACTTCTTGATGATGTGTCATCTGTGCGACCCGCTACCGGGAGATTCAGTAAGTAGCTAGTAGCAGTTAGCAGCTAACTTAAAGAAGAAGAACTGCAACCGACAATATATAATAATTACGTGGACAATGAATTCCGGGAGCTTCTTACCCTTGGAGCAGAGGATGAGATCAGTAGGGCTGTAGTCAACCAAAGAAAATCTTGGTCGACTAAAGTCGCACTTAATCTTCAACTAATCGATTAGTCATGGGGAAAAAAAAATCTGCACATTATTTTTACATGATTTGGCTCCATTACAACTCACAACATTCACAGACAAAACAACTGTCTTATACTAAACACGTTTTCCAAACAAATACAACATGCTAACATTATTAGCGCCAGCCTATGGCATTTTACATTGTATAAATTAGCCTAGCGATGAGTTTTGAAAACACCTCCATTTTCACAGGTAACTTAGCCTGTCCCCCCGCCGCAGGAAATAATGGATTAATCCTGGAGAGCTGTTGATGTAGCACTTTTCTCCTTATGAAAGTAACACGGCAATTATTTGATGAATGAGAATTTGGTCGGACGAGAGCATAGCAACCAAATAATCGACTAGTCGACCAGGAGACTACAGCCCGAGAGATCAGCCACCATAAAACCAGTCCATGCAGGATTTTGCGGACTGTTTTTGGGATTGTTGTGCCTGATTTCGCTGCGGCTTGTCTGAAAAATTGTGAGGCATGTTGTGATATTTTTTGCAATAAAATTGCTGCTTGCAAGTGGAAGTTGCCAAAATAGTTGTGATGCTGCCTCAGATTCTGAGTCCTAAAGAATTAGAATCTTTTGTGATGCTAGGAGGGGAGTGACGATGTGCGAGCGCAGTATCCTGATGGGACTGTATAACAGGGATGGTAAATAATTGTTACAGCCATGTTATGCCATTGTTCAGTCCCTCCAGAAAGTCGACGCAATAATTAACGCAAATTCAACGAAAGTCCGCAATATTTGCGAGGGCTTGCAGTTTTACAAAAGTCCCGCGATTTTTCTGCATTTTCCGCCGACCGGAAGTCGTCACGCACGTGACGTCATTTGAAACGACATCAGACGCGTCATCAATTGTGCTAATGGCATTGCAGTATGGAGAAACGTTTTGTATTGACAGAAGAATTTGCACCGTAAAATGTTATGTTTACAGAAGATGTAGCTTACATGTTGTTTTACAGTCACATCGTCTGGTTTGAGAGCTACAATATTCACTCAGGATTTTTTGCAAAACTATTGGAGTCCATGTTTTGAAACTAATTAAATAAAACTAAAGAAGAGAACTATAAAAAAAACATTTGCAGCTATTTTTGTAATATTCAGTATGATTATTATAGCAAGTGATTACATGACTTATTTTTTCGGAGAAAGTAATTAGGTAGTAAAAAAAAAAAATCTCCTTTTGTCATCAGCTGCAATTTTTGTCATTTGCCGCAATGTCCCGCAAAAAATCATATAAAAATGCCGCAATTTGTTAAAAAAAAATTAAAATAAATTCAGCAATTTAAAAAATAANTGATTACATGACTTATTTTTTCGGAGAAAGTAATTAGGTAGTAAAAAAAAAAAAATCTCCTTTTGTCATCAGCTGCAATTTTTGTCATTTGCCGCAATGTCCCACAAAAAATCATATAAAAATGCCGCAATTTGTTAAAAAAAATTAAAATAAATTCAGCAATTTAAAAAATAAATAAATAAATAAAATTACATAAAAATGCAGCAATTTAAAAAATAAATTAAAATAAAATCACATAAAAATGCAGCAATTTTAAAAATAAATAAATAAATAGAAATAAATCACGTAAAAATGCAGCAATTTAAAAGATAAATAAATAAAAATAAAATCACATAAAAATGCAGCAATTTAAAAGATAAATAAATAAAAATAAAATCACATAAAAATGCCGCAATTTTTCTGGCAATTTTTGCCAAAATTGGCCGCAAATTCATGGTTTTTTTTTTTGCCACGAGATCCTGGAGGGACTGATTGATATTGTTTAGAAGGAGCTGCTTCACATTAGACGCCAATGCTGTGATACACGTAATGGCCCTTTTGCTTTCATAATGCTGGTATGCTATTTAAATTCCCAAAACAGGGCTGTATTACGCTCAGCCGGTGTTGTTCGGTTCTGTATTAAAAAGTAAAGGTGACTTAATGAAAGGTCTTCCTTTTTGCAGTATTGCAGGATCTCTGTGTGAAAAGGGCTCTTGATGCAGATCATTGCCACCATCTGAAAGAGAAAGAGAAATGGAAGTGAAGCCAAAATATTTCGACTGCACCCTGGTGGCTGGTTAACCAAGTCATCAAGTACCACTGCTTGGTCATTAATGTTCATGTCAGACACCAACAAAAAACAGGCATCCTTTTGCGGAGGTACCATACGGTGTCTGGTGGCATCAGTTCATAACTCCACCGTATGACGTCAGTTTGAAATGCCACCACACAACAGTGTCATTGAAGGACCTGGAAAGTCCCTATAGGGCGGGTGGGAGGAGTGGTGGATGGGTCCAACAACAGCAAACATTCACCCAGAAACGGTGTCATTGTCACTCTGATTTATGTTCAAGTGTTCGTTTTTCTGATAGGTTATTTGATGCTTTGAAAAGGGGGTGTGATGTCATGATTGACAGCTGTGTGCGCCAATCGGTGTGCTTCTAATCAGTGGTTCTGCACATGGTTGTGTCAGACAGGTGTAGGGGCAAGAATGTTGCTCGACTTCCTGATCGCTACTACGCAAACTGGCTTCAAATGACACCCCCAGCACAAGATGGCAGCGCCCTTTTCCAGGACATTTTGGCTTCTTTTTCATACATTGGGAGGAAGCAGAGACACGTTGTCCATCTCTGTATAAAGTCTGTGATCCCAACATCAGTTTTTTGGGTCGCGTCTAGTTCGGCTTCGGTTCACTACCTTCAGCTCTCTCTGCACAGTTTGCAGTCGGTGATGACAGAGTCTCTCCATCCACCATTTCACCCACATTAGTCTGTTTCATGTCTTTCTTTGCCTTTCCTGCACACACTGCATGATAAATGAGCAGCACTAATTGTTTATTAATGGATGTTAATTTGTGTTTTGTACACGCAAGCAAACATCCAAGCACACGTAACCTGTCCACTGTATTTACTCAGAGTATTTTTAGCACCTCATTCTCACTGTAACTTCCTTATTTTAACTTTGAGTAGAAAGGCAGATGGAGATGGAGAACATGTATTGTACTGCCAATGGTTTTGTACTTAATATAACCACATGCACACGAGTGAGTACGAAAGACCTGCTGCCAAAGAGTGCGGGCTTGAAGAGGTTAACTCCTTATCTTTCCTCCTGCGGGGGGGAAATGTCAAACACTATCTGGATTTTGGATAAAAAGACAAGTATGTAGCGGCTGATCAACAAAGGCCAAGAGGCGTGCTGAGTAGGACTCTGTGTGCGCCTTTCAACCTGAGACACAAAGGTCTTCAGATGTAACGGCCTCACTAATATTCAGTGGAGGGGTTTCACTTTGAGGTTTAATTTGAGGAGGGGTAGGTGTGGTGATTTTTCAAAAGGTGGACGTCTCAATTTGGAGTAAAACTCTTAATATGCAGCGGCGTTGAGCGGTAACTCTTCTTTCATTTCCTACAATAAAGTGTTGAGAGTGTGAAAAAAGAAAAATTCAAGGGGGGGTAAATTAGCCTTAATATCAGGCCTGTATGACAGTGTTTTTATCTGCTAATTTCTCAAGCGTCATAATGAGACGGTACCGAGCGATGGAGCGATTTGAATTTAAATGATATAATACTTGAGATAGCCCTAATTCACCCATACATATTTAATCTGACATATTATCTCGCTCCTGCGACGCCCTGATATGATATGACAGCTCGGCCGCTGCGCCGTTAAAAAGAAAGGTGGTGGAGAATTCGCTCTCTGCAATCAGAGCCACTTTAGACGCCAAGTGGGTTTGTCAGAGATCTACCAATGGAGATAGAGTTTTGTACAGTGCGGCATGCTGATACAGTTACAGCGCCTCAGAGGAGGAAGGTAGAATTTGACTGTACACATCATATCTGACGAAATCACAAAATTACACTACGACCCCCGTCAATCTGTGCTGTTGTTGCCAGGTCTCCATTTTTATCTGTCAGTGACATCTTGCACGTACCTAAATCTTTGTTCCCATGCAGTGCCCCAATCTACTTTTTCTCCCTGTCTGTATCTAGTCTAATTTCCTACATTTCCCATAATGCCAAAGTGTGTCATGTTTTGTGCCTGCATTCTGGTCTGTTTTCTGCTCCAGTGGATGCAAAAATTCTTTGTATACTCTTTTTTTTTCCTCTTGTGAACCGAACAAATGTTGGTTCCTGAAAGAACCTGTCGCTCTTTAAATCTTAAGGAGTGACAAATGTCGAACTCTTTGCAACTTCCAGGTTTCCTGAAGGTTGAACTTGGTCGCTGACCTTGACAGTCCATCTTGAAGGTCCATGAACACACCGTGAAGTCTACAGCCGACGGCCAACCAGCACGTACGTTCTGCGCCTGTGTGAGAGGAAACGACTCTCCACACGAGCAGACTGTGGTAGTCTGTGATTGTCTTTCAAAAGGGGAAACCGGAGATTTGTCTTGATGCTAGTTAGCCGGTTAGCACGTTAAGAACACAATCCAATTGTTGATAATACAAACCATCAGGAGACGATTTTTCTAAAGAGCGCAGTGAGTGACTAAAGAAAAACAATCTTACCTTATGTAACAAGATTGTTTCGCTCCTACTCCCTCTTGACTTTTTGTTTACTTTCCTCACTTCCATTTCTCTTCTCGTGCACTGAGCTGAACAGCCAATCAGAGTGATTTCACTTACCAACGGGTTCCGCTGTTGGAGACTCTGATTCAAAATGCTGAATCAGCTAAAAAAAAAAGACGGGTCGACAGGGGCAACGCTTCGGGACACAGATCAGCCCAGTGTTGATCGACAGCTGACCGTTGGGTTGGTGTTTCAGTGACCTTAAGTGAGCCTGATTGGTTTCCAATGGGAAGCTAACTTTGTTTGCCAACTTTGCTTGCTAACTTTAGAGTTATCGCCTTCACATTGATCTGCAGGTGGCAAGCAGGACTTTGGGTTTTGAGGAGTTAACATTTATGCAGTGACAAATAGCCTAAACTGTACTTGCGCTGCACCGCTATGTTTAACTTTCTTCATCACAACCACTTTCTTTCTTCTTTCCTTTGACTGCACAACCTGGCACTGAAATGAGGCACCAAAATCTGGGTTGTGATCTGGTCCAGTAGGTATTGGGAATATAGCAACTGGTGCCATATTGGCACAGGGTTTCAGGACTCGACCTTACTCCCATGTCGTATGTAGTCAACCCGGTCTCACTCTGAAGTCATCGAAATCTGGTGCTTGGTCAGTGACTTCCAGCGTCAGATAGGGACGAAAAAAGCCGTTCTTTCATGTGCACGATGCGTGGCCGGTTGCAGTTATATTTTACAGGTGGCCAGCGGCGTCAGGGGGAAATACGGTGGGGCAACAATGAAAGTTAAGGTGGTGGTCAGCACCTTAACTTTCTGGCCACTGGTCAGTGGGTCCAACAACATAGTCCCTGATCTTGGTTTGAAGTCCCTGTAGGTGTTCAGTCCGGTTGAAATCTGGTGACAGTGAAGCCATTGCATATGATTTACATAATATTCATCAAACCATCCAGGGAGCCCTCATGGCCTGTAATCAGTTTGTATCAGTGACCTAATGGGGATCAAACCCTCAAGAACAGCACCCACAGTTTGAGCTGCTGGTTTGTGATGTTCATAAATGATTTCAGCCTTTAAATGTGGTGAGCTTGGTATCTAGTTCTCTTTATACATCAATGAATGAACTCTTTCTTGCTTCATTTTACCGAATGTTCCACCAGCGGCTCACCTGAGGAGCAACTATGTGTCTCTTGAAGCGAAACCAGTTTGAAAACAGGTACCTTGTCGTGGCGCAGCTTTAATAATCCACTGAACTGGCAGGTGCTGCTGCTGTTAGCACACAAAAGCTCACTCAACCTGAGCTGCACTCACCTCGGATGTCTTATCTCCCGCGTAGGCCATAAGCATCCGACTGTGTTTTTGTGCCAGGGGATAATTGCAGCTATAGGAGGGTAAGAAATAAGAGATTTGCTCAATTAACCGATATAGCACAGCTGAGGACAGCACCTGTGCATATTGGAGTCCCTGTTTTTTTCTTTTTGCAGATAACATGGCCGATTACCCTCTGAAGTGTGCAGCGACCGAGCTCTGCTTGTAACATCCCCTACCTGGTGCAATGCAGGGGATACCGCGTGCAACCACATTGTGTTTAATTGCTCTCTGGGTGTTAATATGCACTCGTGTTTGGAGTGTTTCATTTTCGCCCGCCTGGTGTAATGACGAGCAGATCGTTGGCTGCCAGTTTTTAACAGTTGGATAAAATCTCAGTGGTTCTGGAAACCTGCGACTCGCTGGAGCACGAAGAGAGATCCTGCTGTTTTTCTATATGAGCCCAAATGAAATTACCTGTTTACATTCAGCGGCGTGTTAACCAGCAGGCTGGTACTATAAAGTAAGCAAGCTGTGGAGAGCTGGTGGGAGATACCAGTGTGTCTTAAAATGGGGTGTTTAGACTTTATACGACTCTTAAAATACACCTGTGATGCTTTTTGTTCCAAGTTAAAAGCAGTAGATTTGAGTTTATAAAAAAGTAACAGTTTATTCTCCATCATGCCATAAGACATGCTTTTAATTTCAAAAGGGTCTTTCCAACAGATCTGCCAAATTTAGGATGGTTGGTCGGCACAATTTAAATTAAGCTGAGCATAAAAATACAAATGCTGCAGTCTTTACTGTGTTATTTGTAAGTTTTCAGGATTGTTTTACTGTTTTAAAACTTGCTTGTAATACTTGTGGGTGGGTTTTTGAATACTGCACAATAATTTCCAGGACCGTTATTTGTAATTTTTTAAGGTGACAGCCTGACGGAGATGTTGCATTAGCACTAAAATTACGATTAAGACATCATTTAGTGGCCATGAATTCAACATAGACAGCATCCCAAATGCAAACCCCATGAATAGTATACAGTTATTCAAAACAAAGTCTGGCTTCAGTGAAGTAGCTCAAAAAAAATTCGGATTATACAGAGGAGAAGACCCTTTCACACCTCCTGTTTACGACGAGAATGTTGCGCCGTTATCCCACTTCGTCGTTCTGTATAAAAGGTACAGGACAGTGGAGGTAGTGACATGCAGCAAGACAGGACTATGGACGGGACAGGTGTGACGTTTTGACGACGTGTTATGTGTGCAACCCACTGCCGAGAGATTAAAAAACAGCTTGCAGCAGTTAGCAGCTAACTCAGAGAAGAAGAACAGTGTCCGCAAATTGGGGAAGCAATGAGTTCTGGGAGCTCCTTACCCTCTGAGAAGAGGATTAGATCAGCTAGCATATAAAGGGGACGGTAAATGTTTGTTATTGCCACGTTAATGCCATTTTTGTTGTTTAGAAAGTGCTGCCTGAAGAAGGAACTTCGTGTGATTGTGATTCTGCAGTTCACATCTTAGACCACAAAGATGTCCATTTTTAAAGACATTTCTAAAGATTATTTTTTGGGGCTTTTTGCCTTGAATGAACAGGACAGAGTGAGGTGGGGTGAGAGAGAGAGTGGGGGATGACATGCAGCAAAGGGTTGCAAGCCGGAGTCGAACCTGCGACGACTGCAGCGAGGCATTGCCTCTGTAAATGGGGCGCCGGCACTTTCCAATACGCTACCGACGCCCCTTTTTCAAGACATTTTTGAGAAGAAAAGCAAATTATACACTCCTAAGTTTAACTTTCCCAAATAAAGGCGGCAAGATAATCAATAAACATTATCAACATTAAACTAGGCGCATATAAGAAAAATCTGCGATATGCAATACTTACATTATTAAATATTGTGATGACAGTGCGACTTACAATAAGTAAACGAATGTTGAAATGTGCACACGTGCTAATTCGCAACACTTGTCCACAGGAGGCTTTTGAAATGATAAAAATAATAAAAGTAAAAAGAAAGTGTACAATAACATTACAACAGTAAAAGAGAAGCAATTTTTCATATTAAATACATACATAAGCTACAAAGCAAAGGCAACATGATCAAGCAATCAACCAGTTAAAACTATTCATGTGAGCACTGTTGTTTTGATTTTAGCCATTGTTTGAGTCCTCTGTTAAAAGCATTACTGTTGGTCTCTAATTTTAGATTAGTGGGTAGAGAGTTTCAAAGTTTTGCCCCCTTTACAGAAAGAGCAGACTGACAGAATGAAGTCTTGTATCTTGGGACAAGACAGCCACTACTGGTGGAGGCTCGTGTGGTCGCTCTGTGAGAGCTCTGATGCCTGATGGCCAGTTCAGAAAACAGTACTGACACATGATTATTTAGACATTTAAAAAATTATTTAAGAGTACTAAAATTTTCAAAGGTGAGAAGGTTGTGTTTTCTTAAAATGCGGCAGTGATGCCATCTCATTGGTTTCCAGTCCAGGAGTTTTATTGCCTGCTTGTATATTGAGATTATAGGTTTTAATGTGGTTGAAGAAGCTTGTGACCATGATGTGACAGGTTCCTTCTAATAAAACGAAAGCAGTTAAGATTTGGTCTAACCTTGTTACAGATGTACTTAACCTGACTATCAAACTTTAAGTTCTTGTCCAAGATGATGCCTAGGTACTTGACTTCATTCACTTCATCAATGATTTCCTTCTTAATCCTGACCTCAAATACATCATATGCGGGCCTATTACGCATGGATGTTCAATAAAGCCTGCGTCAGATGCTCACCTGCCAGGCTGGGTGTTTTAGTGGACACATGGATGACCGTGTCATCAGCGTACATCTGGCAGTTGACATCTGGACAGCAGCTTGGTAGGTCGTTGATATACATTGTGAACAACAATGGACCAAGAACAAACCCTTGCGGTACTCCCATGCTGTTTGCATTCACATGTGACTTCACCCCATTGACCCTGACACATTGCTGCCCCGCCCAGATATGATTTGAGCCACTTCAGAGCTTCACGTGACATTTTGAATTGATGGTTCAGATCTTAGCATCTAATTATCAATATGGCTGCATTCAAAGAACAGTCTGGGGGCGGGGCATAATGAAATATTATCACGATACTTATGTAACGACACAATATTATTGTGATTTTAAATGCAATATTCTTAGTGTTGTGATGACATATTTTATGATTTATTACCATTTTGTTAACTGTAAATCTTTATCTTTTCTAATTAGATGGAGTTTTCAGTTTGTTCATCTCACTTCAGTCATTTTTATTGCAGCAAATTGTATTTAGTTGACTGAAAAAGCAATTGATTTTAATATTCTATTAGGCTGCCAAAAGTTTAATTTGTATTTGTAATGTCATGTAAATATAAATAATAAAAGGTTCTGTTTGAAACAACCTTTGTGGCCCTTGGAGTATAGATTACTGAGTTTACAAGGTGCACCTGAATGCACCATAAGGTCCCTGTTCCTGTGTGAGACAAAGACAGGACACCAAAACACAGCAGAGACTCAGCATAGTTTTTATAACACGACTATTTTGGGACACATTTACCAGCCAGTGCAGCAGATAACAGATTTAGTCACCAAATGGAAATTCTGCTGCATTTGAAACTAGGCGGGCGTTAATGTCGGACCCTGATGGCATGTTACAATAAATTAGTTTTCCTTAGTTCTGTTTAGTTGACAACAAAAGCACAAAATGCCGGCCTGTTGCTCTCTGTACTTTTATTTAAATGTATTCTATATTACATATAAAGTTGTAACTGGCTCCATTAAAGCCCTGTTAATGACACGTGTACCAATAACATATCAGTGCATATCAAATACCATCATTAGAGGCTTTAAAGTCCACTTTCTTCTTCAGCTGCTGCCAAATGCAGCTTTACTCTGAAGCCAATAATTAGCTTTCCTGTCATTCCACCCCCTATAGATGCTCTACATTACATGGGATCAGATCAAATGGTAAAACACGCTAATCTTCCTGTCGGAGAAGTAAAATAAGCGGTGTGCACCGTCGTCTGTACCGGTGCTCCTGGTTCCCCAACACAAACAAACCAGACAATTTCTGCTGGCAACATTGCTTCAAAAAGGAGGAAAAAAAAAAGTTGGTTAGCAGATGTCAGTTGTTGTGTTTATCTCGGCGGTTTTCCTTCGCTCATGCATGGATCTTCTATCAAAGAGGGCTTATCCGAATAAAGTGCTTAAAAGCTTTTCAGACGCCTGGTGATCTGAACAATTTTTGGCTTGATCTGCAGACTAAACAAACCATAATGATGCAAGCTTGTGTAAAGATGTACACAGCAGTCAAACAACAAATGCCTGCGCTTGATGTTTTTATTAATGTTTTCTCTTCTTTTCATCAGCTTTTGTTCATATCTTGACTGTTTGGGATCTTAACACAGGGGTAACGCTGGGCTCGCTCCTGCAGAGGTGCAAAGAAAAGGACGGTCATAAATTCATGCACAAAAACGGGAAGAAGCGTGTCATCTGCTGCTTCTGTCCTGGCCTCGCAAACTCAGATTTCCCTCGGGACGGTGAAGGGGATTGCAGCGTGTTCTATGCAAGACGTAATCAAAAATATTCAAATATCCCCCCAGTCAGTCGGGGAACGACAACAATCCTGCAGAAAAGGTGTATTTTCTAGGACGATATAATAAGCCGACCGCCACTCCTGCTGCCGCAAAGTAAAAGCGACAACGGCATTAAGTTTTTAACACTCTCTGTATTTTGTAACAAGGTTGGATGTGGGAAGAAAGTTAGCAGACATCCTCTCAAGACCTGCTGGTCTCATTTCAATGCAGAGATAGGAGCGTCGGGGCTCTCCTCTGAAGTCACAACTTCTGGCTCACATGACGGGAGCGAGACGTGGCGAGATCTGCTCGCTAAAGCCAATCAAAAGACCTGAATTCTATTTGTTTTGTTTCAAGGGAAGACGACAAAGGGGGCCTCAAGGTCTTCTTCAAGATGGCTCTGAAGCCTGAGAGGAGAAAAAATAAAAAAAAGAAGGAGAAGGGGGGGAGAAGGAGAAAGAAGGAGGACCGAGGCTTTCAAGTGCCCGTCCTTGGTGGGACCTTTGCCGCGGTGCCAGGTACACAGCTTTTAGGAGGGGAGGGGTGAGGAGGAGGGGGCTGTTTTTCATGTTAGTGCGTGGTTGGGAGTTATTAATATTCTCAAAGACAGAATTTTCTCCCCCGGATTGAAATAATGGATCATACTTAAAAGGGGAAGAACTCATTTCAGGTTTTAATACGGTAAGCCTGTTGGAACCAATTATTGGAGGTGCTTTGCCATTGTCATCTTGCATTTCTCCTTGAGGAGATTAACTGGCAACGCTGAAAAGGCCTTGCAGTATCCAGGATTTCGCTCATTCCGAGAATCTGCCTGAAATGGAATATTTTTCTTGATTTGTGTGTGTGTGTGTGTGTGTCTGTGTGTGCCGTACGTCTGTGTGCGTGTCAAGTTCCAACGTGTTTCACGTATTTTGGCTTCATGTTCTACCTAATTATTGCAATTTGATCCTAAAGCAGGAGTGGCCTAATCCTCTGCTGTACTGCAGAAATCCTGTTTCAGAAACTTTGGTAATAAATTTGGCCTGTTTTAATAGAGACTGGGAAAGTAGCACTGTGACGGCAGAAGGACGGCCTCCCTGGGAAGCTCCTCTGTTTCCTCGTATGCAAATTCATGTGACAGTGGAGGCAACTTGCAGAAAGTTGGAAGAAGTTGTGGAGGGAAGAAAGCAGAAATCCCTCGTTTTCTTATGTTCTCTTCTCCGTTTCCTGACTGTCCCCTGAATGCTGCAGGCTCAGTGTAGAAGTGTGTGTGTGTGAGTGTGTATAACAAGGCAGCGTTTGCACCCACGTCGTTTGCCAGCCAGCACACAGCAGCATTATTCAGGCTCTGCACTTGTTCAGCGAGCGGCAAGTCACCTTAAAACACTGGTGTGCACGTGTATAATAAGGTGTGGAGCTTAATTCAGAAGTGATATTTCATAATGACTTCATGTGAGATTTTTTTCGTAATTGGTATGAAAAAAAGTTCTCCAGCAACACTTTATAGAGCCGTCGCCTGACGTGCACCTCCCCAGTGGAGGGAAAGGGTTTTATTAAGTTTAATTTCACAGATAAGAAACAATAAATTGTGAAGACAATAAAGCCTCCACAAAAGTAGCATTTTCAATAAAGCCTCCACAAAAGTAGCATTTTAAGTCTTGTGTGTGATTTATCCTGGCTTCATATGAGCAGAGGAAAAGCCTGCTAGCTGCTAGGCTAATTTATACAATGTAAAATGCAATACGCTTGTGCTTATAACGTTAGCATGTTGTATAAGACAGTTGTTTTGTCAGTGAATCTTGTGAGTTGTAATGGAGCCAAATTATGTAACGTTACCTTTGTTAAATGTTGTTGTTGTTCCTGGTTTTATATGAAAAGAGGAAAAGTCTGCTAGCCGCTAGGCTAATTTATACAATGTAAAATGCCATAGGCTTGTGCTAATAACGTTAGCATGTTGTATTTGTGGGGAAAATGTGTCCAGATAAAGACAAGTGTTTGTCTGTGAATGCTGCTTTTAGCATTTTGAATCAACTAAACTTTACAGCACTTCTGCCGTACGTAACTGTTGTGCAGCTGTATATTTTCAAACAGGGTAAAAATCCCTGTCTTTGCATTTTATGTTGATCACGGTCTGTTTTTATAAAACTAATTGTGACATCTCAAATGTGGCTTTGACTTGCAGCTGAAAACATGTAGCCCATTTCGTACATAATTTCAATATATATATGTCGTGTATCGCCACTCAGCCTGTAGATACTGAGATATGAATTTTGTCCATATCGCCCAGCTCTAGTAATCAGTGACAAAATCTTACGATGCCTTGAACAATGCGATTTAACTGTACGTGCCAAAACATAATTGGATTGGTTAGACAACTGTACCGGCGTCGAATTTCAGCCTGAGCCCCAACTTTTAACAAAGTTCTTGATCTTGACCTTGACGCAAAGACAAAGACAACATCATCAGTGGTAGATCAATGCAATGTTGATATCAAGACCAATTATTGTGGCCAAGTGCTAGGGATATCGAAGCCTTGTCGAGAAATATTTGCAGTCGGGGTGCAGAAGTATTCTGACCGGGGTTCATAGGTACAGTGATATTGGCGTCTTGATCCCTGGATCCTTTAGTCCGCACGTAAAAGTATCCTCAAGCAAGATACTGAACCCCAGATTGCTCCTGGTGGCTGTTCCATCGGTGTGTGAGAGCGAGTGAATAGGTACTGAGTAGCAGGTGGCATTTCCATACTGGCATTGGCATCAGAACAAGTCTTCGTATTTCTCATTTGGTTATCACCAAAACTACACTCACCTACATGCCATTGCAGACCTCTTACAATACGTTTTTTTGGCTTTTCTTCGTGTCATGTAACAGAAACCGAAATCAGTTTAAGCCCATTTAAAAGTTGCCTTTTTTCCAAGAGACCCATATGGAAAGATTTAACTTTCTGTCAAGTGCTGAGTCGTACATCTGCGCTGTACGTGGGGTAATAATAGTAGAAATGATGGTGACATTTTCAATAATATAGATTATAGCTGAATGTAAGGTAATAGCTGTTTTTATTCCGTCTCCAGCTGGGATAATTTCTACAGTGACTAAACTCTTCCTCATGTTGTTCACGACACTCGGGAGAGCCTCTCAAGGCCTTCTGGGGGACCTTAGACCTCATGTTGAGAACCACTTACGGCTCATCTGATGTGTGTCTCGTGTCTTTAACCTCAGGTTGTGTTTTTTTATCGGCTTTGTTCAAGTCTGATATAACACAGGCCGGGGTGACTGCTGTGTAGGTAGCTGACTGCTCCCTGCCAGAATGACTGGTCCCCTCTATGAGACTAAGTCACAGACAAGAGATGTGGACTCTTTTATCACAATGTAATAGTACACGTGCTACCTAAACCTCACTGCAGGACATGCTCCTTTGTTATTTTCAGATTCCTCCCCCCCTCCTCCCCCCGTCTTCCCCACGAGTGCCAGGAGTGAGCATCGTTCTCGGATCATTACTCCTCAAAGAAATTTAAGCGCGGGATGCCATTTAATTTTTTTTCCTCCCCAAATGCAGTCTGTCATTAGAAATCCTAGCTGTCATGGCGATGCCATTTTTGGTGCGGAGTGTTTGTTGCCTCATTTCTTTTAATTTTATCTCCATTAGCTTAATTCTTTTTTAATATTTCCATCTAACGAACTTTACAGTCCATTTTGTCTCAGTGTCTTGCTAAGCGAGTTTTATGAAGCAGGCAGTTGGCTTTTCCATTTGAGAGCGGGCGAGGAGGGGGAGGGAGGCAGGGGAGGAGGGGTAATCGAGGAGGGCCCCGGTGCTTTTGTCAGCTTATTTTTGGCACCTTAGCTAGCAGTTCTGCTTCTTCGCCTTGATTATACAAGCAAACAACTGCATGAAGTTCATTAACAATAAAGCACAGGCTAATTAAGCCGAGCCCCTTAGACAAACCAGCGCTGTCATCCCGCATGTGTTCGGAGCTGATTGAGCTGTTAAAGATTTACCTTCACTCGTCTTTTACCTCCTCTGCTCCCTCGCAAGGGCCTTCGCTTATTTGTCTCCGAGGGCGTTTAACCTCACAGAGAGTCAGCTGCTGCCATTTGGGTTGTAAACACTTTACTTCAAGGTAGAGTAGCCTTACAAGGCCAAAGTGGTGTTTACTTCCTGCTTTCATTATGTTGGCTTTAATATGCTGCAGGCGCCTTTGAATCTCCCCAAAGAATTCTGCCGATCTGTCTATCCATTTATCTACATATCTATCTATCCCCCCATAACGCTGTTAAACAACACGCTGATCCTGTTACACTACAGGCCGTGACGTGGCGCCATAAATTACATGTGAATCAGTCCCGTGCCTGCCCAGAGGTTGTGAGATACACCATTAGCAGAACGGCCCTCCAGCCCTTTGTTAATGCAATTTGCTTAATTGCTCTGTATCAGTATACAGATGAGACGTGTTTGCTCGCCGAGGTCCGCAGAGAGTGTTCTGGACATATTTATTTTAATACTCATATCCTCTTATGATTGCTGATTCCTTTTTTATTGCGTGATGTCCACTGATGACAGTCTGCAGTGGGTACCGGTGTGATCCAAACAAGAGATAAATGTGAGGGTTAGGGTTAGGTTTCTGCCAGGAACTCGATTACACGGCAAATTAAAACATTTCTTCGCATGAACTTTGACTCAAGACAATATGGACTAGTCTAACCCTCTCCAAAAACCCCAAAGCTCAAAACCTTTCACCTGACCCTCTATTAAAATGATTTAATACAGCTTAACCACCAGATATGTCATGAAAAAAAACCTGATTATTCATAGGATAAATGCAAACTGGAGCCAGAGGCCAGGAATTTGTGCTGCCAAATGCCCCCCAAAAATCTAGGCTGTTTATTTTGGACACGTTCAGCTGTAAATTTCTTTAAGTGTTTGGGTTTGTCAGGTGATAAATCTTGTTTCACTGTGGACTGGAAAATGTGAATGACCTCTCTTCCTCTTAAAATCCTTCTCAAAACAAGCTGTAGTCAAAATCCATTGCTTCAAACCTTAAGGTGGATTGATTGACGACATAGGGCTGCGTGATATGGAGACTATATGTGACGATATTGTAGGATTGACTGTTGACACAATGGGTTTTTGCTAAATAATCATCTGTAATGTGGATATAATGACTCGGAGTGTAAAGGCAAATATTAGAGAAGTGTAGAAAATTACATCACTTTACTGTAATGCAGCCTTTACAACCAGGAAAAGACAACACTTACAATATTGTATTCTTACAGTATCCAAAATCTAAGATATGTAGTCTTATATCACGATATTGGTGTACCATCGTTATATTGTCCAGCCCTAAGATGACACTTATTTTAAAGATGCAAAGTGCACACAAATCATTTTCAGACTTTTAAGAAGAAAATAGATGATGATTAGATTGGGTACTAAAATCAGTACTTTTAAGGATGTTGACTGAATTATGTCAGAACTGGTGTATTCATTCATGTTTTTTTCATCGGTGCAAAATTTTAGTTCCTGAGAGCACACACCAAACACCGGGTTTAAACAAGAAGTAGACGTGCAACAAAGCTCCCCAAAGAGAAAACCAGTCATTGACCTTTGATACCAGCAATGAATACGTCACTCCTGCATCTGGTTCAAAAATTACTATGGCTCAGACATAAAACAGGTCATCCACTGATCGGAACATCAGCGGTTCGATCCCTAGCTCCTCTTGCCCACATGCTGAAGTATCCTTGGGCAAGATACTGAACCTTGAAATTTTGTCTTTGCGCTGGCAATAGCCGTGGCAAGAAACAGTATGTTTTTGGGGCCACCTGTCTGTCCAGTAATTGGCACAAATGTCCACTAGGACTCGAGTCGAACTGATAAGATTTTGGTGGTCAGAGGTGAAGTTCACCATGACCTTGCATCCATCTCATACTCATGAAGGAGATATCTCAAGAACACTTTGAGGGAATCTCTTTAAATTTGGCACAAACACCCACTTTGAGTCAAGCATGAACTTGGTCAAGGGTCAAGGTTACTGTGACCTTGTTCATTGCATTCACATGAAAGTAATATCTCATGAACACCTTGAGGGAATTTCTTCAAATTTGGCACGATTGTTCACTTGGACTGGTTTTTGTGGTCAAAGGTCACAGTCACTGTGAGCACATCTGTCTTAGTTTGTGAACATGATATCTTAATAAGGCATTGAGGGAATTCTCTCAAATTTGGCACAAATGTCCACTTGAACTCAGGAATTGATAGATTAGAATTTGGTGGTCAAAGGTTAAGGTTACTGTGACCTCGTCCGTCACATTCTCGTGGATTCAATATCTCAACAACACCTTGAGGGAATTACTTCAAATTTGGCACAAATGTCCACTTGGACTTTGAAATGAACTAATTCGTTTTTTGTGGTCAAAGGTCAAAGATAGCGGTCACTGTGAGCACATCTGTCTTAGTTTGTGAACACGATATCTCAATAAGGCATTGAGGGAATTCTCTCAAATTTGGCACAAATGTCCACTTGAACTCAGGAATTGATAGATTAGAATTTGGTGGTCAAAGGTTAAGGTTACTGTGACCTCGTCCGTCACATTCTCGTGGATTCAATATCTCAAGAACACCTTGAGGGAATTTCTTCAAATTTGGCACGATTGTTCACTTGGCCTTTGCAATGACCTGAATGGTCTCTTTGTGGTCAAAGGTCACAGTCACTGTGAGCACATCTGTCTTAGTTTGTGAACACGATATCTCAATAAGGCATTGAGGGAATTCTCTCAAATTTGGCACAAATGTCCACTTGGACTCAGGAATTGATAGATTAGAATTTGGTGGTCAAAGGTTAAGGTTACTGTGACCTCGTCCGTCGCATTCTCGTGGATTCAATATCTCAAGAACACCTTGAGAGAATTATTTCAAATTTGGCACAAATGTCCACTTGGACTTTGAAATGAACTGATCCGTTTTTTTGTGGTCAAAGGTCAAAGGTAGCGGTCACTGTGAGCACATCTGTCTTGGTTTGTGAACACGATATCGTAATAAGGCATTGAAGGAATTCTTTCAAATTTGGCACAAATGTCCACTTGGATTTAGGAATTAATAGATTAGAATTTGGTGGTCAAAGGTTAAGGTTACTGTGACCTCGTCCGTCGCATTCTCGTGGATTCAATATCTCAAGAACACCTTGAGAGAATTACTTCAAATTTGGCACAAATGTCCACTTGGACTTTGCAATGACCTGAATGGTTTCTTTGTGGTCAAAGGTCACAGTCACTGTGAGCACATCTGTCTTAGTTTGTGAACACGATATCGTAATAAGGCATTGAGGGAATTCTCTCAAATTTGGCACAAATGTCCACTTGATCTCAGGAATTGATAGATTAGAATTTGGTGGTCAAAGGTCAAGGTTACTGTGACCTCGTCCGTCGCATTCTCGTGGATTCAATATCTCAAGAACACCTTGAGGGAATTACTTCAAATTTGGCACAAATGTCCACTTGGACTTTGCAATGACCTGAATGGTTTCTTTGTGGTCAAAGATAGCGGTCACTGTGAGCACATCTGTCTTAGTTTGTGAACACGATATCTCAATAAGGCATTGAGGGAATTCTCTCAAATTTGGCACAAATGTCCACTTGAACTCAGGAATTGATAGATTAGAATTTGGTGGTCAAAGGTCAAGGTTACTGTGACCTTGTCCGTCGCATTCTCGTGGATGCAGTATCTCAAGAACACCTTGAGGGAATTTCTTCAAATTTGGCACGATTGTTCACTTGGACTTTGCAATGACCTGAATGGTTTTTTTTATAGTCAAAGGTCACATTCACTGTGAGCACATCTGTCTTAGTTTGTGAACACGATATCTCAATAAGGCACTGAGGGAATTCTCTCAAATTTGGCACAAATGTCCACCTGGACTCAAGAATGAACTGATTAGAATTTGGTGGTGACCTCACAAAACAATTCTAGTTGTTATTACAGAGAAAACAAAGAACTGAAAAAGGTAGTGTTGAGTACCTGCACTGAATTATTGGAAACAATAAAGGTACCGGTTCAAATGCAAATAGAACCCAACCCTAATCATGATGTTGAGAACTGTGCAAAAATGGTGCCAAAGATTAAAGTTGACATTGATAGGTCCAACCTGTTTTGTGGATTCAGGACTTAAGTAATTATATCTGTGGTTTCAGCTCAAAATGTTTTCCAAAGCTGTCCAAATCTTTCAGCACCACACACTGTCACATGGTTACTGTGACTAGAGTGCATCTAGAGTCTCTTCTCGTGGCCTTGATACTGCACAGGATGCATCCTCCCACAAACAGTGCCTTTTTGAAGCATTCTGGGATATCACTTCTTCTGCAGGAGGTAGAGGCCTGATAATATGGAGGCTTGAACTGACAACCTCAGTCTGCAAGCCTTATGTATTTCTTGTAACCTTCAGGCTACCTTCAGCTGCAGCTTCCTCCTTCATCTCCTCCTCCTCGTCTTTGGTGGTGGCTCTGCTTCGCCCCAGGGAGCGACAAGCCGCCCTTCCCCGCTGTGACGGCTCCTCTTCGGTGTTTAATTACAGGGGAGGCTGAGACGTCTGCCTCTCCTGTGATGAGCCGATGCATGAGAGGCAGAGGGCTGAGGCGGCGCAGGCTTGGCTTAAAGGAAGTGACCTTAACCTCTGTAATGCATGAGAGTGGCTCCTGATTGGTGCACACGGGGCTGGAGGTAGATGAAAGGCTACGTTTTTTAAAACCTTTGTTTTCCAAAGGTTTGTCATCACCTTCATTTTTTACTTTCTTTCTGTTTCGGCATGTGGCTTTGAGTTTTGGTTTAAATGAGCCGTCTCTCCAAACATCAGGAAAGTGCGTCTTTGTCCTCCATATTGAACTTTGGATCGGCTGTGTGGTCTTGTGGTTGAAAAAAATCTACATATGTAGACTGCAGGAACAATATTGTTGTTACACTGATGGACTGTTTCACTAGATTTAGGAAAATAGGTCTTTAATCACCTTGATAAAAAGGATTTTTCTCAGTGTGGTGAAAGGAATCAGACCTGTATTTGGCTTTCTCTTGTTCACACTGTAGAAAAATGACTTGAGCCACATGTTCGGACAGAGATCCCTTCTTAGGGAGCTGTAACCGTGCTTTGCTTACAGGCCTCTAGGCAGCAACTACAGGTTTCCAGATGCGTTCATATCTTCCTGTGAATCTCGGCATAAATGTGTAGATTTACCGTAAGAATCTAAAATCCTGATCAAACGCAGTGTCTGTAGGTAAAAACTCCCCTCAGCACTTTTTTCAAAGCTGCTCCAGAAAAGAGAAGTTGCCCGTGATCAAAAGCTGTGCGGAGAACCTGAACAAAGACACAGAGTACCAGTTTGAGGACGGGCGCGACATACGAGCCGTCAAAACGGCGATATGAATCTGCGCTGTAATTCAGAGAAAAAGAGATTAGAAGAAGATAATGGTCTCATATCTCAAAAGTTAACAGTGAGGCCCGCGTGAACTGTGAATAATCTTATAATTACTGATCTAATGCCATTAGGCCTGACAGAAATAGAGAAAGCAACGCTTGGATGGGGCGCAGTTAATCAACTGTGCGCTCCTCGTTGGATCATCAGTACCCCCGCGCACGCTAAGGCCACGAGTGATGATAGGTATGAGTTTAAATGACAGCTTAAAGGAACATTACGCCGCACTCATATTTGGTTAACTTCCCCTACCAAATGGTTCAAAAACGTGACATTTTTTTAATGTGCCTTGCAGCCTCACATCGCCCCCTCGATTTGTGAGGTTTTTTCTCTTTCTCTTTTTTTTACATGCCTCGGGCTATTCTTCAGGGGAAATCCAGACTGACTGGAGTTCCCTCACCTTGTGTGCTCGTTTGATCCCCGACACAGAGGCAGACTGCTGATCTGGCCGTGTTAAGCCTCTGTTCCAGGTTGTACTTGCAATGTGAGAATAATAACAAAAAAAAAAAAGCCACAGCGCTGGAGGCTCCCCGTCTCTGATTCATGTTGTTGTCTTTTATTTCTCTGCGTGTGGGAGAGAACGCCGTGACAAAGTGCACACCCAGAGTTTGACAGTTTAAAGAAAAGATCCACCCTCAGATTGTCATCCACTGTTTGATCTCATCAATCTGTGATGTTCAGTTTGATGGCAAAGTGTTTTGGTTGAGCCAATCTTTCCTCCGTGATTGTCGCAAGTAAAATGCTCATATTGTCTATATTTGACCAGTTCTCTGTGGGAAGAATAATAACTATCAAATAGAGCTACAAATTCAAAAATAGCTGTGTTGATGAGTGTCAAAATGTCTGTCTTTGCTCACTAATTAAAGGGTGAGTTCAGCATTTTTCAGCCTGAACCCTGTTTTCCTAGGTTTGTGTGTCCAAGTGACTAATGGGAACAACCATTTTATGAAATTGGTCCAGTATTGAGCGAAACAGGCCCACTTTTGGCATGTTCGCACCGTCCGCGTCAACCATGTCGACTAAAAGTGCTTGTTTTTGCCACCCACAGGCTTCGACTATCATCTCAAGTGTCTCGCAACTTTATGGAAAGGATCACCACAGAGATAGTTTGTTTTGTTTGACCAGAAACAGCCCTGGAATCGGTATCACCAAACCCACCAGACTCCATTTAAATAAACAGTAATTTTAGCGTGTATAGAGCCAGAACATTTTCGCAACTTACTAGGTCAATTAAGGTTTTTTTTCCCCAACCAAACCAGAGTTGGCAATTGTTGGAAGAGTGAGAAGACGAACCAAGACAGTTAGTGTTAGTTTAATTTGGTTTCTGACAGTTTTGAATGAAGTGTCTTTCATGATGATAAAATTACAGCTTTTTAAAATGGAGTTTGGTGGGTTTGCTGGACGTGGTTTCGGGGCTTTTACTGGTTGAACAAAAAGGATCGTACTCTTCAAAAAAGGTGTTATCAGACACTTCCTTTACATGGATACTGATACAAATAATAATGGATTTTTATTTATCCTCTATAAAAAAAATTCCGGGTTTACACGATCAGTTGTGAAAACGATATCCCTGTATAAACGAAAACGCAAAAACGGTAGCGTTTTGCTGCAGTTAGCATGCCAGGCCAGTAGGTGGCGATACGCCATATGTCAAACACCATAGAAGAACGTTTTCATGCACAGTGATTTGTTTTCCTCTTGGCGCTAGTGATAAAAACAATGATAAACTACATTTTAACCTTATGTAGCATTGTTAGCGGCTGTGCACTTACTAATATTGGGCACAGCAGACGTCTTTGTTCGCCGATGTAGCGGTAGGTCATTCGTAAGCTCGTAAGTCGTCCCAAAAGTGCTAACAAAACGTAAACAACCCGGCATATATCCGCCATTGTTGGCATGCGCGGACTGGGTTGCAACGGCATCGTTTTCCAAAATCTCCGTCTATCCTGTTTACACGATATTTTTAAAAACTTTAGCTATGGAAGCCGTTTTTTAAAAAATCTCCGTTTTCGTAGAGAAAAATGCCGGTTACGCGTAAATGATAGGTGCAAACGCAAAGATAAGTACCCGTTTTCAGAAAAATACGGAACCGTTTAAACACGGCCCTTAGTGGACAGAAATTGAAGGTGCAAACATGTCCCGAGTCGTAGCATTGCAGCCTGTTTGGCTTTCCTCTTGGTGCTAGTGATAAAAACAATGATAAACTACATTTTAACCTTATGTAGCATCGTTAGCTGCTATGCACTTACTAATATTGGGAACAGCAGACGTCTTTGTTCGCCGCTGTAGCGGTAGTTTATTTGTAAGCTCGTAAGTAGTCCCAAAAGTGCTAACAAAACGTAAACAACCCGGCATATATCCGTCATTGTTGTTGTGGTTCCCGGGCGCCTAATGGGCATGTGCGAACTGGGTTGCAACGGCATCATTTTCCAAAATCTCCGTCTATCCTGTTGACACGATATTTTTTAAAAACTTTCACTTCGGAAGACGTTTTTGAAAACGACGTTGAGAAAAACGTCGGTTATGCGTAAACGATAGGTGCAAAAGCAAAGATAAATAGCCGTTTTCAGAAATATACGGAACCGTATAAACAGGCCCTGAGGGAGCGATCACACCGAGATGAAACGCTAGAAACGCGACGCCAATAAAACCATTGTTTTGCTATGATACGGCGCACCTGACCGGCATTCAAGCGTCTTTTTAGACGGGTGTTTTTCCGGCGTCTTTTTAGACGTGCGTAGATGCTGAAAAGTTAAAATATTTTCAACTTTTTGAGCGTCAGACGCCAGTAGCTAGCGTGCATTGAATAAGCGCTTCCAGCGTTTCAAGCGTCTTTGAAGCGTCCGCGTCTCTAGCGTCTCATTTCTGTGTGATCGCCCCCTTAGTGGACAGAAATTGACGATGCAGACATGCCCTGAATCGTAGCATTGCAGCCTGTTTGGCTGGCTGCACCAAATACTTGGCCAGTTTTTTAAAAATACGTTATTCCTATTCGTCACTTAGACACAAAAACATGGGAAATAGGTCCAGGTTAAGAAAACAAACTAAGTCTTTAACATGCAAATGTTGCAGAAGCATGATTTCCCTCCTGATTTTAAAGTTTAGCAACAATCTAAATGCAATCCGACCCAGGACCTGAGTCACACTGGGTCTTAAATATGCTCAGTTGGATCAGTTCTGTGCAGGACTCAGTGTGTTTAATACCAAGTGGATCTGAGTGGACTCAATATGAGCTCTGATCATGTGGTGTTATATTCATGACAGGAAAATAATAGTTATTTTTAAGGCGAGACGGAGTGTACATTGATTCTTGGGACAAATATTGCCACCCTTTCAAACCATGTCTGCTCGTTAATTGGATTGGGTCTAATTATCTTTGGGTCTATTTTGGACGGAGCCTGGCCGTCCTCTGGTCCCTTCTGGATTTGATTTTTGTGAAAATTAATTTATGCATGTCGGGTTTGGGTGGGTTTTTCCACAGGTCTGTTTCACAAGGGGTTTACCATACCCTGACCTTCACAGGAAGTACAACATGGGACTGTTTTCACCTTTAATGGGCAGCTGATTGTAGAGAGGCAGACAGGAAACGAGAAAACAGAGTGATCTCATCAGTGTGATCATCAGTTTATCGAATATTGGTGCAAATTTTTCACATTGTCTATGCTAAACTAATCTGGAATATCGGACCCAACTGCAATAACAGCTGTTTTTATAGTTGTGACGAAGTGTTCAACATGCCCAAAGCTTCCAGAGTTTGTCTCCGATTTTAGCCTCAGAAGCACTTGGTTTGATTGAAACGGCACATGATTTTGAGTAAACTAGATCGTCAGTGGGCTTTTCTGTGGCTTCCTAAATGCCGTGGCCTTCAGATCTAAGTGCTATAGATGCAATAGAGATCATTATTGACTGGGAAATCATTGGTTTTGTCTTTTCAGCTGCCCATAAAATGCCGTACATGTGTCTTCGTCTTAGAGGGAATTGCAGACTTCCTATAATTTAACATTATAAGCTGTATTTCTGTGTAGTGTTGAGGCGGTCTTGTTGTTGCTTTCCTATCGTTTTCTCAGCTCAGCCTTGAAGCCGACATGGTCTCTTGTGCACTGACCGTCTTTCTGTACCCGCCGTTCCCTAATGACTACACAATAAGTCCGACTTTTAAGGCATCATACCTTTCTCAGATCTCTGCGCTTTTTTATCCGACAGCCGCTCAGAAGCTCCAGAAATAAACAAATGTGTCACTAATGGTGTCTCCCCAGATGAAGCTCCAAAATATTCAATTTTCATTTACAGGCGGTTACATTTTGGGAGCCCCGAGAGTAAGACTTTTGATTACACAACCTGCCATCTCTGTTGGAAGTTGGTCTTCCAGGGAATAAACATGGCCCATAATTAGGGAGACATGCAGATATAGTAGATGAGCAGTGATGGCGGCGGGCTGACCGGGCTGGTCTCTGGGCAGGGAACGGCTATAATGAAGGCGTTTTGAATTTGGACTGAAAGTGGACTGATGGGCCCCCGGCTCTCCCCGACCATTTGGGAGGTTTCAATTTGTTCTTTTTTTTAGGCTGGGAGCTTTGTTGTCCGTCACGTTAGACAAAGTCAGTGTGGGTGTTTCTGTGTGAAGTATTATGGAGGGACTGCACATCATGTGGAACGACTGACACCTGCTTTCAATAAGGATATAACTGATCTATAGCCAGATACTTCCCTGTAGTTATTATCGGCCTCTTTTAGAAACCCTCTGGACAAACTGCTTCTCGGTGTACAGAGTGCACATGGTGTGGCCAAAATCACATCAACTAGAGTCAGTTTTGCCAGTCCGATGTACTGGATTTAACCAGTTTGGTTTTATGCAAACAGGAATAACTGGCATTTATTATTATGACGCATTGGCGTTTTCATGCTTTACTGACAGAGAGGTACGAAAGTGGAGAGCGGGGAGGACATGCCGCAAAGTGCCCTAGGGTAGACTCCAACCTGAGCTGCTGCAGTAAGAACTCAGTGTTGGTAAGTATGCCCCAGTTCAAGTGTCTCTCGGGGTGACGAGACGAGACGTGGCTAAAGCTGCATCAACTCACTGATTAATCGATTAGTTTTCAACTATAAAATGAATTGTCAGCAAATTCAGTTATCAAGTTTTCCGTCTCACTCCGAAGTTGTCGAAAACCACCGATTGGTTCGTGACTTCTAACTTAATGGCGCCCGGCAGTGTCATGAGGAAACGTGGCAGGACAACAACGAAAGTTAAGGCAGCAAAAGTCTGAGTAGGGCGGGTAGGAGTGGAGGTGGATGGGTCCAGCAACCACCGACTTTGACCCAGGAGGCTGGTGTTTGCTTGCTATATGATTGTAAAGCCAAGCCCTGTTCTTTTTTCCTAAACCCAATTGACCTATGGCTAAGCCCCGCCCTCAACCACGATGAGCCAATCACAGTGCGTATAGCCATTCTCATACACTGGGACATTCTCTGCCTGGACGTTCATTGAAATGCATTACAGAAAGTCAGTTTTGTTCGACGTTCATTGAAATGCATTACAGAAAGTCAGTTTTGTTCGGTTTTATGAGCTTTTTCGGATAAAGTTGTGTGGTAACGTTAGACCACAACATCAACTCAACGTGAATAAGATTAACAATGATGTCTACATCTGTTCTAAGGTAAGTCAACATTGTGTTTGAGGCAACATATTGTCACTTTGCTGGAAAGAAATATAAAGTTATCTTTAACATCTCTAGCTAACGTTAGCTAAAGTTAGCCTAACGTTAGCTCCTAGCTGCGTTGTTCATCATGTCACCTTGTTTGCTGGGAGTTCATTAGCCTATTTTGTTCTAGTTTTGTACTTTGGTGATCGTACATCATTGTTAGCTGTTGTCCAAAGGGCTCTAGTTAAGCTAACGTTAACTTCTGGAGCTTAGCTTCATTAACTTATCTGTAATGGCAGAGATAACAAAGGTTGGCAAACGTTATGCTGAATGATTCAGTGTAAATACTGTAGCACCAAACTAACGGAGAGACACTCTTGGTAAAGATGGTAAAAAGGCCGTTATCCTTTTCTCATATTCTGAGCCAAAAACCTTAACTTCAGTGGCACTTTAACTTGTTGTCTTTGATGGTGACGGCAACCAGATGCGGTTCACAAGCGTACACTGTGACCTGTAA
The DNA here is from genome assembly GCF_006386435.1 of Epinephelus moara. Lineage (NCBI taxonomy): Eukaryota > Metazoa > Chordata > Actinopteri > Perciformes > Serranidae > Epinephelus > Epinephelus moara. The sequence goes on from NC_065520.1 coordinate 17,879,874, forward strand.
ATTTTGGCTTGTAATTTAAGCTTTTCATCGACCTTCTCAACAATAAAATGATGAATATATCCCTCCAATGCGTAGTTTAGGCCCTTTTGGTTACTTCTCAATGACATCTGATCGTTATGTCCCCAAAAATCATCAATTGCCTCCTGTGAAATGCCGTGTACTGTGACACCTGCCATAGCGCCGGTCACTGAATGTTGATAGTTTGTCCGAGTGAGCGGAGGGGGGCAAAACATAACCATGTGAGAATGGTGAGAATGATGATTCCAGCTTCTTAAATGCAAATATTTCTGGGTTCTTTCCACCTCTGTGACAGTACACTGAACATCTTTGGGTTGTGGATGAACTAAGACACTTGTCAATGTCATCTTGGGCTTTGGACCAAACAACCAGTCAGTTAATCAAGAAAATTACAGACAATGAAAATAATATTTACTTGCAGGCCTTGACACAACAGAGATAGTCTCCCAAGAAAACTGAAGAAAAAGGAGTTCTAACATGAGCTGACCTTTCATTGGACGGCCATTTCTTTTTATTCCTGTACCTCACTGTGAAAGCGTCGCAATGGACAAGGAAGGGCCGATTTGAGAGAACGCCAGGGAGCTGAAAATTCCTGGTACATGACCATCGTTAATAACAAGCTGGACTACTTGCTGTTGCTGATATTAAATATCACAATAAACAAACATGTTTTCTGTTGGGAAAGTACAAATGTAGAAAGATAAGTACTCACCCATCTCGTCAGGGGTTATGTTTCCCTTACCCTTTGACAGTAGGCCACCCAACTCTACCATGACCCAACATCACTATCCGATATCACCCCCTACATAACCACAGAATCGACCTCGACCCCGCCCCCTCAGTCACCCCATCAAACAGCCACTACCCACTCAGAAATAAACTTGGGCATACCTCTTCCTCGATCCTCAGGTGTGGTGGCTGACCCTTTGCTTGAGGATCGAACCCTGGTCCAGAACTCTTCCACATCGCCATTCCTGTCCTTCCATGTCACACACCAGATCAGAAACCCTAATCCGAAACCAGGCCTGAACCCTGACGCTAACCCGTCCGGTGTTTACCTTAACATAAAAGCAGTTTGAATATTTTTACACCTGCCCAGCCCCAACATGAACACCTTTTATAGTATGGATAACCCAACCTTTTTAAGGCAGTCCCTACAAATATGAAATAATCACCACTGTTTGATTTAATTTTAGACTCCTGCCTAATATTGAGACAGCACACACACGGCAAGGTGCAGACCAGTCCGTCTAAATTAAAACATGTTGCCCAACTCCTTCCCAGTAATATATTTGGTGAATAAAGCATAAAGCATATAAAGATGCCTGGTGCACCGGAGAACACTTGTGTGATGTGCTTTAATTTCGATGGACGATCGACCACATTTCTGGCCCCACTCACTCGAGTTTCAGTTAGCCAATCAGATTATTTCTGTCTCTACAGCAGCTCTGGTTTATAGAGCTGTTTGCACAACTAAAACTCCAATCTGTGATCAAATGTGCCAGTATGGACAGTGGGACAAACGTCTTTCGTAGTATTTTTTCCCCGTAAAAAATCCTCTCTTTCTTTTTTTCCTTCTTCAAACTGTGACTTCCTCTCACCAAAATAACTGACAGCACTCTGAAGTGACACATTTGATTTAAATCTGTACCGTGTGTGAGTGTGTGTGTGTCACGGTATGCATATGGGCAGGCTGCAGTCACACACTCGCAACTTTGCAGGCTGCATAGTGTCACCAAAGGTGTGTGTTGGCATGCGTGTGTTTCGAGCGGTTGTGAAACACGACGTGACGGCAGCGAGCGATCCCACGAGGGGCCTCCATGTCATGTCGAAAATACCATAACATGTGCATTACACTTAAGTAATTCTTCTTCCATCTGCTAAGTATGACAGCATTAGCATACCCATTTAATTAGCGCCGCGCTTAAAGCATTCCCCCCTTTTAATCACCTCATTGTATTTACTCAGCCACTGGTAGCAGAAGGGCTCTCATTTAAAAAAACAAAAACAGTGTAAACGCTTTGTGAAAAGAGTAATGGTGTGCATTTCTCAGTATTAACGGAGCTCACTGCTTTTTCAACTGTCAAGTTCATAACCAATAATGTGTAATGTGGGAGTTGTCGGAGTGATCATTTTGATTTTCAGAAGATATCCATCAATTTATCTGCTTTTTTTTTTATCTTTTAGTGTTTATAATTCTCAATTATCTTCCCATGCTACTGCAAAAAAGGTGTCACCATCTTCTTTTTATCTGTATCAGAACCAAACCGACACATCTGATCTCCCTCTTCCCCCTTTTCCCCTCTCTTTCTCCGTCGCTGGGCCTCCTTTTCAAAATCAAACCATCAAGCTGGGGGGGTTGGAGGGGGTGCGATTGAAAAATTGGGAGCCTCTCTGAATGGCTTGCATTTACATTAATGAACTTGATTTGAATGGAGGTTCATATCAAGCCTCATAGATTCTGCGCTGTGATTTTATTAATTGCAACAGAGGCGTCATTGTTTGTCGTTTTGACGCCAATTCAATTAAAATCCCATTTAGAGGGTAATAGATTAGGCAGCGTAAACTTTATGTGGAAGACGCCTTGTGACTAATATGTGACGCTATGGAAGGTCTGCTGCTGTGTGTACAAAAAAAAGCCACCGCTGTGTGTTTTCACGCACGTGCGTTCACCCGCAGTTCATGTATATCACTCACTTCTGAAGGTGTTTTTGCCTGAGCGTGTGTGTGTGTGTTATCAACTCCTCTTTGTTAAGTGGAATCAGTGCCAGCATCTGTGCTGCTCGGCTCACTTTGATTCATAATTGGTCGTCTTTTGAAGGAATTAGCAGCTTGTAAATCTATACTTTAATTTGAAAATCCACAGATATGTAGGAGCCGGTGCAGCCTGCTCATATGAAGTAATTAGATTTTATATAGCTGTGCTTAATTGTAGTGTTGAATGTGTGGAAATGTATTCACACTTTGAAGACAGTGTGTGTGTGGTTGTCATGTGGATGTTGGGAAGTTGGGGGAAATGTTGCACGAGTCCGACTGAATTATTGTTTGCTTTTAGATGCATTTATAATCGTCTAGTTTTAACTGTGCACAGAGAGATTTAAAGGTAGTTGTAATATTTTAACACAGTGTAAATGTTGTTACCTTAAAGCTGTGAATTATTTAGGCAAGGACAAAAGTGTCTTTAGGTCAAAATGTCTTTTTTAAATTTAAAAAAAATGTATGGAAGCTCATTCCCGCCAGAAAATGGTGGAAAATTTCAGAAAAATTAGGAGTAATAATTTCATTTTGGGATCTCTTTTCTCTGCTGTATGTTTTAAGTTTATTTATCAATTTACTTATTTATTTGATTTTTAATTAATTTTGTAATTTCTTGTTTTTTCTATGGTTTTCAAAGTATGACACATGCCGTCTTTCATCTGTTTAAGTTCATTGCAACTTCCATGTTTGCGAGTTTGGCAGCTTTTCTTGCAATGTAATTAAGCTCTGTGCATCTGCAGTTTTTTTTTTTGATTTTAATTATTCCTCCACATTAGTCCTCCACAGCAGTGCACAAAAAGTTACAGCCAAACAACCACACAATAAAACGTGTAAAAGATACACAACACCTGCGCACAACGACAAGACCCAACCGACTCATTCATCCTTGTGCTCAGGGTGAATGATGTCGCTACAGTTCAGCTTCCATTTGTGCCGGATGTTCAGATGTTTCAGGAATTTATTTTTTCGAAATTTCTGCATTTTCAGCAGTGCTTTTGAATTCATTCCAGCTGTCAGCTGTCACACGCACTTTCTGCAGGAAATGCATTTTCTAGTTAATTTTGCAATTTTTTAGTAATTTATTTCAAGTTTTTCTACTTTTCATGGTTTTTAAAGTACGAAGCAATTCTTCTTTCATCCTTTTCAGTAAAATTCAACTTCTACCTTTGACAGTATTGCAGTTTAGCGTCCAGCTTTTCTTGCAGTGTATTTAGCATCTACTTAGCATCTGTAGGTAATTCAGTTCAGCTTTATTTCTGCCAGATTTTCAGATCTATTTTTTGGTGTTTCTGCATTCTCAGCAATGCTTTTGAATTAATTTCATGTGTCAGCAACGGCACGCACTTTCTGCAGGAAATGCATTTTTGAGTGAATTTTATAATTTTGCAATTTTTGCTTCATTTTTTTTTTACTTTTTCCCAACTTTTTACGGTTTTGAAAGTACGCAGCAATTCTTCTTTCATTTTTTTTTTTTGTGTTAGAATGCAACTTCTACCTTTGACAGTATTACAGTTTAGCCTCCATCTTTTCTTGCAGTGTATTCAGGTTCTTAGCATCTGTAGGTACTTCAGTTCAGCTTCTATTTCTGTCAGATTTTCAGATCTATGAGGATTTGTTTTTTCGTATTTCTGCATTTTCAGCAATGCTTTTGAATTCATTTCAGCTGTCAGCATCCACACGCACTTTCTGCAGAAAAAGGAATTTCCAGTTAACTTCATAATTTTTCAATTTTTGCTTTTGTTCACTTCATGGTTTTTAAAGTACGAAGCAATTCTTCTTTCATCCTTTTCAGTAAAATTCAACTTCTACCTTTGACAGTATTGCTGTTTAGCGTCCAGCTTTTCTTGCAGTGTATTTAGGTTCTTAGCATCTGCAGGTAATTCAGTTCAGCTTTTTTCTGCCAAATTTTCCAATCTAAGAGGAATTTTGTCGTAATTCTGCATTATAAGCGATGCTTTTAAATTAATTTCAGCTGTCAGCGTTCCCGTGCATTTTTTGCAGTTAATTTTGTAATCTTGCAATTTTTCCTTTTTCCCCACTGCTATTTATGTCTTTTAAAGTACGAAACGACTCTTCTTTCATCCTTTTAATTAAAATCCAACTTCCACCTTTGACAGTATTACAGTTTGGCTACCAGCCTTTCTTGCAGTGTAATTCAGTTCAGCTGCTATTTCTGCCAGATTTTCAGACCTATGAGGAATTTTTCCGTAATTCTGCATTTTCAGCAATGCTTTCAAATTAATTTCAGCTGTCAGCATTCCCGTGCATTTTTAGCAGTTAATTTTTCTAATCATGCAATTTTTGCTTTTTCCCCAAAGTACGAAACGTTTCTTCTTTCATCCTTTTCGGTAAAATTCATTACAGTTTAGCTTCTAGCTTTTCTTGCAGTGTATTTAGGTTCTTAGCATCTGTAGGTAATGCAACTCAGCTTCAATTCCCGCCAGATTTTTACATCTTTCTGGCAGTGTTTTTCATATTTCTGCATTTTCAGCAATGCTTTTGAATTCATTTCATTCTTCAGCAATCACACACATTTTCCATTTTTTTCAAGCAATTTTTGCTTGTGTTTTTTAGTTATTTTTTTATATATTTCATTTTCCTTAACTTTTCCCCAGCTTTAAATGGTTGTATGGCGCAATTCTTCTTTCATCCTTTTAAGTAAATTTCAGCTTCCACCTTTGACAGTGTAACGGTTAAGATTTCAGATTTCTTAAAATGTATTAGCATTTGTAGGTAAAGCAGTTCAGCTTCCAATTTTTCCAGATTTTCACATCTTTAAGGATTTAGGGTTAGCAATGCTTGTAAATTCATTTCAGTTGTCAGCATCCACACGCAATTTCTTGCATTGTCTGCTCAGTTTTGTAATTTTACAATTAAAAAAAAAAAGGACCGTGTCTTCATTTTGACGTCATTTTGTGGGCGTTTTTCTGACAGCTCACATCTTCCCTCTTTTCCGGATTTTGACCTAGAAAAAAATAATTTCAGTGAAAAAAGTTGTAGAAGGAAAAGAGAGGTCATTTTGCATTGTCATGGCAAATAATTTGCTGTGTCATGTCCAGTACAGCACATTGACACACATTTTTTTACAGGAGAGATGGTCAACTTTCATGTAAAAGAAAATATGTCCATTTAGGTTTGACATATACAGAGCGTAATCATTTCAGATCTCCAGAAGATGGTTTCTGTTTTATTTTATTCCTTCAATTCACCGAGCAAATTCTACTTACATCTAAATGCAAACCAGATTTATTGACTATAATTCTCCTTTATGCTGTTATGATGCAGCTGTAATGCTCCTCTCCTTTAACGCTACAGCCCAGGTATATCGTTTACACCCCGTCTTCCACTAACTCCAACAACCGTGAGGTGCTGTAATTACAACACACCCTGTCGGAGGCACCTGTGCAGGAGCTGCTGCCAATACAAATTCCCCGTGTTTTTCCTCATCTGCTACAAGTCTGCTAATTCACCCGGAGGAGTCGAGTGAAGTGCACACAGCCACTCTGAGGGAGTGTTTTGCATTAAAAATCCTTTTGAGCCGATGTAAGTTTGAGAAGAGTAGAGGAAAAAAAAAAAAACCTCCGTCTTTAATAATGCACAATGTGAGACGGCACAGAGCAATATACATTTTTAATTACTAAAGTGACTAATATCTAGGTTTGGCTTTGAGGTTTTTGTTCCATAAAATATGCATTTGTATTTTGTTCCCTGCAGCTGAGTTGGATACACACACCTGAGCAGAGCTGAGGGCTTTTAGCACCGCGGAGGAAGTTCAATAACACATGTTCAGGTGCTACATGCAAATAAGTGAATGTGAATTTTATGAAGGGGAAAAGTAAGCCATGCATACCGAAGCAACTGTCAGGTTGTTGGAGCTCGTCCTAGTAAGAGCCGCGCTGAGAGTGAACTCACGTCGTGTGCTTCTGTCTCTGGATCAGATGAATCAAACGTGACATCTTAAAGCAGCAAATATGGCTCATTTGATCTTTTTTCGTCCTCTTGGTCTCCAGAATCTCATTTTAAACGCCTTAAACAACAGCAGCACATGTGCTTTCATACATTAAGACAATAAACACATTTAATAGTGACACGAGAAGGCAAAGAAAAAGAACAGATGACAGATAGAAACTTGCTTTTTTATGTCTTTAACCTTTAATTAACCAGATAGTCCCTTTGACATTTGGAAAACCTAATTTCCAGCACTATCATGTAAAAAAAATGGGCAGAAAAACAACATATGGCGACGTGCAGAAGCAGAACGTGACCACAATGTGGAGCAGAGACATGATTTTTAAAGACTTCTGTAAGGTAGTGTGAAAGAAAAACACGACAAACTTTTTGAAAATCAACACCCGACAAAGCTGCACAGGATTTAAAGCACATAACAGAGCAGAATTTAGCACACTGGTGCTTAAAAGGCTCCAAACTAAACACATTTCTGCTTCTTTCTTGGACTTTCTTGAGGTGATGTAGAGTACTTGAGCACAACGGGGGGTGAGAAGGGACAAAAAAGAGAATTCTGCTGTGTGCAAAGTTGTCTTTTTTCCCCCACATTTGTCTGTGCATTAATTGGAGAGCCTTCCCTTTTTAGATGGGGTGCATTATTTATGACGCAGCCTCAAACAGTCAGAGAAGCCTCACACACACACACACACACACACGCTGTATTCTCCCTACCAAGACAACCAAGGCTCTCCTGACACCAACCTTGTCTCCTGAGTGAGCTGACGAGCGCCGATCCAGCCTTACCTTAGCGTTCCCCCATAAATTAAAGTTAAATGAACGCGACTTGGAGCCGAGCGAAAAGTAGCTGTGGCCTTTAAGTGGAGAAGTAAGTCATTAATCAATCATGTGTCTCCTCACTCCGCCCACACCCCCGTTTTAAAAACCAATGTCCAAGGGAGAGCCGGCTGCGAACCAGAGTTTTCACATCCCACATCCTCAGCTTCCCTGCGCCGCTTTACAAAGCTCCGCGCCGAGCCCAGAAGGGAGAGTCAACCTACCTAATTTCAGCGAGTTTTGATAACTTATTCCATTTCACACAGCACACAGTCCTAATTTTGATGTCGCATGCCGTTTCAGTGCACTTAGCTTCTCCTTTCTTGCACATAAACTCTCCGCATTACCGCGAGCGACTCCCCTCACAGAGGAGCCAGACAAAGAAGAAAAACCTTCCTGGCTTGAACGCCGTTAAAAGTGTCGGGGTTCGAACCGGAGCGCGGCTTCTCCCCACACGGGTCGATCCGTACCGGTGGGGGAAAGTGTTTACCACGACTTTTCAAAGTTCAATCGGCGCAATATGATGTCAATTAAAGGTGACAAAAACTTTAACACTTCCATATGCAGCGGCAGCGCTTCAAAACCACAGAGTCTGACTTTGGGAGTGGAACTATTAAGCGGGTGCCAAAAAATGTGCCAAGTGTCCATATGTTTCATAAGGTGCACTTTTTTTTTTTTACTATTCTTAGTGAGATTTGTCCTCAGCAACCCCAGACTTTCTTCATTAGTTAGTTAGAGAAGAAGGAGAAAAAAAAAGCACTTCACTCCTCCGCCTTTCTCCAATCATTTTTTTTAATTGTTTGATTTTTTTTTATGATTTGAAAGAGGCCCATGTTTTCTTCTTCTCTCCTGGCCTCTGCTGTAGTTTCTGCTTTTGCTTGGCTCCTGTTAGCAGATTTTGGTCGCTTGTAAAACCTCCCGTCTGTTTCGTTATCTCCTCATCACATCCACTCCAAGGAACGTTTGTAGAGTTTTCTTCCAAAAATGAGAGATCCACCACTGTTTTTTTTTTTTTCCTGTTTCTTTGAAAACCTCATAACTGCAATACTGGTGATTTTAATATCGTAGGTTCAGGATAAAGACAACATGCCGTTCTGCAGAGAAAAGGCCACAGCTATCTGGCTCGTGAGAGCCCCTTCAAAAGCAGTTGGAGTGAATTAAAATGTGTTGCAGTCAAGTTAAATAAGGCGGTTTTTCTGAGCTCCTGAAAAGTTGACATGGAGATGTAAGGTTTTTACTCAGCAGAAGAAATTTGGGAACTGAAATCCAGCAGATATTAAGATGCTGAACGGGAGATCAGTGACAGCTTGCATTTAATGCAGGAGACCAGATTAAATAAAGCACCGAAATAAACAAAGTCTAGAAGTGCTACCTGCTCTGATACCTCACATTGACTTGAGTCAGTATTATTGATAAAACTGTTTCTGTGGCTGCCTCAGGTCTTCACAGGGACTCGTGCAGTGTTCCTCCCTTCCCCTTCTTACTGCTTACACTTCTTCCTGGACTGCACGCAATGTGAACCACCGAGCTAACGTCAGATTAGCTAACAGGCTAAGCTGTTGGATCTGTTTAGGTAAACGCTTGGTACACTCCGAGTATCTTCAGAGCAGTAGCGAGCCATAGCTTCGGCTGTCGCTTGTAGTATATCTGGACACTCTTTTGAGCTCCATCCATCAGCGTTAGCTCACTAGCTGTATGTTAGGACGAGGTGCTATATTGGTCATGTCTGTCCAGGTCAAATTAGCGAATGATTTCTATAACCAATTTTTTTTTAAGCCATAGCCAGAGGAATTATGTTTTTGGGTTGTCAGTCTCATTCTCGTGAATGTGATATCTGAAGAACGCCATAAAGTTGGGTTTTTTCCCCCCAAATTTGGCACAAAGGTCTACTTGGACGTGAAGATGAACTGATTCGTTTTGGCGGTCATAAGTCAAAGGTCAAGGTAACTGTGATCTTATTTGGCTCACTCTCCTGAACGCCTTGAGGGTATTTTCTTTTTCGAAGTTGGCGCACTTGGTCAACTTGGAATCAAGGATGAACCGATTAGATTTCTGTGGTCAAAGGTCAGGGTCACCTTGACCTTTCATCCATCTTGTTCTCATGAACGTGATACAGCACCTTACAGGGATTTCTTCAACTTTGGCACAAACATCCACTTTGAGGCAAGCATGAACTGATCAGGATTTGTTGGTCCAAGGTCAAGGTCACTGTGACCTTGCATTTGTCACATTCTGGACACGATATCTCAGGAAGTCCTTGAGGGAATTTTCTCAAATTTGGACTCAAGAATGAAATGATTAGAATTTGGTGGTCAAAGGTCAAGGTCACTGTGACCTTCCGTACATATCACTCCCATAAACAATATATCTCAGGAACGCCATGAGGGATTTCCTTCAAATTTGGCACAAATTTTCACTTGAATTTAAGGATGAACTGATAACAAGTTGGTGGCCAAAGGTCAGTGTGACCTTGTGTCCATATCATTCTTGTGAATGTGATATCTCAAGGAAGCCTTGATGGGATTTTCTCAAATGTGCCTAGAACGTCCACTTCGACTCAAAGATGAACTGATTAGAATTTGGTGGTCAAAAGTCAAAGTCAGTGTGACCTGGGGACTCATTTATTAACATTGCATATGCACAAAACGAGGCCTGAAAGAGGCGTACGTATGGATCGTAGGCACTGTTTCATAAATGAGACCCCTGGTCTGTTTCATTTTCATGAACATGATATCTCAAGAACAGTAGAAAGGGAATTTCTACAAATTTGGCACAAACATTCACTTAAATTCAATGATAAGCTCATTACATTGCGGTGGTCAAACATCAAGGTCACTGTGACCATGCATCCATGTCATTCTCATGAACACGAAATCTCATCTGAGGTAATTTCCTCAAATTTGGCACAAATGCCCACCCACTTGAATTCAAAGATGAACTGATGACAAGCTGGTGGTCAAAGGTCACTGTGACCTTGCGACTAAATCATTCTCATGAATGCGATATCTGAAGAAATTCTCAAGGGAAGTTCCTCAGATTTGGCACAAACCTCTACTTGAACTCAAACTGATATCTGTGGTCAAAGGTCAAGGTCACTGCAACCGTGTGTCCATACCATTGTCGTGAACGCAATATTGCAGGAAAGCCTTGAGGAAATTTCCTCAAATTTGGCACAAACATCCAGTTGGACTCAACGATAAACTGATAAGATTTTGATGGTCAAAAATCTAGGTCACTGTGACCTGGTCTGTCTCATTTTTGTATATGTGATATCTCAAGGAAACCTTGAGGCAGTGTCCTCAAATTTGGCACAAACGTCCACTTGGACTCTTGCAGATTGCCATCTTATTGACATTTATATATTTATACCAGCATTTGAATAGGAATGATCCTGTCCCAAACGTTTTGATTCATATAAATGCTTTCAACTGTATTTTCCATTTATTTATCGTTGCCTTTGTTGCTGCTACATGAATAATCTTATTACAGGATACAAAGCACCAACTTCAGGCAGATGTTGACACTCAAAGTAGCAACCATTGATTTTTTGTTACCCTCAGGAAGTTGATATGGTGACCTTGTTTGCTCATAATATCAGAGTATCTTCTTCCTCTCCTTGCACCCAGTCCTGTCCCCCTGTCCACCACTTCCCTTTCCCATGCCATCATTAACAGCATACATGTATTTTCTGAACACTATGACTCTGACCTTTGACCTGCTCACCGCCGGCTCCTCGTCATCCTAACATTTGTGATATTTTAGCTCCGTTCTCTGCTGCGCACACTTGATCTTTTTCTGGATTAAAGCTGAACAGCTAAATGTAACTGTAAGAAGAAGAAGAAGAAGAAAAAAAAAGCAGTCTATATTGAGATGATTCATGCTCGCTGATCTGGCGGTGCTTTGCAGGGCTCGTGCAACAGGAAATAGCTCAGAGAGGAACCGAACCAAAGAGGATGAATTAGGCATTTCCTCTGAGCCGCTGTTAACCCTCGCTGTGCTGCTGGAGGGCTTTGTCATAGTACAAATATTTGCATTGGATACATTCACAATACGAGTGTACAACACAAGTTTAATCCTTTATCTTGTGGGTGTCGTGTTTATTCTCCGGTGTGGAGCAGTTACTCCTCAGCAGTGGTCGCTTATGTTGAGTCAGTGCTCTGGTCTGTTTGGTGACATCTGTAGTGTTTTGGGGTTATGTTTCACAGAACAGAGCTCAGACATCTGTTCAAAATGAAACGTAAGAATTCACCTTGCAGCTTGTTTTCTTTGTTATCCAGCAGTGATGACTTTTTAAGCAAGAAGATGAGCACTGGTGTCCTGAAAAGTAGCCTGTCATTCGTTAGCTGTTATCTTCTGGATGATGCCAGTGAGAACAGATCTTAAAAATGATATAATTGAATATGTTTTCAATGAACACCTTTATGCCCATAGTGTATGTCGGTGCTGTACAGTAAGTTTTGGGAATGGTCTTGATGAAGAGTCGGTGCTGCTGTTTGCTAATTCCTTGTATTAATGTCACAAAAAGATAAATTGTGTTGTGTCTTTGTCATGAGTGTGATATAACAAAAGTTAGGGATGCGGGATATTGGATTTTTTGCCGATATCTGATACACCGATATGGTTAACCACTTATTTGGCCGATAACCAATACCGATATCGATATATCCACTTTTTTCTACCCCTAATTTCAGTGATCATCAAGTCTCTTCTGTGGAATTAACGTCATACTATACTGCACTCTCAAGGCCTGCCAGCAGATGGAGACATGAAATACAATACTTTTCAATGTATATAATATTTATTCATTGCACGAATGAGGACAAAGCACGTTGGCCAATTCGGGTAGTTCATTTTAAAGCCGATACTGGCTGGACGATGTGCCGATATTATCGTGCATACCTGCTAGAAATGAAATTATTGCTGATAAAAAGAGCTGTTAATACTGAGCCAGACTTTTTACATTGACTCGACAAGCCATAATCGACACGCGCTGACACAACAGCAAGCACAGCATGCTAACTAGAGAGTCAAACATATTGTCACCGGTGTGGAAGATTTTCACAGTTTCCGAGGAACTCTGTTGCAATACGCAATACATATTCGGCATGGATGCTAAGAGTAGGGAAAAGTCTGTAGGGTTTAAGACAACAAATCTTATAGCTCGCCTGAATGACGTAATTGCAACGAAGACGTATGAAGGAAGTCCGAAACAGCAGCTAGAGAACATTCATGCCCATTCTCCAAGTATTTGAAACTGCAGGAAGTTAACTAGAGACAGCCCAAAGGATAAAGCAGTTAATGACGAAATCCCAACCTCCCCTTTGTGATGTGGTCGCCACACACACTTGTAGTTTTAGATACCAACATAAGTGACGTAACTTTTACTATAGCAACCTGGTCTCACGCCGAAGTCATCGAAAACAGGCGCTTTGCCAGGGAATTCCAGCGTCAGACACTGAGTGTGTTTACATGGACAGTTTAATTCCCATTTCATTCGGAATGAAAGTTCATTCCTATTAAAAGTGATCTTGTAAACACCTAATTCAGAATGAAAATGGCCAATGCGATTGAAAATTCAATCCGATGTAAGGGGCTGGAATATTCCGTTTCTAATTCCGAATGAAAGAACTTCTCGCACTTGTATACACTCATTCCTCTTTATGTTCTTTCCGGTCTTTCTGCGCATGCTCGTTTCCTTGCCCTTCTGGCGCGATGACGTATATAGCGCGCATGACAAGATGGCAGCTTCTAAAAACAAGAGATGGTCCCGAGCGGTCTTCTACCTCCCTTCTTCAACCTTCTATCTCCCTTCTTCGACCTTCTACCTCCCTTCTTCAACCTTCTATCTCCCTTCTTCAACCTTCTACCTCCCTTCTCCTCCTCAACAGACGAAGCATTAGCAGAACAAGGTTGTTGTCGTACTGCTGCTTCAAGAATATAAGCAAAACAAGCCCGAAAAAGGCACTAAGAACGGCATCGTCAAGCATCTTGTTATCCGGAGTGAGGACTACAGTGTTTTCTTCCGGTAAACACGTAACATCCGCCCCGCCCCCTATCCAATCAGAAACCTTCCCTGCCCCAAACTTGTGTGGACCGGAATAAAGGCGATGAAACTGATCTCCCGTGTAAACCCTCATTCGGGATGAATATTTCTCATGTAAACTACCTGGAAAGACTTTAATTCCGAATGATTTCATTCAGATTTATTTCATTCTGAATGAGAAGCCATCATGTAACCGCACCCATTGACAAAAAAAGCCATCCTTTCATATCGGCATGATACGAGGCCAAGTGTCCTTATTGTTTGATGGCGCCCGGTGGCATCGGGGGAAATGCTGCAGTACAACAACGAAAGTTGTCCACCGACAACCACCGACCACCGACTTTCACCTGGGAGGCCGGTGTTCGCTTCCTGTAAGATTGTAAATCCAAACCTTGTTCTTTATTCCTAAACCCAACCACATGCTTTTGTTGGCAAAACGTAACCACGCACGTTTCTTATTGAAAGAAAAAAAGTCAGTTTGCAGTGTGACATAGTGCTTTTATTTTGAAAGAGATGGTATGCAAACTGTGGAAAGTCCATGACCAAACGCTGATATGTGACGAGATTGGCGTGAGAATGTGCTGACTTTGGACATATGGACTTCTGACGTAAGTCCAGTGAGTATGCTGAGTTTGGCAGCTCAGTTGCTGGGTGAAGACTTTCCCATGTTAACAATAATGATGACAGATAGATTTCAACCAGCTTTTCTCACTACATCTCAGTCTTTCTTATCCTCATGTGTGCAGAAACTACAGATTATAACCTTCTTTTTAAAATGCAAAAATTCAAAAAAAATTGTCAGCATAGACTGTGAGAAGCAGGTAATTATCAGTTATTGGTATAAGCTGAAAAAAAATCCATATCACCCCGAACAAAAATCACCTTCAGGACCCTCCAGAGCCTTTGACTCTGATTACCAAATACTATTTCACCTCATGAATCTTCTGAAAGCCGAGCTGTTACAGTCCGGATTGATTTATGTTTCACTTGCTGATATTTCTGATGCTTGATTGCTGTGTGCATGTACACTTGTTGGTGCCGCAGCAGAGCAACACAGGTAAACACCACTCAACACACGTCAGATAAATAACAGACTGTAATCTTTACGTAATTAATCACTGCACAAGCAACGCGTCTCCCCCTGCGCCTCCACTTTGTTTTTCTCTCCCTCTCTGAGAGAGGACGAGGGGAAGAAGAGGAGGAGCAGGAGGTGGCGGTGGTGGTGGTGGTGGTGGTGGTGGTGGTGGAGGAGGAGGAGGAGGAGGAGGTGCGGTCCCTCCTGGCAGCTGAGGCCGGTGAAGATCTGTGACAGATGGGGCCGAGTCACAAAACTCACAGCCTCGGGCGAAATTTATCCCCCAGAACTTTCCACAGGGTGCCCAGATTTACCTGATCAGAGAGATGTGGAGGGAGGGGTGTGTGTGTGTGTGTGTGTGTGTGTGTGTGTGATTGTGTGTGTGTTCAGTGTGTGTGTGTGTGTGTGTGTGCGCACGGCTCCAAAAATGTGCAGAGGAAGCCGAGGAAGCCTGGCCGCCTGTCATGGCTGACACAGAGCCCATCTGCCTCAAACCTGTGGCGCCCTCAGATCCCCCCCGCCCCCCATACACACACACACACACACACACACACACACACACACTCCACCCTCTCCAATCGCCCGTCGTTTTCCTTGCCACAACCCCTCCACCCCCTGAAAATGAAACACAGATAGACACAGACCTTATGACGGCTACACATGTCGCCAGCTTTGCATACCTTCAAATGCACCGGGACTTTTACTTTGAAATTCACACACACACACACACACAAACAGAGCCCATAAAGAACAGAGCTTATGTGTCCCATATGTGATGCCACATTGAATATCCGGTCGAAATTGTCTTCTTCTTTCTCCCCAGTCCTCCTCCGTCTCTATTTTGGTGGATGACACTGTGCTGCTGGGATTCCTCTACGAGCACGCTGATAACCACACAGATTCTGCCGTCGCAACGGTTTCTGATCTTGCAGAACAACTGTTACGTGGCTGTCCAGAACATTCCTGCTTAAAACGGAGGTTATTTGGTTGCCAGCAACATTTTGGGGTTTCTTATTAGAGGATGAAAGAGTTTTCCCTCCACATGTTGGATGTTCCTTGATTGTTCTGACACTTCTTTTGAAGGAGTTCTTCAGGGGAACTTTTCAGCATTTAAAACCTCATTTTGATCTTTTTTGTAGTGTGTTTATTTTTCGCAACAAAAGCCATTTCATGTTTTCTGTGTTGTCTTTTTATATATTGCGTTCTGCCTTCAATGCCAGGATTCATGATGCATCAGAAGGACATTCGATCGTGAGTTCAGTGTCACCGTGTAGGACAGCATTTTTCACCGTCTGCTGAAGTCCTTCTTTATTCAAACAATGTGACGTGTTGAATCCTCTCAGCCCACAGTCAGTTTGGCCGCGCCGAGAGCAGATTGTTCTTCTTCTGTGGCATTTCTGAGTCGGGGTGTAAGAATATATCCATCTGGATTGATGTATCAATGCACTGATCAAGGATCCAATATCATCTATCATACATGTCGTCATTTTTTAGATATGCCTTGAATTTGAAGTTCCTATTACATGCCTGTGTCACCAAGCACACCTCCTTTTTCCTGGGTCCAGACCCTTGAATTCGCCCACTCTACTGAGTTTGAGTTGACTAATTCGTCTGGCATTCTGACATAAAACAATAGTTTCCTGGTTGAAAAAACAAAAGCCCAATAAGGGCCAAGAGGGGACTCAGTTAGCCAATCAGCACCAGGGGCGGGACTAATGCATCGTCAAGCTGTTCTTAAGCAGTGCAAGTGGTGCACTGGAACCAATTAGGAGTGATTACATCAATGGCGAGTGCTTTAGACAAGATAGACGTTCTAAATCGACATGTCTTCTCAACGTCCCCCAACCTCATAGTTTCTTTAACTTTACTTTGCTCCACTCTTAAAACCCTGGAAAAGAAGTATGGCTACACTATCGGGGAAATCGAATTGCCCCCCCCTACAGGAACTGGTTAGAGTGGACATAATGTCAGACTGCAGGTTGAAAAGGAGTCTAAGTTCTGTCTGACATCAGGTAGCTCCTCCTTCCTAAACATCTAAACAGTGCTAGCAGACAGTGGAAAGCAGCCTAGGAAAAGACAATGAGGATATTTACTGATAGCATCTCGTATCGACTGAATCGAATCAAGATTGTATCGTGGCAGACTTTGTGATATCTGTGAATATCGTATCGTTGTCCAAAGAATCCAAAGAATATTGGAACGAGATCAAACTTGTAATTTACACCCCTGTTTGTCAGTAGCTGTTCGAGGCATGACCGCTCCCCCCAGTGGTTGACGTGTATCACATCGAAAGGCCCTGACACACCAAGCCGATGGTTGGCCATCGGCCAGAGTTGGGCCATTGATGAATGACATCACTCTGACTGGCAGTTTAGTTCAGTGCACGAGAAGAGAAACAAAAGTGAGGAAAGTAAACAAACTAAAGTCAAGAAGGAGTGAGACCAAATCAAACTTGTCACGTTAGGTAAGATAATCATTTTTAGCTACTGAGCTCTTAACCAGACATGTTCCATCATGGTTTGTGTTACTATTCTGGTGAATCTGCTCCGTTCTTTCAACATTGGTTTATGTTGTCAATGTGCTAACTGGCTAATTAGCATCATAAATCTATCCTGTCACTCTTCTTTTTGAAGGACTAATACAAACTTCCACTACCTGCTGGTATGCAGACTTATTTCCTCTCACACAGGTGCAGAACGTACATACTAGTTGGCCGTCTCTTGCAGTCTTTGCGATGTGTTGAGGTTAGGGATGCATGATTATATCGGCACGTCATCCGCATCGGCCGATATTGGCTTTAAAATGAAATATAGTCGACCAACATGCTTTTTCTTATTTTGCACAATGAATAAATATTACATACATTGAAAAGTATTGTACTTCATGTCTCTATCTGCGGGTGGGCCGTCATGATAAGAGTATGCATGCATAATATGATGTCAATTCTATAACATGACTCTAAGTGGACATTTGTGCCAAAATTTGAAGAAATTGCCTAAAATATTCTTGTGTTATCGAGTTCACGAGAATGAGACACATGAGGTCACAATAATCTTGACCTGTTACTTATGACCCCCAAAATCGAATCAGGTTTTCGTTGAGTCCAAGTGGATGTTTGTGCCATATTTGAAGAAATTCCCTCAAGAATTCTTGAGTTATCAAGTTCACGAGAATGAGACACATGAGGTCACAATAATCTTGACCTGTTACTTATGACCCCCAAAATCTAATCAGTTTTTCGTTGAGTCCAAGTGGACGTTTGTGCCAAATTTGAGGAAATTCCCTCAAGAATTCTTGAGTTATAGAGTTCACGAGAATGAGACACATGAGGTCACAATAATCTTGACCTGTTACTTATGACCCTCAAAATCTAATCAGTTTTTCGTTGAGTCCAAGTGGACGTTTGTGCCAAAATTTGAAGAAATTCCCGCAAGAATTCTTGAGTTATCAAGTTCACGAGAATGAGACACATGAGGTCACAGTAATCTTGACCTGTTACTTATGACCCCCAAAATCGAATCAGTTTTTCGTTGAATCCAAGTGGACGTTTGTGCCAAATTTGAAGAAATTCCCTCAAGAATTCTTGAGTAATCGAGTTCACAAGAATGAGACATGAGGTCACAGTAATCTTGACCTGTTACTTATGACCCCCAAAATCTAATCAGGTTTTCATTGAGTCCAAGTGGATGTTTGTGCCAAATTTGAAGAACTTCCCTCAAGAATTCTTCAGTTGTCGAGTTCACGAGAATGAGACACATGAGGTCACAATAATCTTGACCTGTTACTTATGACCCCCAAAATCTAACCAGGTTTTCATTGAGTCCAAGTAGATGTTTGTGCCAAATTTGAAGAAATTCCCTCAAGAATTCTTGAGTAATCGAGTTCACAAGAATGAGACATGAGATTACAATAATCTTGACCTGTTACTTATGACCCCCAAAATCTAATCAGATTTTCGTTGAGTCCAAGTGGACGTTTGTGCCATATTTGAAGAAATTCCCTCAAGAATTCTTGAGTTATAGAGTTCACAAGAATGAGACACATGAGGTCACAATAATCTTGACCAGTTACTTATGACCCCCAAAATCTAATCAGTTTTTCGTTGAGTCCAAGTGGACGTTTGTGCCATATTTGAAGAAATTCCCTCAAGAATTCTTGAGTTATCGAGTTCACAAGAAAGAGACACATGAGGTCACAATAATCTTGACCTGTTACTTATGACCCCCAAAATCAAATCAGGTTTTTGTTGAGTCCAAGTGGATGTTTGTGCCATATTTGAAGAAATTCCCTCAAGATGTTCAAGAGAAGTTCACAAGAACGGGACAACTCGCAAACATAATGCCTCCGACCATGGCCATTGCCGGTGCTGAGACATGAAAACAAACAGCCTTGTACTTTAGATACTTTTTTGCTTTTTAAAACTTTGAATGTGAGATTTACTCGTGAAATTGTTTGATTTGAGAGCGTCTTCTTATTTGTGTATTGTACCATTAGAAGGTGTCACTATACCAACCAAGAGGAAAATCCTAATAATAATTTGTTTGCTAAATTAAAACACCATAGTAAAGGACATAAAATATAAAGCTTAGTGGATTCACGCAGGGAAGGACAAAAGCCAGAGCTAAACTTGAGGAAGCCAAACAAAGAATAACGAGGGCACATAAAGGAACAATCCAATCACAGGGATCAGAAGGTTAAAGACCTGTAAAAAGTTTGCAGCCCTGTTAAACTCTCCGACAAAGAGCAGAGCTCAAACTTTAGGTAATTGTAGTTTTGTCTAGTGGTTTTACTGAACAACAACTTTTTGTTTAAACCAACACTTTTCATCCTCAACACTGACGTCAGTTTCTAAAGTGACGATGACATTTAGCTAACTTCAATCCCAAGAAATAAAAGAGTAGTGAGTACGGCAAAAATAAAGTTGTATGTAGCAGTGGATGATGGGAAAATTCCGATCTGGATCAGGTTAAACGAACGCAGTTGATGAAAGTTTCCTCCTGTGCACTTTCAGACTCCCGTGTTGCGTTGATTAAGCTGCCGTCACCACGGCGACAGATGAAGAGTGGCGCGTTGCAGGGCCTCTAATTGGGGAACAAAGGTGTGTTGTTGTGGCTGAGGTGGTGATTGTGTGTGTGTGTGTGTGTGTGCGTGTGGGGAGGGTGTCCAATTTCTTCTTCTTTTTTACCGAGCCGTCCACTTTTTTAGCGCCCGCTTCACTCGGTAATTAACACCTGCCTCTTCAGTATGGCAGAGTGACGGTGCTGCGCCAGAATGCCCCAAGCACGTGTGTGTGTAGTGTGTGTAGTGTGTGTGTGTGTGTGTGTGTGTGTGTGTGTGAGACAGAGAAAAAGTAAGTTAAAAACAGAGAGCGAGAGAGATTGACGGTCTTATCATTAGTTGTTGCGATTGCCAACGTGTGTGTATAAATATGTAAAATGTGTGTGTGAGAGATGGTGAGTGAGGAGACGGAGAGTCAGCAGTATCATTAGTGGCATTGCTTCAACACACACACACACCAGTCCAATTTCAAAAATGTGTCTTATTTTCCTTGTAGCTCGCGGCTGTGTTTTCTGGTGGCTCTATTCCCCCCCCACCCCTTCCCCCAACACAAACCAAAATGTGCTGCTGGTGCCATAAGGCCAGAGAAACAAAGAGTCTGAACAGAGAGACGTGACGGACGGAGGCACTCCCAGAGATCACCTGTCAATCAAACAGTGCGTCTGCAGGTGTTGCACTTCTGTAGCAAAATGGCCGCCTTTTTTCCAGATTTTTTTTTGCCTTGCAGACGAACCTTCCCCTCAAATATTTCTGTGTACGCACCATGTAATCTTATGAGGTTCTGGATAACCGGAGTGTGTGTTTGTGCGGCGCAGAAAGAGCACATGTGATGCTAAAAAAACGCCATCCAGTTTTGCATGTGTCGGCGCGCAGCAGCATCTGTTTCCTTGGATCGGAGTGTGTGTGTTCAGTTTGCCTGTTTAAAGCTCGGGGGAGGGAGAGAGCGGCGGGAGGGGTTCGGCTTGTTTTGGTGTGTGGAGCGAAATGGCACACGTATCGTCCCCGTATGAAGAATGTGTTTGTGTATGTACATTGATTTTGGCTCATGTGGTCACGTGTTTTGGGGTTTCTTTTACAATGTGAGCAACATATGAAGCTTTAATCCCCTCCAAAAATTAAATCAAGTCTACGTAGGTCACATTTTTACGAGCGTAAGGTGGTAATAATGGCATTATAATGTACTCTAAATAATAATAATTATTCATCATGTGTGTGCAATTCTCTTTCAAGTCACTGGGGGTCAAGTTGCTCCCTGATAGAAGAGAAATATTTATGGGATAAGCAATTAAAATGGAATCAATAACAAATCAAATATGAATTATATTCAAGGATTAAATATGCCATATACATCCAAAAGGAAATGAAACCAGTGTATTGATGCAACCTGGATGTGAACGTACACGTGAAAGGGTGACATTACCCTCTGTTTGTCGGCGCGCACGTGCACACCCGTATGTGCACGTGCGTGACAGAGTCCCTGCAGGACAGAGTTTATGATTTTGCTCTCTGTACTGTATTAATAGCCTTAGCTGAGGTTATGTGGGCCCTTGGGTGCCTGGTAAAAACTGTCCTCCTACACAATTGAGCGTGGAGCCGTAATTCAGCCCGAGGCTCACCTACCCACAGCCACCTAATGCATGCTGGGTATTCACATGTGAAGCGAGGCTCAGAGTGGGGAATGGCACTGGGAGGCTGCTTTCACTTTGTCTGCTCGTGTGTCATATAGTGTGTGACGTGCAGAGAGCGAAGGGAAGCGCTCAATGGAGCTGCTGAACTTTTGTGTTCGTCTCTGATCTGTGAGTTGAAGTTTGTGATGTTTATTTGTGGAATAGAGACGCAAAAATATCCCGTTTTCACACTACAGCACCAACTGGTGTCTTTCAGGTAAAGAGTCTGAGCCCTGTATAGATACTGTTACGATCCAGCGCCTTAAAGGAAAGAGAAGCAACATGAAACCAGGTATTTTAGGTAAATAAATAGTTACCAACAAAGGGTTTAGATTCCTGATATGTACAAAAAATGGGAGGCAAACAAGCAGCAACCTCCAGGGCTGAAAAATTTCCCCCCAGTGGTTGACGTGTATCACATCAAAAGGCCCTGACACACCAAGCCGATGGTTGGCCATCGGTCAGAGTTGGGCCGTCAGTGAGCATACTGTCAACACTGAAACGGTATCACAAATGGCAGAGCCTGTTGGTGAATGAAATCACCCTCATTGGCAGTTTAGTTCAGTGCACGAGAAGAGAAACGAAAGTGAGGAAAGTAAACAAAAAAGTTCCTCTAATGGCCACTTGAGGGTGGCTCCAGAGTGAGTCAATCCCCATAGACCTTCATGTTAAACTCCCCAATTTTACAGCAGAAATAAACATGTTTTCAGCCTGGTACAAAAACAGTTTTGGTCTCTAGAGCTAATTTCGCTATTTGTGACGACTGTACAGGGGGTGGATTTTTCTATAACTCGCCCGTTTACACTTAATCAAAGGGATAGTGCACCCAAAAATGAAAATTCAGCCATTATCTACTCACCCATATGCCGAGGGAGAGTCCTCACAACACTTGTGGAGATCCAAGGGGAGAGGAGGTAGCAACGCAACTCCACCTAATGGAGGCTGACGGCGCCCCAGATTCAAACGTCCAAAAACACATAATTGAAACCACAAAATATCTCCATACTGCTCGTCCGTAGTGATCCAAGTGTCCTGAAGCCCCGACATAAAAAGCTGTAGAGCTACAGGCTACAATGAGGCTAAAAACAGAGTTCAAATGACGTTTTTCCAAACAGCTTTTTATGTCGGGGCTTCAGGACACTTGGATCACTACGGACGAGCAGTATGGAGATATTTTGTGGTTTCAATTATGTGTTTTTGGACGTTTGAATCTGGGGCGCCGTCAGCCTCCATTAGGTGGAGTTGTGTTGCTACCCCCTCTCCCCTTGGATCTCCACAAGTGATGTGAGGACTCTAATATTTCACCTGAGCCTCCCTCGGCATATGGGTGAGTAGATAATGGCTGAATTTTCATTTTTTTCATTTTTGGGTGCACTATCCCTTTAAACTTCTGTTTGGGGCAGCTGTCGTTTAGAGGTAGAGCACATTCTCCAATAATCTAAAGATTGGCGGTTCGATCCCTGGCTCCTCCACTACGCAGGTTGAAGTGTCCTTGGACAAGATACTGAACCCCAGATTGCTCCCATCAGTGTGCGAGAGTGTGTGAGTGGTTACTGAGCAGCAAGTGTCACCTTGTATGGTAGCCTCGGCCACCAGTATGTGAATGGGTGAATGCGACATGTCACGTAAAAGTGCTTTGAGTGGTCAGAAGACTAGAAAGGCAGTGTACATGTGCAGTCAATTTATTTACCATAGCGCTTATTTTCTGCAACGAAAATCCAATGAAAAAATCCCATAGGCTTTTTGACGAGGGAACCAGGGCGATGCTAAATTCCGCATCGGCCTACAAAAAAAGTCATCCCTGCACCACTCTAGTAAACACCCATTGGTTTCCTTCTTTTGAGGTTTGACTGGCGCCTCTTTAACTATGTCATCTTGTTACGCCCTGTTTCTCCGAGTGAGTGGAGGGGGCGTGTCTTAGCCATAGGTCAATTGGTTTCCTTCAGTTGAGGTTTGATTGGTGCCTCTTTTAACTGCGTCATCTTGTTGCTCCCTGTTCTTGCAGTGGCACCACACTAGAGAAGTAGCGCCCCCTATTGAACCAACTCCCAGTTTTTTTCTTTTGCCCATTTTCTTGGTTGATTG
Source organism: Epinephelus moara (assembly GCF_006386435.1). Lineage (NCBI taxonomy): Eukaryota > Metazoa > Chordata > Actinopteri > Perciformes > Serranidae > Epinephelus > Epinephelus moara. The sequence goes on from NC_065520.1 coordinate 17,903,356, forward strand.
GTTAAAGTTTGCGCTACGTTACGACGGAAACCCAACTGTTAACTGGGGACTGTCCCAACTTTAATGGAAACAATACGCAGTCGTTAATGTGTGACGGGATAACGCAATTCCTACAAGAATAATGCTCAACATCAAAACCCCACGACGAAAGCATTGTTGAATACATTTCAGATGCTGTGCTGTACGTTCTGTGTGTATATATGTGTTACCTGCACTGCAAACCATTTGTGTTCATACGTACAGTATCTTATGATTTGTTAATTTGTGCCCTTTTTCATCGTCAGATTTCACAGAAATCTTCTCACATCAGAGCCGTTAATGGAAACTGTGCAGAGCTGAATAACTAAACCAAAAAAAGGATGTCATAAATTGATGGACGCAGACTTGTTATGAAGGCTACACCTGTCGGCAGGACTTGAAAAGCCTTCAAACACATCTTGAGTCGTGCTTTGTTTACGCACACGCCCACTCGACACTTGTTCAATTCCTCCATTCTTCTCTGAGACGGAGGATCCAGTCTGTCACTCCGTTACCTGATGTCCTTTTAAAAGCAGGACAATGTTGGAGTTAATGCTGGTAATCACTCCATCGCCAGTTGCTGTCACTCATTTTAAACGATGAACATCTCTCGGACTGGAGCTGAAATGATTCTCAGAGAAGTCAGACGGTGGTCGGTTGAACTTCTTTCTTTCATCGTGTTTTGTGGACTGCCTCTTTCACTCTTAATGATCCGCCTTCCACAAGCTCGCCGGGTGAAGAAGTCACGTCTCGGGTCCGCGTCGGCTCCTAATCGCCCACAGTTCCCGCCGCTTTTTGGGGAAGGGAAGAGAAGAGGGGAGGGAGGGTTGAGTTCGTTTTTTGGCCAGGAGCCGCTGCAACAGCTCCTAAGCAAAATGAGAAAAAACAAGAAAAGCAAATCTGACTTTCAGGAGTTTGGAACGCGGCCAACTTCATCAGAAATGAACAAAAAAAAGCAAAGCTCAGATAGTTTCATATGGAAAGAGACACATTGTGGTGAACTGCACACTCACATTAAAGGCCTGTGCAAATATTGAAAGTATCCCCGAGCCAAATACCCCTCACACACACATTCATACATGTATTCATATATATATTCACCAGTCCCCTGTTACTTATCAAGATCTCAGTGGTGAGCGTGGGGGGGTAGCTGGCAGCGTACTCGAGTTCCCTCCCAAACCACTCCCATCACATATGATCGAGTGTAAAGGCTCCCAACACCCGGATGTTGATGTGATGACTGAAAGCACCAGATAGAGGAAAGAGATTTTAAAACAAAAAGAAAGACAGAGAGGCAAATTAGGGAAAAAGAGGCAGCAGTGAGAGAAGTGAGGGAGCGAGGAGGAGACAGAGACAGAGGGAGAAGAGTGTGGCGGACATGTTGGCGGTCACGCTCTGCTGTCACCTTCTTTTTGACCGGAATTCATCCTCCCCTGGCGAGTTTCTCCCATCTGTTCCTCCGCCGAGCAAAACTCTGCAGCTCCCACTGCTGCACGCTGCTTCCCCCACCGCCTTGCTCACACGACTGACAGAACCCGGCAGAAAATACAAAACATTTTGTCTGTTAATATTCAATGTGTGTTTGTTTGGGAGCTTCAATAATTCAGCTGCACGGAAAATATTGAATCAGACGCTGTAAAATGTTCTTCCTCAATATAAATACATGTGCATGCAGAGTGTCGCATGTTTGGACTCTTTTTTTTTTTAAGGGGGTTTGTGTGTGGAATTCTGGGAAATGTGGGGAAACATATCCTGATAGATGCACTTTATTTTTAGAGGATGCAGAGTCATTCAAAAATGCATAGTGCCTACTTATGTTTCATCAAGGCCAAGGCCATGGAGAAGGCTTTCGGGGAGCAGAGGCGTCTGGGGCTCCCAAATTTCAAATTTGAGAACTAATTTCCTGTTATATTATATTATATATGATATGCAAGTACAGCTAAACAATACACTATACAAATAGGTAATAAATTAAAGCTACTACTGTCTATAACAATAACATGTTAAATGCAACGTAGATGATTGACTCAGGCTCCGTGTTGGCTCTACAAATATATTAAAAATATACAAATATAAAAATAGGAAAACAAATAAATAAAAAAATATATGTTAAATTAAATAAATAAATAAATAAATAAGAAACATACAAATATAAAAGAAAAAGAAAAAAATAGAAATTTACATATACAAATATAAAACAAATATGTAAAAGTAGAAAAAGAAATATAAAAGAATACAAATTATAAAGTATTTTAAAAAATTAGGAAGATGTGTGGAAATAAAAACAAACTATATTAAAAAAAACTAAATTATAAAATTATAAAATGAACATACAATTATAAAAAACTAACAAATTTAAAAGAAACATTACATAGAAAAACACAACATAAAAATATAAAACAAATAAAAATAGAAAAAAATATAAAAATTTAAAAACTATAAAAAATAGAAAAAATATTAATTTAAAACAAACATATAATTATAAAAAAAGAAACAGCTCTGAAAAATTATACGAATATAAAATGAACATACAATTACAAAACAAATATGAAACAATATACAATTATAAAACAAACATAACAAAAAACACATAAAATGTAAAAATATAAAAAAATAAAAATATAAAAAATAATATAAAAAATTTAAAACAACTATAAAAATACAAAAAATATTTATTTAAAAAAAATACAATTATAAAAAAGACACAGCTCTCAAAAATTAAACAAATATAAAATAAACATACAATTATAAAACAAATATGAAACAATATACAATTATAAACAAACATAACAGAAACAGACATAAAACAAAAATAGAAAACAAATAAAAATAGAAAAAAATTCAGGAAATAAACAAATAGAAAAAAATAAAATTAAAATAGAAAAAATAATTTCAAAAAATTAAAAACAACTATAAAAAATCAAAAAATATTAATTTAAAGAAACAGCTCTGAAAATGATATAAATATAAAATGAACATATAATAAAAAAGAAACAAATATGAAACAGTATATAATCATAAAACAAACGTAACAGAGAAACACATAAAACGTAAAAATATAAAACAAATGAAAATAGAAAAAAAATTAAGAAATAAACAAAGAAAAAATAAAAATAGAAAAAATAATATTAAAAAATTAAAAGCAACTATAAAAAAATAGAAAAACAACAAAAATATTATTATATTGTTCTTTACTACAAATATAACAAAATACAATATAAAAAAAGTAAAACAAAAAAAATACAAATAAAAAAAATAGAAGTACAAATATATATATAATGATACAGTACATGTATAAAAATACACAAATATAAAAATAACAAATACAAAAAATATATTTGTTTTGGGTCGCTGGTGATTTGTGTGCAACGTAACACTCATTACATTTTAATTTTCCACTTTTTATACATTAGAACGTGATGAAATCGTGACGTAATTCAGTGTGTAATACAGCAGCTGAGCAAAGGCTTCAGCTGGGGTACGGCAGCACCACATGGACAAACCTCACGCAGAACTGCAGCTCACAGTGTGAGTGTGTCAAATGAGCTTGTTTGGCTCCACCACAGAAGAAGAAGGAAGTGTGTGTGTCTCCATCAGCTGAAGACATCTGACTGAAGGAGCGTCTTTGTATTAACTTTATAAATTCCAATTACAAAGCAGCTTTAAGATCTCTCTGAGGAGTCCATGTTTGATCTCCCCTCCTCCGCTGGGACCTCCTCCTCTTCCTCCTCTCTTCACCTTCCCTCTCCTCCTATTATTCCTCACTCACTCTCTCCCCTCTTCGCCTGTTTTCCTCTTCCCTCCTTTCTTTTCCCCTCTCCTCTTCTTTCCTTCCTTTCTCCTCCTCCCTTCCCTACGTCCTCTACCCCTCCTTCATATCTGTCCTCTGCTGCATCTTCCTCCTCTTCTTTTAATCCCTTTCCTTTCCTCCTCCCCCTCTCTTCCTCATTCCTCGCTATCTACCTGCCTCCTTCCTCCCTCAGGTTCTCCTTCTCCTCTTTTTTATCTCCTCCCCCTTTTCCATTTCTCCATCTTTTTCCCACCCTCCAGCTTTCCTTTATCCTTGTCCCCTTCTCTAGCTTCCTTTCTCCTCGTTTCCTTTTCATCTGTTTAGCTCTTAGTCCTTCCTTCCTTTTTCTATCCCTTTACTCTTGCTCTTTCCTTCTCCCTCCTCTTCCTCCTTCCTCTTGGCCTCCTCACCTTCCTCTTTCTATTCCAGGGCCTTCTCCTTCCTCTTTTCCCTTTTTTCTTTTCCACATCCTCCTCTCCTCTCCTCTCCTCTCCTCTCCTCTCCTCTCCTCTCCCATCACAGTTGTCTCCTTCCTCCCTTTTTCTCCTTCTCTCCTTGAACCTCCTCTTCCTCCTTCTTCTTGGCCTCCTCACCTTCCTCTTTCTGTTCCAGGCTCTCCTCCTTCATCTTTTCACTATTTTCTTTTCCTCTCCTCCTCCCTCCCTATCACAATCGTCTCCTTCCTTCCTTTTCCTCCCTTCTTCTTCTCTATCCTTTTTCTTCTCCTGCTCTTTCCTTCTACCTCCTCTTCCTCCTTCCTCTTGGCCTCCCCGCCTTTCTCATCCTCTTCCAGGCTTTTCTCCTTCCTCTTCCCCTCTCTTTTCTCTTCGTCATCTTCCTCTCCTCTCCTTCTTCCCTTCTTTCCTCCCACCTCTTGCCCTCTGTCTTCCTCCTCTCCTCCTCATCTTCCTCCCACTCTGCAACTACAACCCCTTTCTCCTTTCAGTCCTTCCTCTTCCTCCTCCCTCCCCTTTTTCTTTTTCTCCCCCTCCAGCTTTCCTTTATCCTTGTCTCCTTCTCCTGCTACCTATCTCCTCGTTTCCTTTTTGGCCGTATAGCTCTTGCTCCTTCCTTCCTTCCTTTTCTCCTTTCCTTTATTTTTCTATTCTTTTTTCTCCTGCTCTTCACTGCTCTTTCCTTCTCCCTCCTCTTCCTCCTTCCTCTTGGCCTCCTCACCTTCCTCTTTCTGTTCCAAGGCCTTCTCCTTCCTCTTTTCCCATTTTTTCTTTTCTACATCCTCCTCTCCTCTCCTCTCCTCTCCATCACAATTGTCTCCTTCCTTCCCTTTTCTCTTCCCTTCTTCATTCCTCTCTCCTTTTTTTTCTCCTGCTCTTTCCTTCCTCCCCACCTTACTCCTCCTCTTCCAGGCTCTTCTCCTTCCTCTTTTCCCTCCTTTCTCTTCCCCATCCTCCTCTCCTCTCCTCCTCCCTTCCCATCACAATTGTCTCCTTCTTCCTCTTTTCTCCTCCCATCTTCTTTCTTCTTGTTTTTTCTCCTGCTCTTTCCTTCTCCCTCCTCTTCCTCCTTCCTCTTAGCCTCCTCACCTTCCTCTTTCTGTTCAAGGCCCATCTGCTTCCTCTTTTCCCACCTTTCTGTTCCCCCTCCTCCTCTCCTCTCCTCCCTTCCCATCACAGTTGCCTCCCGTTTCTCCTCCCTTCTTCTTTCTTCTCTCCTTTTATTTCTCCTGCTCTCTCCTTCTCCCTCCTCTTCCTCCTTCCTCTTGGCCTCCTCACCTTCCTCTTTTCCCTTTTGTCTTTTCCCGATCTACCTCTCCTCTCCCCTTCCCATCACATTCCTCTCCTTCTTCCCCTTTCTCCTCTTCCTCCCACTCTGCAGCTACAATCCTCCTTCCTCTTCCTCCTCCTTCTACAATCTGTCTCCACAGTTTCAGCCTCACCTTGGATATACAAGTGGCATTAAGGGACAGGAATACGGTGTGTGTGTGTGTGTGTGTGTGTGTGTGTGTGTGTGTGTGTGCGCGCGCAGCTGGTGTGTGTGTGCATTGCGTCTAATGTGTGTGTGTGTGTGTGTGTGTGTGCGCTGAGCAATCCTCCAGTGGCTGCTCAACGCTCCCTTTGTGGCAGGAATAACAGCAGGCGACAGCTTACACCTTTCTGAATACCTCTACTAACATTGTCGACAGCAGAACGCCTGTGTGTGTGTGTGTGTGTGTGTGTGTGTGTGTGTGTGTGAGAGAGAGAGAGAGAGCAAATCCGAAGCTACCTCGCTACCTATTCGACTTAATAAAGGAGTGTCTCGGTAACCATTACCCCCACAGCCATGCAGAACAAATTACATTTAATGGGGTTTCTTTGCCCCCACAGTCGTTTTCACCGTTCGCTTCAAAATTTCAATTTAGTGCTTAATGCTAAGGTTTCCTTCAATGTATTATAGAGCAATATTATACCAATTACGCCGTCTGCGAACATTAAATTAAATGCATTAGCACAATATTGGAGAGAAAGGCAGCCGTTTGAAACAAGTTCTGTTCCAAAGCGATGCAGGCAAATGATCCGGGATATGAAAGCCGCGCAAAGAGGCTTGACATCGAAATGCAATTATGGCTGTTGTCTTACAGTTTTATCTGCGCTGAATCATTTGCTTTTTTATATTCCATATGGATTCTGTGGAGCTGACACTGTCTCCATTTAACACGCTGCAAATCACCGAATGAGCACTGACGTAGGGTGTCAGGGTGTCAGGGTGTGGAGGTCCTAGATTAGAGTTCACAGGAAGGAGCTGAACGTTTGTGGCCTGATGAGGGCCAGCGACACCTCTAGGTGGGAGGAGTTTTATTTGCCAATTCAGTCTTGTAAAATTCGAGTCTGTGATGACTTTATAAATGATAAAGGCAAATTCAATTGGACCTGATTTTAAAACCAGGAAATGTAGCACACTATTTTATATCTAAAGTTAGGCTTACTGCGGTCTTCACCACAATGCTGAACTTTAGTCCTCCCTACTTACCTTACAGTAAGTTTATTTACTGTCTTATACTTGTATGTCAGATTTATGTATGCTGGACCACTCTGAGGCTGCTTCTGGGCCAGATTTGGTCCGTGGGTGTCGATTGAATTGGCCTGATTTAGGCTTTACTGCTGTTGCCATCAGAAGTGTTAGGCTGTGTGTTAGTTTTGCCTGAATTGCCTCATCAGGTCTGATGAAGGACCAGTAGGGTCAGAGTGTCTTCTGTTCATTCAAAAGAAGGGATGTTTCCAAAAACCCCCCCTGTCAAATTAACCTGACAGTTAACCAATCAACCAACCAACCAACCACCCATCCAGCCAACCAATCATCTAACAAACCAACCAATGCATCGACCAACCAACCAATCAACACATCCACTCAATCAGTCAACCAACCTCCAAACATTTAACAAACCAACCAACCATTCAACCAACACACCAGTCAACCAACTCATCCACCCATCCACTCAACCACCCAACTAATCAGTCAACCACCCACCCAACCTCCAAACCAACCAACCAACCAACCAGCCAGCCAGCCAACCAACCAACCAACCAGCCAACCAGTCAACCAGTCAACCAACCAATTAGTCCTTTAATCACACAGTAAGGCTTGATTTGCGTCCACATAGCCAAAGTGATGTCACACCATCAGACACTGTCCTTCACAGGGGTCCCGTGAGACGAGTTTTCGCCTGTCTTTGCACATCCAACATTTTCTAACATACAATGGCCGGAGAACAATGCCGTAGTCTTGATTTTTTGTCAGTCTGCCCCCTACAGTTTGGGCGAATATTGGTTTGCCATGAGGGGAAACAAACATTTTCTTGTCATGATGCTGCAACAACTCATCACCATGGGACCATAACTGAGCCATAACTGTCTCCTGCATGACTGTGCATGCAAATTGACAAACACGCATCCAAGCTTCCTGGGATCTTCCAAAAGCACGGCTGTCATTCAGCCTAGCAAGACATATTCAGACATATTCTCTGTGTTGTCTGCGTACAGCTGATGTGCAGGATGGATTGAACAGAACAAGCAGAAACTACATCCCTCCATACTACCATTACTGTAAATACATACAGCATGATGTTCTTCTCGTCGACCCCCCACCAGCACAGAGTCAGAGCCTCTCCCAGCACTTAAAACCAGCAGAGAAGCATCATGTCCATAATTCTACAGATACTCTCTCAAAGGCCACATGTGACCCGCGTGCCGCCCAGCGAGGGGAGGAACCAAAGACTACAGCGGCAGAGGCAGCGGGGGTAACGACAGAGAAGGGAAGGAAAAAAAAAAAACAGATGGCTGGACGGGGACCAAGTCGGGGACCAGTCACGTGACGGGCGGCGTGCCATGGAACTTCCTGCTTGCTCTCCCTTTCTGTCGCAGCAGTTGGTGTCACTACTCGCGCCGTCTGCGTGAATTCGAGGCCCCGGCTGAACAGATTGGCCAGTCGGCGAGGATCATTCGCAGAAAACTCTGCTAATCTCCCACCGGCTGCCTCGACCACACTCACATACACTGTCTCTCTTTCTTTCTTTCCTCTGTGCAGACTTCTCCTCAAAACTGTGTCGAGGGAGGGCAGAGGATTTAGAAAACATGTCATCATGAGCTCAGTTCCAAAGCAAGATATCCACCATTCGGATCAAAGAAAAAAAAAGAAATACCTACTCTTACAAAATAATGCTTTCAAGTTTTTCACCATCTTAAAGGGATATTACACAGTTATGTGTGAGTCTGGGAGGGGCCTGTTCATGAATGTCTTGTATCATCCAGCTCTTAAATGCACGAGCAACTTCCTTAAATCTGAAATTAAAACAGGTAATATCTGACTTGGTTCGTCATTAATTGTCAAGAACCTTGAAAAGAGCAGAAATAAAAATGCAAAGCGGAACAGAACGTTCTTGTTTTTGGATAGCGTTTGACTTTCTAATCAAACAAAGGCTCTGGTGTAGGGGCCCCATGTTCCTTTGGGCCCTTGAGCTTGGCCTGTTTGGTAAACCATAATGTTCTTACCCTTCTACATGTCTTGAAACACAAAATATTTTATTGCAACGCCTCAAAGCTGCTTTTTAAAAGATGACTAAATATCAAGCTGAATTCAAACATACCTCAAATACCTTCCTTTCCTCTCCACTCACTCCTGGTTCCCTCTGTCTCTGTTTTCCTTCAGCATTCTTCCTGCGTCCAGCCTGGTGGGCTTTTCCGTTTCTTTTTCTTTTTTTGTGTCTGAGAGCCGAGCGGAGCCGAGCATGAAAGTGACTTCCTCGATCATCTCTGCAGCCCGCGGCGTTCTGCTCAATCCCTCCATCGCCGTGATGGACTTCAGGGTCACGACTCGCTTCCTCCTGGAAACTCGCCTTCACTGAGAGGAGTCTTAAGATGGTGAGGACACACACACACACACACACACACAGAGGCGGTGCACCATATACACACTCTATTAGACCACACACGATTGCATTTTAGGACAGAAGCTGTTACATTTGGTTTTTAAGGTTGGAAATGAAAGTAACTTATTACTTTTAACTGAAGATAATAGAGCACAGACATCGTCTCGTTTACAATAATACCGCTATAATTTTTAATGTGATATGAAAAAGTCACATTGTCATACTCGCTATATTTCGACTTCTTGACATATGACGTCATACCGTTACCACCGCAACACTACGCATGGCTGAAAGCGAAACTATTACTGACTCCGCGGTGGTTCCAAAAAGAGGAGCAGCTTCAGTCATGTGGAATAAGCTGTGGCGTCCTGAATGTTTTACGAACAGCCCTGGACTTCTCAGGCTCTTTTAGCGACTTAAGGCCCATTGATGCTCAACGTTAAATACGGATCCGGATACAGACGGAGCCCTCTGTCCGTGCTCCACGTTCATTTTGTCCACACGTTTCCATAAAGCTTACGGATACGGGCCAAACGGAGCAGTACCACAGGAAACCGTGGGGGCAGTGTTGCAAGAAGAAGAAGAGATAACAATGCTGGTTATCAAATGCCCCGGCGGACATCCTAAAGTACTGGAAATGACGCTCGTCGTCAATTTCTCTCATCGGCATTACTAGAGACTCTATCAATGTCTCCTTCACAGTCGCCATGTTTGTTTTTGAGTTTGTTGTTGTCATAAACTTTTGACTCTGGGCTGCCCCCTGGTGGATATATTGGTTAACATCCATGCCAACGTAAAGGACGCATGAAAGTATGTGGGCAGTGACGCTAGTGATTGTTGTGGTATCGTAACAGCCTGTCACAGGTTCGGCGTGATGATTAGAGGAGAAATGGCAGAGCATAAAGGTCCAGGTGGACGAAAAAAGAGACGGAAATCACCTGTTGATTTATATATATATAGATCCCAGGGGACATGTTTTGTATTTGGGAGCTGTTTAAATGTGTAATTAGTGGTAGATTTTATTTAGTTGAACTATTAATATTGAAGCAGAATCCGGAACTCACTCTGAGTTACTGTTGTTGTTCACAAACTAAAGAAAAGAGGGATCACTTTAGTTTTTACTGAATATTTAAAGGTGAAGTCTATCACTTATTTTGCTGCAATTCTACGTTCTTAAACTGAAGTTTTGTTTTTTTTAAATCACTAATCTGTCAATGGTCAAGAATATCATTGTCACAAACACACTCTGAAATATCGTGATATTATTTTAGAGCCATATCGCCCACAAAACTATTATGCTGTCAAACAAGTGGTCATAACGACTGCTTTTCTATGACATTTGAGCTACGTGTGTCGGCTACCTCAGAGGAATACTGCTACCCGTGAATGTGGATTGTGATATGGAGTCATCGTATTTCTACAGTTGACCATTTGCTAAGTCCCGCCTCCCTTGTTACTGTTGTCAAGCCTGTCAAGCTTTCGCACCCGGCACGTGAATAATATGGTGTATTGACAACATCGGTTTTTCACATAAAAATAATCCAAATTAAATTATTGCAAATTTCTGGAATAATAATTCTGGAATATCAGAAAGAAGTAGACTCAACCAACCATCCACTCAACCAACCAACTAACTAACCAACCAACTAACTAACCAACCAACCAACCAACCAACCATCAATTCAACCACCCACCCACCCAACCGTCCAACCATCAATTCAACCAACCAACATACCAACCAACCAACCAACCAACATACCAACCAACCAACCAACCAACATACCAACCAACCAACCAACCATCAATTCAACCACCCACCCACCCAACCGTCCAACCATCAATTCAACCAACCAACATACCAACCAACCAACCAACCAACATACCAACCAACCAACCAACCAACATACCAACCAACCAACCAACCATCAATTCAACCACCCACCCACCCAACCGTCCAACCAACCAACCAACCAACCAACCAACATACCGACCAACCAACCAACCAACCAGCCAACCAACATACCAACCAACCAACCAACCAACCAACCATCCAACTAACCAACCAACCAACCAACCATCCTCTCAACTGTCCAACCAACCAACCAACCAACCAACCAACATACAGTCGTTCTGATGTATGGAATAGAGATTAACAAGAAGTAAGAATCAGAGTATGAAACCGAAGTATGTAAACATAAAGTAATAAATTCAATAAAATAGAAATAAAAATGTGCATTATGCTACAGTGTTAACACCAGTACTTAAGATAGTAGAGATAAAATATACGTCTTCAGTGTGTTCAAATATACGAGTATTTCGGCAGTTGAATTATTGCACCAATTATTGCACAATGATAATAGTAATAATTATTACGTTATTATATGTTATTGGACAGCTGTGTAGGTCAATATATTGTTTTAATTGAAGCTAACATTAAGTGATGACTCTAATAGCTTTCAATATCGAATTTCAGTTTTAGTTCTAGCTTTAGCCTGTTGCTAGGTAATTTAAATTATCCTGCTTTTTCATTTGTTTACAGGGCAAACAGCCTTAAAAAAAAACTACCTTACTTTAAGTCAAAACTTGAGTAAGTTATAAATGATAATTAGCCATTTTTTGCTGAAGTGCTAAGCTAGCTGATGTTGATGTTATGCTAGCGTCTTACCATGGCGCAAACAATGTTTTTTTTTTGTTGTTCTTTGATGGATTCAGCTGCGAGGAAGGTCTTACACACTGTTGAATCCGTATCCGACATCTCTCCTGTTGCATTTTTGGCTTTGGAAAAGTGAAAACCACGACACCAGCCTCTAAACTTTGACGATATGCACACAGTTTCAGCATTCTCGCCTTTAGAGTTACGGTTGCTAATGTTTGATTGAACAGTAGCTATTCTACGGAGGGGCTTAGTGAAGGGTTGATCGGCTATGTTTTGATCTATTGAACGTAACTACTATCTATGGGATGTTACGATGTATGGAATTTATTCCACTGAGGACAAATACCCGCTCTCACAATGACAATGAAAGTGAAAAATTATTTGTGTTTTGAGTACGTGTTCCAAAATTTACGGGGTGCTTCCTTGGCTGATGCTACACCTTTCTGCCAGGTTTCATGAAAATTGGGCCAGTGGTTTTTCCCGTAATCCTGCTGACAAACGGACAAACCAAACTGAAAACTTAACCTCCTTTATGGAGGTAATAATTGAGAATTACAGAACAATCAGGAAACGAAAAGAAAGATGAAAGAAAAGACTGGAAAGAGTAGATCTCTTGACGGTCTAAATTCATCAGGTAAAAGTTAAGAGCAGAAAGATTTCTCCAAAAGTTTATTGAATGTCTTTGCATCCAGAGTGGTCACTTTCAGTGCAACATGGCAGATACACAAACATCTCTCAGCACAGACACAAAGACAGTTCTGATGTTTCAAAGTAAAGTTTTAGACCTTAGACATCTGCAGTCATCACATGTCTCCGTTTCCAGAGCTTTGCGCTGCTTCCTGGCACATGTCTGAAAGTTATCGCTCTGCATTGAAATCACGTTTCAGGCTTTTGGCTCCTGCTTTAAGTCCAAATTCTGCACAATTACACGGAACAAGAGCAGGGGTCAAAGGAGCAGAATGGATTTTTCTTTTTTTACAGATGCAGATCAATTCATATCGCTGACCTCGAAAGGAGAAAACAAGCAGTGTGAGGAGGAAATAAAATCTGTTGTACTTTTAGAAAAGCATTTATCTGTCTGTGTAAAGACATAAAAGGTCTTTATTTGCCGTTATGTTAATGTCAGACGCCTCAAAGAGGCTACCTGCAGGTGGGATGTTAACACGGAGTCGATGCCCCGAGGCAGCCGACACAAACGGTAAATGAAAAAGAACCTGGCATATGTTCATGTGGCAGCAGCTCCCAGCTCCGTGTCGGCTGGTCAGCAGCTCTCAGGATCTCATCAGGTTTTCAATTGCCTGAGCAACTTCAGGGTTGATTATCTGCCTCTCGTGGAGGAGACAGGCAGCACTCTGAATGTGGTCGGATGTGTTGATGTGGAGAGCCGGTGATTAAAATGTGACCTCTCATCTTGGGAAGGAAGAGCGCTGACTCTCGGTGTGTGTATGTGTGTGACTCCTGCTGCAAAGACTCGAGTTTGGCATTTTGGCCGTCGCCATCTTGGATTCTTGAGCCAGAAGTGACCATATTGGAAGAAAGGGCGGAGCTGTGGATCCGATTGAGAGCCGAAGACGCTGTCCGTAACCAAGCAGCCACCTCCAGGGCTAAAAATGAAGCCAACATGGAGGTGCCAAAAAAATTCAGTTCCTCAAATGACTCCTTAAGGCTGGCTACAAGAGCGAGTCGATCCCCATGGACGTCCATTTGCAGCAGAAATAAACATGTTTACAGCCTGGTACGAAAAACACTTTTAGTCTCTGTAGCTAATTTCCTCGTTTTCGACAACTGTACAGGGGGTGCATTTTTATATGACTCACCTGTTTACAATTTATAAGGCTTAAAGGTATACACAGTTAAAGGTGGGCCACTTCGTCAGATAGTCATAGTCAGATCCACTCCTCGCTCGTCCACAGCTTCAGCCTCTCCTCCAATATGGTCACCTCCTGGCTCCAAAAATCCAAGGTGGTGACGGACAAAATGCCGAACTTGAAGCTTCAAAACATCGCTAAACCAAGAGGTGGCATCACCATAGCTACGTCCGTTATTTTAATACAGTCTATGCCTTTCACTCAAAGCAGCCATACCCTTAATTGTGCATAGCTTTAAGCCGGGTGAGTTACATAAAAATTCTCTGGTAGTACCACAGAACGAGAAAATTAGCTATAGAGACGAAAACTGTTTTTGTTCCAGGCTGTAAACATGTTAATTTCTGCTGTAACATTTGGCATTTTAACATGGAGGCCTATGGGGATTGACTCGGTTTTGGAGCCACCCTCAAGTGGCCATTAGAGGAACTGCAGGCACTTCCATGTTGGCTTCATTCTTAAGCCTCAGAGGTTGCTGCTTCTTCCGTCCTGTGAGTGGTGTTCTTCTAGGTTTTGTATGTAACTGCAACTTGTTTAAAGGCCGAGTGCAGGGGTAGGCAACCTGCGGCTCTTTAGGCCCTCTCCATTGGCTCCCTTTGGCTTTGACATAAAATCATATGGAAATGAAAGTTACTTTTTAACAGTCAGATTTTCATTTGTCATGTTTGTAGGCCTAACGTGATGATTGTATTCTACAAAAGTAAAAATGTGTAGCCGATACATAGAATTAAAAAATGTTTCGTCAACTAAAATGCACGTCATACGACCTGGAGCCTTTTCCTCTGAATTTGGCTCGCATCGAGTTTCTCTAGCAAGGCTAGCTATGATTTCCAAAAGTTAAAGTATTCAATAATTATGAACAGCCCGCTGCAGAGTAGCCACCTTGTAGTACATCATACTAATGAATGCTCATTTAGACGTATCTTACTATATAATGATGAAAATTCTGTGTGTGTGTCTGTTCCACGTTTTTCTCCTCACTGACTTGGTCAATCCATGTGAAATTTGGCACAGTGGTAGAGGGTCATGGGAGGAGGCCAATGAAGCAATATTACGTCAATTGGCCAAAGGGGGGCGCTATAGCAACCGACTGAAATGTCAAACTTTGAATG
>NC_065520.1:17918334-17933448 GCF_006386435.1 Epinephelus moara
AATTTAACTCTAATTGGCAACTGGGTGGCGCTATAACAACAGAAAAATGCTTCAAAATGGCTAAAATGTGACCGATCGCTGTGGCTCCCCCTGTGGACCAATGTTGGGGTTTCTCTAATTTTTGGTATGACTAAGTCATGGTATGGTATGCTGTACATAATCATGGAAACTGTCAGTCAGTCATTCTGTCTGTCCCACGTTTTTCTACTCACTGACGTGGTCAATCTATGTGAAAATGCACATAGGCATTGAGGATTGGCATAGGTAGAAGGTGACAAAGCTCCCAATGGGTATGGACTAGTTGTAATGTTAATGGGCTAATTTATACTTAATAGGCCGTTACCATTATTCAGATATGTTTTGCGGCTCCAGACGGGTTTTATTTTTTAATCGGCCAGTAATGGCTCTTGAAAAAGTAAAGGTTGCCGACCTCTGGCCTAGTACATGGGATTTAGTGGCATCTAGTGGTGAGGTTGCAGATTGCGACCAACTGAAGCTTCTCCCAGGTCCCAAGTGTGTCGAAGAATTACGGTAGCCATTGTGAGAACTCAATTGGCCCTGTCTAGAGCCAGTGTTTGGTTTGTCCATTCTGGCCTACTGTAGACCAACATGGCGGACTCAGCCACTCTGTATGTATATTTAAACAGCTCATTCTAAGGGAACCAAAAAGGTGATTATACACTATTTCTGCCAGCATGTCCAACGAAATCCTACACACTGGACCTTTAAATATCCAGTGCTGACATTTTTACAAGGATCTTTGGACAGTATGTGCATGGCATGGTGTAAGCTAGGAAAAGTTTGTGCTGATGGCAAACAAAACAATGGTTACGGGGCGGCTGAGGTTAACCGACTGTAGCAGTGTTGTTAAGGTTGAGGAGAGTTGTGGTTGTTGGATTGGGACGCGAACTGCAGTCAGAGGCACTATTTCCCCTTTCACCTCCCTGACCTGTGTTCTCTGCCTCACTTTGTAAAAGACTCGTTGCATTTTGGCATTGGATGGAAATTATGGGCTTCAGAATCGCCAAGTATAGATGTGATTCACAGGGTGCTGTCAGTAGCAGTTTGGTTCAGTCAGCAGCAGAGTGCTAACATCCTTAGCAAGTTGTTGACTTCTTCATTGGTGTGTCTAATGTCGCTCATCCATTAGAAACTGTTAGAAATGGACTCTGCCCCTCTGACTTTAACCCCACCAATGAGATTAGGCCTTCCCCTGCCCTCGGAGCAGCTCCGCCCGCAGAGAAATGTGTGTACAAGTGAAACTCCACTGTGCGACAAAGCCACACTGGATTTATTAAAATCCACTCCAAAATGTACTCATGCTTTATCCAGCAGAAAACGAGAGCACCGTTTATACCTCTTGGCTGCGGCTGCGAGGCGGCTGAGGAGACGAGCACCCAGTGTACTTTAAATGTGTGAAATGTGGCGAGGAGAGGCAGCGGGGACCACCAGGTGCTGCCTCTCCACCTCGAGCCGGCCGAGGAGCGCTTCTCCTCTCCAATAACCCAAAGGGCTGAGATGCCACTCGCAGCAGCCGAGCCAAAAGACATTTCAAGTGTGCACTTCAAAGGGGCCTTGGATTATGTTCGCGCACAGTCTATCCTGAGGGGATCCTTTGAAGGGAAACTTACTGCAGAGCCACTGGTGGCCGCTCAGTGTGTGTGTGTATGTGTGTGTTTGTTTGTTTGTCTAAACCCATTTTACTCACTGCTCTTGCCACTGTGCTGCGGTGTTGGGAGGGGTTTCCTCCTGCAAAAGTTTCAATGTAAACAGAATTTAAAGAGTTTTATTCCAAAAAGTAGAGAATTCACTTTGGGAATACGAAGCTTAACTTCCATATTTCATAAACAAGGCGATCATCGCAGCGGATCATAAACACCTGCAGTGTTGTTGTGCAAAATACAAATGTGGACGTGTGAAGGCTTTCGGAAAACAAGAGCCAGTAGGAACATTTAGCAAAAATGTTTGCGTGAGTCTGATCAATATTAAAGAGTAGGTTTGGTGTTTTTCAACTTGGAGCCTATTTTCTTATGTCAGTTTAAGTGTAGTGAAGTGTGAATGTAAACAGACAAAGTGGTGTTTAAAACTGCATATATTGCGAGCAGATCCATTTTCTGGCCTAAATTCGACTTCCTCGTCACCCCCTCGCTCTGAATGTAGGCATGGACTGTAATGCTATATGGCGTATACTGCCCCCATCAGTTCCGGAAGAGTCTTACGCTGGTATAAGTTATTCCAGTTTGTTTTTGTTTTTTTGTTTTTTTCCATTATGGAATCGAAAGGTATCGCGAGTATTGGCTCTCATGACATCATTTCCAAAGTTAAAAATATTCTCGATGATTGTGGTTTATCGTACTTATGGCATGACGCTGGACGGATGAACCCTGAGTATTTAAAATTAATGATTGAACGTAGATTATCTGACATGGAACTACAGAGATGGCATGAGAAATTACAAAGCAACCCTTTATGTGATAGTAATAAATTGTTTAAAACTGATTTCACTTTTGAACCTTATCTGATTATGTTAAGACCTGCCGAAAGAGTTTGTTTGTCTAAGTTTCAGTGTGGAAATCACAAGTTACCTATCTCTGAGCGCAGGTATGACTATGAAAATGTCCCTCGGCAATGTACTCGTTGTTTGACTGGCAATCGAGGAGACAAATATCATTATGTGTGTTCCTTTTTTAACAAAGAGAGAAGAGAGTTGGTCGGACAGTTCTATAGAGTAAATCCAAATATTTATAAGTTTCAAAAGTTAACGTCGTCTCAAAAAGTAAAGGTTTTGTCAAATTTGCTGAAACTTGAATAGTTTCTCTTGATTTGCTTTGACTTGTATGTATGTACACTAATTCTGCTCTGTTTATTTTGTTGTGCATTGGTTTCCGCCTGCTCTGATTTGTTAATGTTATTTTTGTCTGTCCCTTATAGGGAGGGGTCAAAAGGAAATAAATGAATGAATAAATGAATGAACTAGCGGGGTTACTGTTGGTTCCAAAGGTACCATACCGAAAGTGTTTGGTAAAACAGGGCTTAAGTGTCTGACAACATTACGGAAAGGATCCCTACAGAGATAGAGAGTAAGATCCTTTGTGTTTAACCAGAAACAGCCCTGAAATCGCTACTGTCAATTCCACCAGACTCCATTACCTTAAACATTGTAAAACACACAAAAACAAACTCAGTTCATCTTCCTACTGTTTCAACAATCACCAACTCTGGTTTGGTTGAAATTAACCCTTAAATGACCCAGTTAGATGTGAAACATGCTGCGTCTATACACACCAAAATTACTGCATATTTAAATAGAGTCTGGTGGGTTTGGTGACGGTGATTTCAGGGCTGTTTCTGGTTAAACAAAAAGGATCTTACTCTTTAACAATAAGGTCTATCTCTGTAGGGATCCTTTCCATAATGATATCAAATTCTGAGCCTGTCAGTGACAAAAACAAACACTTTAAGTGGACGTCAATTGACGTGAACATTCCCAGAGTGGTCACATTGCAGCCTGTGTGGAATTGTTCTTCCTATGTCACTTAGACATTAAACAACAAAGGAAAAGGTGGGAAAAAGGGTCCATGTTGGAAGATATCGAACTCACCCTTAGCTTGCTCACTTAAAAAGAATGGTAAGAAATAGAAATCTAAAGACCATGGGATCAAATCCTACTCAAAAATACCAGAAGTTTATGAAAATGCTTGTTCTGTAGGGAGAGATCCAGTTTGTCATTCATTTGCAGGTTTCCAGCGACCCGATGTGACACCAACTTTCGATTCAGTTCAGCATTTCCGCACGTGTCACTGCAGTAATGCAAAGGTGGCTGCTGATTAGCAGCTAACAAATTGCACGGCGCCGATGGGAGGCAACCAAACATCTGTAGGACACCTGCACCCGCGGATGCCAGGATATGAAACACCGCTGAAAATAAAGGGACGAGGAGAGCGCGGGAGGGGGGGGTTGTTGGGGAAAGCGAAACAACAGCAACTCTGGCAGGCGATTATCATAATTAAAGCCGCATCAATTAAAGGGGTCAATCACTGCGCGGCTGCCACCTTCCTCCGCAGATGGTGAAATTTGTTTAGGGCTGCCTCCTCCTTCCTGACACTGCAGGGGGACAGAGACAGAGCTGTACTTTTACCAACACTGATAAATATATGGATGTAAGAACGAGACTGGAAAGCATTTGTAGCGTTTTCGATCAGGTTCCAGCTCACATTCCTGACGACCTCCGCAGTCATCAATCCCAAAACCAACAAAATGGAAACAAACTTTTCCGACAAAGGCCTGTTTTTGGACACTTTTCTCCTATATGCTGATTTAAACATGTCTCATTATGCTGTCATCGTGTGGACTCTGTTCAGGGTTGAACTTTGGAGCCTCTGTTGGCTCACATGAGCTGTTTGCTTTCTCGTGAAATTAATTAAGGAATTTTGTTCTTGATTGATAAGTGTAGCGAAAACTGATGAAAAAATGGAGTCCAGATTAAAAATGGCTGCAGGATGCTGCCAAATGATGATGAACAGATGCTACTGCTGTATGGTATAGCCAGATTTAGGTATGGAAGAGTTAAAATACTCAGGTGTACTCTACACACGTATACCTACGAAAAGTATTGCACCCGAATTCATATGTAACCCACATAAGGCTGGAATCGAACCCAGGCTGCACACCCAGCCAGGTGAGCTAGAGGTCGCCCGTTTTCTTTGTCGTACGCCACTTTACTCGCCTAAACCTAACCTACATAACTTTACTTTAGGTAAAGTAGGTTAGGTACTTACTTTCCTAAACCAAAGCTTTGTACCTTACATGCCTTAACCTTACCTACGTAACTTAAGTACGTAGCTCTGCATTAAGTATACGTGACATCTCCTAACTGTGTTTATTTTCTTAAATCTAACCGTCTTAACTGCGTAACTGCGTAGCTTTACATCAAGTACAAAACATGACGACACCCAACAATGTTTCTTTTCCTGAACTTAACCTGCATAACTTTACACTAAGTACATTACGTTAAGTACGCAACTGCACGTCAAGTACGTAACTTTATGTCAAGTATGTAACGTGATGACACCAAACAATGCGTTTTTTCCTAAACCTAACCTACATTAATCTACATTAAGTACATTATGTTAAGTACGTCACTTTACGTTAAGTATGTAACTTAACGTTAAGAACATAACGTGATGACACCAAACAATGCGTCTTTTCCTAAACCTAACCTACATTAATCTACATTAAGTACATTATGTTAAGTATGTCACTTTACGTTAAGTATGTAACTTTACATTAAGTATGTAACTTTACATTAAGTATGTAACTTTATGTCAAGAACATAACGTGATGACACCAAACAATGCGTCTTTTCCTAAACCTAACCTACATGAATCTACATTAAGTACATTACGTTAAGTATGTAACTTTACGTTAAGTATGTAACTTTATGTCAAGAACATAACGTAATGACACCAAACAATGTGTCTTTTCCTAAACCTAACCCACATTAACCTACATTAAGTACATTATGTTAAGTATGTAACTTTACGTTAAGTATGTCACTTTGTTAAGTATGTAACTTTATGTCAAGAACATAACGTGATGACACCAATCTATGCGTCTTTTCCTAAACCTAACCTACATTAATCTACCTTAAGTACATTACGTTAAGTACGTCACTTTACGTTAAGTACGTCACTTTGTTAAGTATGTAACTTTATGTCAAGAACATAACGTGATGACACCAATGTGTCTTTTCCTAAACCTAACCTACATTAATCTACCTTAAGTACATTATGTTAAGTACGTCACTTTACGTTAAGTACGTCACTCGTTAATAGGTAACTTTATGTCAAGAACGTAACGTGATGACACCAAACAATGCGTCTTTTCCTAAACCTAACCTACATTAATCTACATTAAGTACATTACGTTAAGTACGTACCTTTACGTCAAGTACGTAACATGACGATATCCAACACTGTTTTGTTAATCTCTACCTACGTAACTTTACTTTTCTAAACCTAACATTCATAACTTTACATTAAATATGTAACTTTACTCTAAGTACGTAATGCGACCATGCCCAACTGTATTTCTTTTTTAAACCTAACCTTTATAACATGACGTGATATGAGCATTGTCATAACATATCATATCATCAAAACAAAACATGAGGATACGTGGAACACTAAACATATAATAACATATAACATTTGTTTGGTAAGTATAACTTGTTTTTTTCATTGTTTGCAGTTGTGTTATTGATCTATCACTTCCTTCTGATGAGGTCATAATGTGACTGACTGATGTATATGAATCGGCCAGATGAGGAGCAGTGTGCACAAGACATCACTCAGTCATTTGTTCTGATTGTAAACCATTTTTACAGAGGGTGCATTTCACTGAAGATCAGATGTGATGTGATCCTATTTAGAGACACTGCAAAGAATGCTGTTTTTAAAGCCTGTTGCAGCCGAGTGTTTCTGTGTTTCAGCATGACAGCAAATTCAAAATACACCTATGCATTCTGTTGTTGGACTGGCTTCAGACGACGCTGGTAGAGCTGATATTTTGCACTCCTCCTGCAGAGTCTTAACCCACTTGACTTGAACTGAGAGGTATTTCCATTTGCAGTTGGATGCTGTGAACTCCAGCAGCTGCGGAGTGAAGCAGGATTTGCTCTC
The DNA here is from genome assembly GCF_006386435.1 of Epinephelus moara. Taxonomy (NCBI): domain Eukaryota; kingdom Metazoa; phylum Chordata; class Actinopteri; order Perciformes; family Serranidae; genus Epinephelus; species Epinephelus moara. Next base: position 17,925,015 of record NC_065520.1, read on the forward strand.
TGTCCCGGAGGTCCACCTTAAAGCAACAGGGAGCGATTAGCTGCGGCAGCTTCGGCCAAGGTGGGTGCTGCACAGCCGGCATTTTGCATTTTAATGGTGCCAGCCTGGTGACAGGAACTGCAGAGGGAGATGGAAAACAACTGACCTGTGGTGGTTTGGTGAGACCAACATGCTGTGTGAGGCAAACATTTATTTATTAAAGTTGTTTATCAGATATCAGTCGCTACAAATGACAAAGTATCGGCGCTTTGATGGACACTTCAGAGTGAGGGCGTCATGGGTGCCGGGATTAAACCTGCCGTATTAGCTACAAAGTGGTCTCACATTCTCTCACCGTGAGGTCATCTCTCCACCAAATAACAGCAGTAAACAAAAGGGGCGGAGCGGCGACTCTCAACTTTCCCTCTGGAGCCTGCTTTAAAGCTGCCGCTGACCTGAGAGGGGAAGTGTGGGTGGGTACAGCGGCCGCGGGGCCCCGGCGGGGGGCCGGCTTCCACCCAAGATGAGGACTGACACCGGGGTTCAGGGGTTAATTTGTGTAACAGGCGAATTTGCATACAAATGAAAAATGACAGAATTTTTCTGTTCTCCGCAACTTTCAATGTCATCCGCATCAAGCCGGGCCTATCTGCCGCCCCCCCTCCACCCCCCCTGCACGCCGTTTGAAGAATATTCATTACTTGTGAAGCTGGGGCACCTTGTTTGCTATTAATCTCCACCGCAGGTCAATGACTTAATTTGCTCAACTTTATCAGTGGTGCCATTCACTTTTTCTTTCTTCCTCCGCCCGTCCGTTCCCTTTGTAGCTTTTTCTAAAGTGTTCTCATTGCTTCTCTTCATAGAGACCGGCTAAGCTTTTTAAAGCACAACAAAGGCACAGTAACTCTGGTCTCTGAAAGAGTTTTGAAGACATAAATGAATTACTTGAGAGGGAAATATACGCCGGCCCTCTAGATTGCTCCTTCTTCTCTTCTCCCGCAACGCCCAACAACTTCTGGAGAGATTTCCTCTCAAATCTCTCTCTCTTTTTTTTTTTCCTCCCCTCCTCTCTTAGTCTTGATTGGATTGATTGTTTTTCTAATCCAGGGGAAATTACTTGCAAAAAGGGGTCACATCATCGTGGTGAAAAATAGTGAAGAAAGGAGTGAAGTGACGAGAGCTTTCCGCTGATAGGAGAAACAGAAAGGCTGCACATAGGTGACATCTGGGTACAGTGTGTCTTGTCTTGACTCTTTTCTAATTAAATGCCTTCTCAGATAAAAGCACACAACACACTGAAGCCATGTTTGATCTTGGACACAGTTACTGATAATTTCATGAGACATGTCCAGTGGAAATGGCTTAGAGCTGCATTTATCAGATATTGATGAATCAAGGCAACTAGTCCTTCCGAAAACCGTCTCTACCCCAGTGTTGATGGCCGTTTCCAGGCATATTTGGGGCGGTTTGACATCCTGCTGTCTATCGTCGTGACGTATAGCTCTGGGTATCCAGCAACCACTACCATCCGTTTCTCCTCCACTTTTTACCAACTGTAAACTTGTTGTCGTGACCACCACAGAAGGTCCGACTCTCAAATCCTCCGATTGGACAATGGGAAAAAAGATGTAGAAAAATAGAGATGATACGGGCCGCTTTTCCGCTCCGAGTTGACGATTTTTCAACTTGAGGGGTTCAGAGCTCTCCAGCAAAAACACTCTCTGTGTAGTCGGGGTCTAATGCTGCCCACAGCTGAGAAATGAGTTGTATAGCTGAGAGGAACTGCAGAGTTGGTTGATAAGTGTGTGGGTTCGTCACTATGAGTGACACCTATTACATTACTCGTTCTTCCATTGCTGATACAAAAGTATTGACTCAATCAGGGAGTGCAGCAAAATGCCACCTACCTACTTTTGTTTATACAGAATGCGCCTTTTTCGGGGCAATGGGGGGCGTGAGCAGGTAACAAAACGTGTAGCTCAGCGTGTGACGTAAACAGTGACGTGGGAGGGAAGCAGCGGCTGGTCAGTCCTTCGGAGATTCTCTCATAAGTCGGCCCGTCCTTCACCGTCCCCGTCATCTGACGGTTAATGGCCTCTTCGTTTGCGAGGGCAAGGAGGGCGCGCAATTCCTTGTCTCCCCAGTTGCTCATCTTTACAGTGTCTGTCAGGTTTGTGTTTCCCTCTTGCTACTAGCTGCTCGCTAATTCCTGCTATCAGCTGTTTCCTGTTTATCCACCGCCAGTGGCTCGCACGTGCGGCGTCATCAACAGCTCCTCCCACAAGTCATCAACAGCCCCTCCCGTTGCAGAAGGCCGCCTCGGTCTGTTTAAACTAAAAGGGTTCCACCAATATGTCTACCCTACGAGGCGGAAAATTGGGCACCTCGGATCAACTCGCCAATCCAGCTCTGTGTGTCTAAACGCTCGCAGCTTGCCGGCAAAACGGCCCAACATTCGCGGAAAATCTGGCAGAGTAAAAGGGGCTATTTAAACACAGTCCGTGTAGATCAGATCAGATCGATGGATGATAGGTGCAGGCGAGCAAAAGCAAACTTTTAGACCCAGAGCAAAGTTTCACTTTCACTGCGCCTGACGTTCTGCTGCTCCGTCTGTGCCAAGGGTACACTCTGCGCTGCGAGAGTGTGGGTTGAGTTCAGGGTAGATCATGATGGGAAGAATGACGTGAGCCAATATCAGCTGTTGAGGCCCAGAAGGGATTTATTCTCTCATTTCTTTACTCCACCAAAAAGCTCCTGTATGATCCAAAAGTGTATCATGTCCATGTCCAAATTGATTGCAACGGTCCAACAAATATTGCCCATTTGTTTAAAGTTATGGACCCCGACTCCAAGAAGTGGCGTGGATGTTGAAGCATTCATGGATCCCTACCTCAGTCAGATGCTCTTGAGCTCCAGTGTGCGTTTCACATAATCAAGCTCTTTTAAACAAAGTATCTCAGCATGTTTCATTTCCTCATAAATAGACTAAAATGCTCACGTTGTATACTCTCTGGATTAGACCTTTCTTTTAATCCCTAATCGGTTGTTTAGGCTAAACTGACCAAACAAACCAGGAGTGCAGAGTTGGGCTTTCCTTAGACATGCATGAAGTATGACACAAATAGCGGGGGATTAAACGCTTCCATCTATATTGCGGAGTATTAAAGGCGCATTACACAATATCTGAGAATCCATAAGTTTGTTTATCTCAACATACGATGCACGTCTGGCAGAGCGGTGACATTTGTTTACCTTACACAATATTTGAGAATCTGTAAGTGAATCCGCACCAACCAGAGCAACACATTCTACCATCCGGCGAGTAAAGGCTAAACATGCTCAAAAAGAAATTACTGTGACTTTGGTTGTTTGCCTCCTGCAGGCGTTTTGAACCGCTAAAATCAAAATTTCCAGCTTCATTAAATAACCCCACTCCGCCTTCTTCAGGAGAGGAAAGTTGAAGGGAAGGCAGAGGGAAAAAAGAGTGAAAGAAAGTATAAAGCATAAAGCAAGAGAGTGAGGGGAAAAATGTCTTGTGAACCATTGTTTGGATCTTTATGCAAAAACCTCCCTTTGTGTTTCAAACTCTTGATCCCCCATAGGCAAAGGAGAGGAGTGTATTGATCTGTGCTGAAAGGAGACGGCCCTTTCATCACGCTTCCTTCTCACCTTAGACGGCTTTGAGGGGGCTCCTTCAGGATCGCAGCACCCTCGCCTGGCTACCGGCCAGAGATTAGCACGGCGATAACCTACCCAACCCTAATAGGTAGCGAACGAAAGCAGAGGCTGTCTAATTAGCGCTGATCAAAGCGGAGGACTTTATCCCCAAAACAAACCTGCACATTTGAATGTGCTTAGGAGAGGGGAATGAAAGGGTGGAGGAGGTGAAGGTGGAAGGAGGAGGGGAGAAGTTGGAGGTTTTGAACTTTTTTTTCTCCCCTTCCTTTTTTGATGATGATATGCGCAGCCTCGCCTGTTCACCATTTCTTCTTCTCTACTTTATCTGCATGCAGATATGTAAGCACAGAGAGGGCTGTGAGCAGAGGTTATTCATGAGCTGCAGCGCTTCCTTGAAATTTATACGTACCTGGAAACAAAAAACTGAAGGTGCACTTGTGCGTTGCTCAGTTCTGCTGTATGGAAACATAGGACAAGTAATATTTTTATGTACACAGGAATATTGTTGCTAGTTTGCGTGTGTGAATGTGACTTTGCCCTAATTCCGATCAGTTTAAAGCCTCGATCAATGTCTGAAAATGAGCATTTGTACGTCAGTTACTCACCTTGTGTTGCCTTGAATTCGTAATTTGTCAATCTGTTAAGGCCCTGACACACCAAGCTGACGGTTGGCTGTCGACCAAAGTCGGGCCATCGATGAGCGTCTGTCGGCCTAGTTTTTGTGGTGTGTCCCGCACCATCGGCGGCTTTTCAGCCGATTGAGCATGTTGAATCGACGGCAGAGCTAGTCGGTGAGAGAGATCACTCTGATTGGCTGTTCAGGTTTTATTTCCTCGCCCCTGTAGAGAGTGAATCTGCCTGTAGTGACAGACCTACCCACTGCTTCTTCCCACTTTAACCTGAATAAGCACAGCCACTTAGCCTCCGCTAGTCTCTGAGCTAGCTCTGGCTCTCCGTGGTGCTAGCTGGGAGCAGCTAGCGGAGCGTTAGCCGCAGCATGACCGGAGGGAACACAGCCAATTAGCACCACGGAGAGCCGGGGCTAGCTGGGAGCGGCTAGCGGAGCGTTAGCCGCAGCATGTAGTCCGTGTAGTGTGTTCAAATGCAACTGACACAGGGTGATGTGAGGCGACGTAGATGACGCGTTCAAATGCAACTGACACAGGGTGATGTGAGGCGACGTAGATGACGCAACAGTTGGCTTTTGTCGCAGCTGGATCTTTGATATCGGTTTGGTGTGTCCGCACCTTTAATGACGCTGTGGGCTAATGGGCATGTAGCTACTTCCATGTTTCAGATGATACGTCATGTTTGTAGTCGACCAATGAAGATGAGTTTACATATCACCTTGGGTTCATCCTTCACCTTCTCAAAATGATCCCACACTTTGGATTTCCTGCCGACGAACATTCGGTCAACTATGACGTACTGTAGCTGCCTCCGAAGAAAGACTTGGAGTGGAGACAGACAGCTCTGCACAGCCACCAATTTAACTTGATTCCTCACCTGAGGAGCCGATCTCCAGAGCTATGACTCACCTGGCAATATCTTATTGGCCATCGTTTTCGTACTGACAGTTTTCGAGGTTGTTTAGCTCCGGATTTATCTTGACCTCAACAATGAGTCTCACCTCGTCCATTCTTTGTCACCCATGAGATACAGTAACAGCTACAGAGTTCTCTGCATCAATGTTGAGGAGAGGAGTTGAGCTGCTACCGGAGCTGGTATGTCCAATTTTGGGGGGTAGCGAGGCTGGAAATAAGACAGTGGCGTGAAGTGCTGTGGGGCGGTGTGTCCTGGAGCGCTCGTGTGCTTCTAGCCGTCGCCGGTGTGGGGTTGTACATAGAAAATAATAGCGGCATTTATATTGACATGTGGCGTTCGTCAATGGAGTGTTTCGTCCTTTACTCTGTGAATTAAGGTTTTAATTTGACCAAACTGGAGCTGGTGATTGTTGGAGACGACTAACAAGACTAACTAAGAAGGTTTTGGTGAACTCGGATCGGTGTATAGTTTAATTTATTTTTGACGTGGGTGTGACATGGCCCCTTTACGGGCCACTGACAAAGCAACAACAATCGCCATTTTCTTTTGTACTCGTCCAATAACCACAGCAACAGTTTGGTATCTTTTCTACTCATTTTAAATCTATGGCTTTCTCTTATTTGTTCACTTGTTGATCCTCGACACAACAGTGAAATTCAATCAAAAAAATCCTTCATTTTTGTGGCCAGTCGCCTAGCAACTGTATTCATTTGAACAAGAAGCAAACTTTGTACAGGATTTCCCCTGACAAATACAGACGGGTGACAAATGAAAGTAAAAATCCACATCTCAGGAAGGTGTTGGTCGACCACAAGCCTCCACAGCTACTTCAGTGGTCCTTGTCTGCTCGCCATCGTCACACTCCTCAGACGATTCAGAAAGGCCTTTACATTTTCCTCCACTCGTTACCTTTATTGTCTCACTCGTCTGTGCATCCTCGCAGTCTCTTTTGAAGGCAGCATCTGCTCTGAAATCAAAGTCTCTCCTCTTGGTTTCTTCAGAGACGGAGTGCAGCTTTAACCACAATGAAGTCATAACGCCGCAGCTTCAAAAAGCCAAATCTGACGCCCGTCTGACTGCACTTTGAGATAAGAATCATACTAAAGGTTTTCCGTGCGCCAAAAGTCATATGTGAAAGCAATTAGTGTGATTGCAAAGAGGAAGGAGAAAAGTGCAAATGTGTCACCACTCAAGCCATCATACACTAAGTGTCTCGCTTTCCATGGCGGAAACTCTTTAAGGGGTCTAGACTGCTGTACACGGAGGTATGAACGTCTAGAACCTGGTGATGGATGTTGCAGACGAGACGAAAACCTGCGGTGGCAGCAAGTATGGCCGACATCCCATTGATTCTGGCGGTTTGTTTCTGCCAGGCGTTTGTGTGCCATCTCTTTCCGATCGGAATTTAAGTGTTTTCTTCATTAGGCGCCGTCTCTTTGAGTGCGGAGGCCAAGCGGCGCTGATGAGGAAGCTAAAACGCAGCCGCAGATGTGTCCAACCTCATCCCATTTACTGTCAGGCGTCCCCCAGAAGTTTGATGCAAATGTACAAATTGCCACGACTGTGAATGTATTTGAAATTTGATCACATTTCATACTCGCACACTCGGCCTCTGCCCCCAGAACTTCACTCCCCATCAGAGGAAACATACAACGCCCTGAGTTTTCTCCCTAATGAATTCCTGATAAAAGAAAGTTTATTTTTTCCCTCGTATTTTTCACTTTTTGTATTAAATTGACACATTTCCAGCCGTTCGGGGCCACCAAGATATATGTGCCGTGTCCTAATCTTAATGGAGGGAGCAAATTTGGCAGTCTGGTTTTGCATACATTTCCCAAAATATTAGATGCGAGTTTTTGGCCTCAGAGCTCCGGAAAGTTCAGACTTTTTAACATGCAAACAAGATGAACACAGACGTTTTTTTTTCCACGTTCTGATTTCACTCCCAACTGTCTCTTTGCTCTGTGTTGAAGATCTCATCTACCTGTGATCTTCGACACGTGGGAGCCATCTTTCCTCTGGCATTAAACATATGCTGCTGACATATGTTCCATGCAACATATGCTCCGCCAAAGCTCCTGTTGGCGTCTGTTTTGTGCCAATATACAATTGTAGATGTTGTAAATTTAAAGTATTCAGCACCTTTCTGGGAATTTAAATGAACTCTGATTGAGGATCATGTTGAAGAATAATAAGGACTGTAACGCCCTGTGAGGCAGGAACCAGGGAAGTCATGTGAGTGAAGTATGTGTATGTATATTTATTCATCTACATGTCTGTGTGTGTGTGGCCAACATGCTGCATGTGTGTGTGTGTTGGAGGGAGGATTATTACCCATTGCCTCCGTGCATTAAGCCTCCCCTCATCCAGTGCCAAAGGCCTGACCCAAATATGGCTGAAAGACAACATGTGACCTGCTTAGCGTTTCACCCCCGGCTCCGCTAGCTCCAGGCTGTGGTGGTGATGGTGGTGGTCCAGTGTAAAGGGTGGGGGGGTGGTGGTGTGTGTGTGTGGCGGTGTGCAGGGAAGGTGGGGAGGTGGGGGTTCAATCTATTAGTGGGAGAAAGCACAGATGCCGGCAGATGGCAAACATATTGTCCAGAGCTGACCCGAGCGCGGAATAATTACTGGAAAGTTCAGCGCTCTCAGGTCTGCAGCCTGACTTCACCTCCGGTCACACACTGCCGGGAACACGGTCGAAAAACGGACAGTGTCACAGCTGAATTAGGATGCAGTTCCTCCATCAGTTGACGATGCTCACTGATTTGAGTGATGTGATGTTGCTGAAGACAGACTAGTTGCCCCTGTTGCAAAGAACGATCTACTGTTCTCATCATATCCTTTAGAAATGATTGTGTGTATAGAACTTTAGCTAGCTCAGTGGTGTTAGGTGAGGTCACAGTACAGCTAAACTTAAATTAAATGTAGCTTGCCGCCCCCCACTGCAGTAACTCTGAGGTTCCCTTAGGGCGCTACAGGTGAGAGGAAAATATGTATTTTTGATTTTGTTTCTTTATAGTTCAAAAGCAAACTTTATTGCCATAAGGGATGCACAATAATATCAGCACAAAATCAGTATCGGCCGATATCGGCTTTAAAATGAATCGGCCAACATGCTTTTTCTTAAAGGGATAGTGCACCCAGAAATGAAGATTCAGCCATTATCTACTCACCCATATGCCGAGGGAGGCTCAGGTGAAGTTTTAGAGTCCTCACATCACTTGCAGAGATC